>NC_072488.1:346250-677500 GCF_027574615.1 Eptesicus fuscus | reverse complement strand
CTGCGGGTGGCAGCTCGTCCTGGCAGCTGGGCCGCCACGTGGCTGTGTCCCTGCCAGGCAGGGGGAGCTGAGGAACGGGCGGCTCAATGTGACTCGAAGGACAGCCTTGCACAGCCCCTTGGACTCCCCTTTCACTGCCAGCCTTGTCCACACGGTGGGCATGCGGCGCACACGCACACAGACCCGCACTCAATGCTCGCACAGCGCATGCTCTGCACGCCAGGCTCCCAGGCACCGTGTGGGCCGCCCAGACGGGGAGGATGCGGGGCCTGGTGTCCGTGGTAACAGGCCTTTTCTGCAGCGGGGACTGAGGTGGCTCCTGGTCACTTCCCCGGGACGTTCCGGGCGACCAGCAGCGTCCTGCTGCTCCCGGGGCCGCTCCTTCCTCTCGCCTGGGGGCTGGGCAGGCGCCGGGGTGATGCCATCAGGAAGCAGCCACACGCTGTGTGATGACGTGAAGACCCCGCTGGCATCACAGGACCCGGGGCTGCGTCTGCCTCACACAGCCCGTGCCTCCCCGAGTCCGTCCTTAGTGACCACACAGGTGACCCTGGGCCACTGGACAGGACAGTGTGCACACGGCCTCCTCTATCCTCCTGAACTCGCCCCCCAACTGTCCACCAGGGGAGGCTGTGGTCCTCTCTCACCCCCGTGTCCTCCCTCACCCCCATGTCCTCCCTCACCCCCGTGTCTGCCCTCACCCCCGTGTCCTCCCTCACCCCCATGTCCTCCCTCACCCCCATGTCCTTCCTCACCCCAATGTCCTCCCTCACCCCTCTGTCCTCCCTCATCCCCGTCCTCCCTCACCCCGTGTCCTTTCTCACCCCTGTGTCCTCCCTCACCCCCGTGTCCTCCCTCACCCCCATGTCCTCCCTCACCCCCATGTCCTCCCTCACCCCCATGTCCTCCTCACCCCCGTGTCCTCCCTCATCCCCGTCCTCCCTCACCCCCGTGTCCTCCCTCACCCCCGTGTCCTCCCTCACCCCCGTGTCCTCCCTCACCCCCGTGTCCTCCCTCACCCCCACATCCTCCTCACCCACGTCCTCCTCACCCCCGTGTCCTCCCTCATCCCCGTCCTCCCTCACCCCCGTGTCCTCCCTCACCCCCACGTCCTCCTCACCCACGTCCTCCCTCACCCCCGTGTCCTCCCTCATCCCCGTCCTCCCTCACCCCCGTGTCCTCCCTCACCCCCACATCCTCCTCACCCCCGTCCTCCCTCACCCCCGTGTCCTCCCTCACCCCCGTGTCCTCCTCACCCCCATGTCCTCCCTCACCCCCATGTCCTCCCTCACCCCCATCCTCCCTCACCCCCGTGTCCTCCCTCACCCCCATGTCCTCCCTCACCCCCGTGTCCTCCCTCACCCCATGTCCTCCTTCACCCGTGTCCTTTCTCATCCCCATGTCCTCCCTCACCCACGTCCTCCTCACCCCCATGTCCTCCCTCACCCCATGTCCTCCCTCACCCCCGTGTCCTCCCTCACCCCCGTGTCCTCCCTCACCCCCGTGTCCTCCCTCACCCCCACGTCCTCCTCACCCCTGTGTCCTCCCTCACCCCCACGTCCTCCTCACCCCCATGTCTTCCCTCACCCCCGTGTCCTCCCTCACCCCCGTGTCCTTTCTCACCCCCATGTCCTCCCTCACCCTGTGTCCTCCCTCACCCCGTGTCCTCCCTCACCCCATGTCCTCCTCACCCCCATGTCCTCCCTCACGCCCGTGTCCTCCCTCACCCCCGTGTCCTCCCTCACCCCATGTCCTCCTTCACCCGTGTCCTTTCTCACCCCCATGTCCTCCCTCACCCCCATGTCCTCCCTCACTCCCGTGTCCTCCCTCACGCCTCTCCTCCCTCACCCCTGTGTCCTCCCTCACCCCATGTCCTCCCTCACCCCGTCCTCCCTCACCCCCACGTCCTCCTCACCCCCATGTCCTCCCTCACCCCATGTCCTCCCTCACCCCGTCCTCCCTCACCCACGTCCTCCTCACCCCCATGTCCTCCCTCACCCCGTGTCCTCCCTCACCCCCACGTCCTCCTCACCCCCATGTCCTCCCTCACCCCCGTCCTCCCTCACCCCCGTGTCCTCCCTCACCCCCATGTCCTCCTCACCTCCATGTCCTCCCTCACCCCTGGCCCCCTCCCAGGGAGCCCTTTCTCTTATCTCTACCTGCCAGTGGCCAGCACCCTCCTCCCCCAATCAGGCACAGCTCTCCCACCCTTGGTTGTGTCCTCAGCCAGTTGCCCCTAAGCCTTCGTGTTAAACGCACTAATGCAATTTCAGGAACGCACAATGGGGAAGGTGACATGGAGCTGACAACTTTAAAAATGTTACCGTCTCTTATTGTCATTACTCCACGAAAGGTCCTCCACCCGCTGAGCAGTAGGACAGCAGCACATCCAGCAGGAGACACTGGTCCGGAGACAAGAGCTTCGCGAAGCCCTCGCTGTGCTGGCCGCACCTTTCTCTGTCCACCTTGGACCCCGGCCGCAGGCAGTGTGCAGACCCCGGCCCTCTGCTCCGAGGCCCAGCTCCCCGCCCTCGCCGTCGGCTGAGAGAGGACAGGCGCCTCCACAGAGACCTGTGCTTACTCACAGAGACCAGGCCTCACCCTGAGTACGTCCATATTCACAATGGGATCCGAACGGGAGGAGCCTGTGTCGTGGGAGCCCCTCCCTCCCGCGGGCACCTGGCCCGTGAGCGCTGGGCCTGGGCACGGCATCGCTCCTTCCCACCTGGTCTCCTGTAAGTGGCTCCTGACAGCTGGCTTCAGACCCTGCAGATGTGTCACCTTCTTAGGGTTAAAGACTCCAATTCTGGTTAAGAAATAGCAAATCTAGAGAGTGACGATGGAGTAGGTTAAAATAGACATTCTCGCCATAGGAGGCTGCGGGACAGGGCGTTTGAGACGCTATGCTAGAAGCCCCAGACACTCCTTGTTTGGACTCTGAGCCGGGGGGGCGGGCGGGGGAGGGCACATTTGGCCAGAGGGAATCTGTGCTGGAATCTCTGGGATGCTGTGGAGGGCACTGGGCAAGGCCCCGAGCTAACCACGAAGTAAATCAAACCCTGTCCTCGGTCAAGTCCTCACCTTTCCTGGGTACTGATGTTCTCGTCTGCACAACGGAAACACAGCTCCTTCTCAAGGTTTCCTCGTAAGAACCAAACAAGGACACACACAGGGAGGCACGCGTGTCCTGTGGGTGGAACTTAGATGGCCCCATATCCTAACGAAATGCGATGACGACTTTTTTTTTAATGACGTGTGCCCCGCAGATATGTAGGTCAGGAATAGGGACACCTGGGAGGAGGACTCACTGGGGGGTGGGGGTGGGAAGGAGCGGGGGGGCTACGTTCAGCCCAGGACGTGCTCTGTGTCGGTGGCAGGATGGAGTCAGGGAGGAGGCGCTGGAGAGGTCAGATGAAGGTCATTTGAAGCCGCAGAGCCCGTCTCCTCTCATTCTGCAGAGGCATGAGAACACAGGAGCAGCTGAGAGGCCTGTGCACAGGGCATGAAGCACAGAGCACCCAGAGCTTCCCGCTCCCCCCCCCCCCCCCCCCCCCCCGCTACCGCCCATTCCTAGCAAACAGGAGACAGGAAGACCTGCTGCTGGGAAACCAATCACATAGCGGGCGTCCTCAAACTACGGCCCGAGGGCCACATGCGGGTGTTTTTGCCGTTTTGTTTTTTTACTTCAAAATAAGATATGTGCAGTGTGCCTAGGAATTTGTTCATAGTTTTTTTTAAACTATAGTCCGGCCCTCCCACGGTGTGAGGGACAGTGAACTGGCCCCCTGTTTAGAAAGTCGGAGGACCCCTGATGTAGAGAAATGCCAGAGGAAATCGGGGTTGTCGGACCCCCTGGATGCCCACGAAGCGTGTTTCTAGGAGGCGACGGGTCGCTGTGGTGCAGAGCGACGCCAACCACGGGGAACGGGGCTCCAGAGGCCTTGGTTCAGCCACAGGAAGTCACTGGGGACCTTCCGGAGGGCATCCGGGTGCAGGGGTGGGGGCCGTCGGAGAGAAAACCTGGTGAGGGACACGGGGCCCCCTGTGCCCCCAAGGCTCTCCCCTGAGACACATTCACAAAAGGGCCATCTATTGATTAAATATTAGCAGATGGTTGTATTTTTTTATAATAATTGTTGCTTTATTCTTTTTCACCTGTTTGTATTGCTGGTCTATAAAAATTAAGAGCTAAACAATAGCACTAACATGCTGTCATAAGGAAGTTTCGAAGACAAAAACGTAAGTTGAATTTTTCTGATTTTCATCCTTTGCTTGTTTCTGTGGTCATGTTGATGGATTTGTGGATATCGAACCATCCTTGCATCCCTGGAATAAATCCCGCTTGCTCGCGGCAAATGATTCTTTTAACGGGTTGTTGGGTTTGGGTTGCTGGTGTTTTGTTGACAAGTTTTGCATCTACTTTCATCAGGGACATCGGCCAGTGATTTTCTTCCTGTGGGGTCCTTGTCCGGTTTTGATACCAGGGTAATGCTGGCCTCCTAAAACGCGTTTGCAAACATTTTCTCTCTTAACTTTTTGGAAGAATTTGAGAAGGATGAGCACTGATGTTTGAAGTGTTTGGTTAAATGCTCCCGAGCAGCTCCCTGAAAGGCTGTTGCACAGGTTTAGAAGTCAGTGGTGCAGAATTCACTGGCAGTATTGTGTTATCAGACAGGAGGTAGCGAGCACTCCGTGGATGTGGCCCCGTGGTGAGGCCGTGCACATCACACTGCCAGCTGAAAGCATCAGGAGACGCCTCACAGATGCTGTCCTGGAGGAACAAGGAGGCGGAGGGGCACAGCCACAAAATAGAACAGCCATGACTCGTCCTCCTCTGAAGCGGGACAGCAAAGGCACCATGTCCAGAGCAGTATTCAGGGGTCCATGTGTCACTTCGGGTGACGGTACAAGAGGCCACGGCTCCCCTCAGTACGGTCGCCGGGGGTGGGGGTCGCCTTTGCTGATGCCCTTGCCCTGCCTCGTGGAAACCTGCCCCCAGGAAGGTCACTTTCCCAGGGGTCTCTGCCCTTTGAATCCTAATTCCAACGACCGAATGAAAAGAACGGTTCCAGTGAGTGGAGCTGGTGGGGAAGGTTGTGACCGAGGAATGAAGCCCTGCCTGGATTTGCAAAACCAGTCCAAATGGACAGCCTCCTGCCCCCCAAGTTCTGGGCCCTGCCCTCCCGTGAAACCCGGGCAGCAGTGGGCAGCGCCTCTGCCACACAGACCACTGCCTTGGGTGGAGAACACACATGTGACTCTGAGTGTTCCTTCCGGTTTGTGCTCCCGAAAAAGAGACCCCTACCAGGGCACAGGCTGGGGCTGAGCTGTGGGCTGGGGGTGGGGGTGGGGGCACAGGCTGTGAGCTGGGGGCTGGGGGTGGGGACTGAGCTGTGGGTGGGGGTGGGGGCTCAGGCTGGGGCACAGGCTGGGGTGGGGTGGGGGGCACAGGCTGGGGCTGAGCTGTGGGCTGGGGGTGGGGGCTGAGCTGTGGGCAGGGGTGGGAGCACAGGCTGGGGACTGGGAGTGGGGGTGGGGGCAGAGGCTGGGGCTGAGTTGTGGGCTGGGGGCACAGGCTGGGGGTGGGGGCTCAGGCTGGGGCACAGGCTGGAGGTGGGGGTGGGGGCTCAGGCTGGGGCTGAACTGTGGGTGGGGGTGGGGGCTCAGCCCCGCTGGGAGCCCTGAGTGAGGGACACCTGCAGCTGCAGCCCGGAGGGTCTGTGTGGTGACGGGCAAACCCACTCTTCCCCAGATCCTTCCTCATCTGCCGACGCAGGCAAAGGTGCTTTGGACGTCTGTCCTGCGAGTGGGGATGAGGCTCGAAGGGCCAGTGCATGTGGACGTGCCGTGGGGGTGCACGGGGCATCCCTCCCCACGGAGGACGCCCCATCCCCCAAAGGGCAGAGCTTTCTGATCACCCGCGTGTCCTGCCTCCTCGCCCTTCCAGTGAGGAATCAGAGGAGAGGGGAGTAGGGCTCAGCAGGGAGCAGAGGCAGGTCCCCCTGGGGGTCCTCTCTGGCTGCTGTCCTGCGGCCTGGGGCTTGCACCACGTGGGGCACACAGCTCAGAAGGCCCGGGCTTTCGGGCTGCTGGGGATGTTGCCTCTGCTCCGTCCTGGGCACGCTCCCCTCCAGCATCTGGCTTCCCTCCCGGAAGAGAAGCCCTTTTAAGCACATCCTGCTCCTGCCCGTCCTTGCAGCTTCCCGCACAGGGACAGCGACGGCCCCTTTGTTAAAACCGGGAACGCTGTCCCCACGCAGAGCAGAGCGCCGGTCCCAGCCCGGAGAGCACCGCGTCCCCAGCTGAGACAGGAGCTCCGAGATCTGCTCCTCCCACCAGTGGCGAGGCATGGGGGTGACAATGGGGGGGGGGAGGCTTTACCGCTGCTGGTGTCTGAGGTCAGGATGGGGCTGGAGCCAGAAGCCCAGGGAGAAAGTAGAGCATTAAGAATAATAAAGATTAAAAAGATGTAGCCTCCCGAGCCAGCGGAGCAGAGCTAACAGCCCCACATAAAGCAGCTTAGTGTGGGATGAGCCGGTGTCTGCCAGGCAGGAGCCGCGCCTGCAGTCACCATAAATCTTCCTGCGTCTGCCCTGCCGCAGAGCCAGGGCCGGGAGGGGTGCAGACAGCGAGGGTGGGGGTGGGGAGTGCGTGCGTGCGTGCGTGTGTGTGTGTCTGTGTGTGTGCGTGTGTGTGTGCGCGCTCACTTGCCTCTGTGGGTGTTTGAGAGAGGGAGAGAGACAGAGAGAATTAGAGAGAGAAAGGGGAGGGGAGGGAGGAAAGGAGAGAGAGGCTGGTGAGGGAAAGCGAGGCAGGTTCAGCCTGGTCTGATGGGGACGGGGAGGGTTTATTTCTCTCTTGTGTAACCTGAAATGGCAGCTCTACTTCCCGGTTCCAGCCCATGCATTTATCTTTTAAAATTGCATTTTGCTATAAATCAAGCTTCCACAGGGTGTTTTTCTTCATGTCTGCAGCCGCTATCGAATCTCTCTCCTGTATCTCTCCCTCTTCCCCGTCTCCCGGTTGCCTCTCATGCTCTCTCAGCCCATGGATCATAGCCAGCGGCCCCCTTCGCGGCAACTCCTGCTGTAGATAATTTTCCAGGCGACAACCTGCTTCTGTAGGGCTAGAAATCCATCTTCTAGTCCACAAACACGCATCGAACACCTGCATTACTGACATGCATTAGTCTCTGGGTTAGTTGCTGTGTGTGTGTTGGGGGGGGGGTGTGTGGGTACTAGGAAACAGTAATGGGTTTGAAAACTTGGTGCTCATGGGTTTCTTGACTGAATGGGGTGAGGGAGGAGCTGGGAGTAGGGTTAGGGCAGCAAATGTGTACAATAGTGTTTGCATAGAATAATTGTATCGAAAGTTTACACTAAAGAAGCATGAGTGGGAGGGAGACTCGGGGGGGTGGGGTGGGCATGAAGACAGAACATGGCTCTAGGCTCCCAGGGCTGGGGTCCCACGGGCACAGCCATCTGCCTGCACCCACCCCTGTTCTTAGGAATGCTTGTTAAGTCCACCTATCCATTCACTGGAGATTCAAGCAAATTAATAAAAGAAAGGCATTTTCGTTTTCAAAATCTCAGTGGGACAAGGGTTGGAGTGTTCCCTTCGTCATAATTAATTCAGGAAAATAAAGTGCTCTGCCTCAGAGGGCACCTCCCCACGGCTACTCGCCCACGCAGCCCCCCTGAGTTAGACTTGTTTTAAAACTTATTTTTGTTGTTGACATTGTCACAGATGTCCCCCGTTTCCTCCCCTCTCCCACCTCCACCAGCCCCGTCCCCCTCTGCCTTCACCACGCTGTTGTCTGTGCCCATGGGCTGTGCTTTAGGTGCTCTGGCCAATCCCTTCACCTTCTTTCATCCAGTCCCCGCACACCCTCCCCGCTGACAGCTGTCAGTCTGTCTGTGTATCCATGCCTCTGGTTCTATTTGTTCGTCAGCTTGCTTTGTGCATTAGGTTCCATATAGGAGCGAGTTCACAGGGTATTTGTCTTTCTCTGATGGGCTGATTCTGATAGACTCTCTGGCTGAACAGCAATGACCACACCTTCACAGTGGAGTCAGAACCATGGACAGCTCCCAGGGAGGACGGCAGGGAAAGGACCGCGGACAGCTCCCAGGGGGCTGTGAGTCAGGACCACGGACAGCTCCCCCAGGCACTGGGGCAGGACCGCGGACAGCTCCGGGAGAGGCTGTGGGTCAGGACCACGGACAGCTGCAGCGGGTGCGGGTCAGGACCAGGGACAGCTGTAGCGGGTGCGGGTCAGGACCAGGGACAGCTCCCAGGCGGGCAGCCCAGGGCCGCTGTCCGGAGCGCAGTGCTGAACCCCAGCTACCACTTCCTGGCTGAGTCATCAGCCACGCTGTTTGGCTTCTTACACTGTGGATTGTAAAAGCACCTTCCTGATGGGATGGCTGCCGGGACAAAAGAAATGACCGAGGAGACGTGTCGGGGTAGGACCTCGGGACCAGGTCTCCGTCGGTGCCGTTGGAGTGTGCCTGGGCCTCCTGGCATGACGGCTCGCAATTGCATCGTTGATGTGCTACCTTCGCCGTGTCTGCCTCGGGGGCTAACCATCTGCCTCCAATTTTAAGCTCCCTGCAGGCAGAGAGGAGGCACACAGAGCTCTCTGCTGGGCCGAGTGCAGCATCCTGTGTTATGGCTCTTTTTGATGAGAATTTTTTGATGCTTTTTGATGAGGACGATAAGAGAGTCACAGAGCTTTCAAACCAGAAGGGGGGTGAGAGCTCACCAGCCAAAGCTTTTCTCTTTCTGCGGGAAGAGGCAACGTGTCAGGAGGCCTCTCGGTGTGCCCCGTTCAGCGCCGAGTGCTCCCCGATGGCTGTGCGGGGCGGGTTCTCCGCGACTCTCCGTGCAAGGCTGCCAGAGAGTAAATGAATTGAGGGCGGATGGCGCACAGCGCGTTGACTGTGATTTATTGCGGGGGATGTTATTCTAGGCTGCAATTTGGCAAAAGGCTTCCAAGGAGGACATCCAGACAAGATTTATAGTTAATTCTTTGCAGGGAAGGGTAATGTGAGGTCTGAAGAGCTACTGCAGGAAAGCAGGGATGTAAGAGGGACCAGAGCAAGGAGGGGCACAGGGAGGCGATGCCACAGGCCGAACTGTGTCTCCCAAATCCACATGTCGGAGTCCCAGGCCCAGCACCTCGTTACGTGACTGTATTTGGTGATGGGACTTTAAATCAGTGGCTGCGTTCCTCTGACGCTGTGAGGGTGGGGCCTGGTCCAGCATGGCCGGTGCCCTCATAAGAAAAGGCAATTTGGACACAAGGGACAGCAGGGATGCGCACACAGGGGAACAGCCATGTGAGGGCACAGGGAGGAGGTGTCGTCTGCACCCCCTGGAGAGAGGCCTCCGTGGGACCAACCTGGCTGACGCCACGACGGCACACCCAGCCTCCAGACCAAGGCCACAGACCCTGTTGTTTAAGTTCACAGCCGGTGTGTTTGTTACGGCGGCCTGAGCTGACGGATACACTGGAGAGGAGATGGGAAGGGAAGGTGAGGAACGCCACGCTTTCAGACACGCGGGAGAGGCCTCTGCAGCACGCCCTGATGTTGTCTCGGTCCTGCCCACGCGCTGGCAGGTGACAGCTCAACATTCATCCTTAACAATTAGCCCTGGCCGGTTGGGCTCCGTGGTTAGAGGGGCGGCCTGCAGACTGAAGGGCACGGGTTTGATTCCCGTCAAGGGCACGTACCTTGGTTGCAGGCTTGATCCCGCCTCAGTCTCTCTTGCATCGCTGTTTCTCTCTCCTCCTTCCTTCCATTCTCTCTAAAAAAAAAAAAAAGTAATGGGAACAATATACTCAGGTGAGGATTAACCAAAAAATAAAATAAATTAACTACCAGAGACCGGGAGGGTCAACAACCATGAGCACACAGCAGGTGTGTTTCTGAGCCGGGATCCCCACCCAGGACAGTGGGTGTCTCAGGTGACCCCTGTGTCTGCCCAGAGCACTGCCCGGGAAGGCAGGCCCCAGCAGCCAGGCCACGGGGGTTGTGTGTGTGTGTGTGGGGGGGGGGGGCAGGCGGCGCTGGGAGGCAGGGGTGGCTCTAGAGGTGCAGCTCCGAGACGGCCTGTGTGCTGTGCGTGGGGCAGGGGAGACTGAGGCTCAGGAGTCGTCTGTAACGACTTGCAGCCCCTCTGCCCGGCGCAGTCATCTCCCTGCCCAGCCCCAGTCTGCGGTCCCTGATCCTCGGGCTCCCTGTCCGTCCTTGATCCCTGGACCAGGCAGGCGCAACACCTGACAGGGGGCAGCTGCCGTGACCTGTCCCTCCTCCTGAGGACAAGGAGCAGTGGCCCCTCCCATCTGAAGCTGCCGGGTTCCGGGCTGAGCGCCTGTCGGGATGGAAGGGCAGCCCAGCACCAGGGGCTACAGCTCAGCACCTGTGATTCGTGCCGCGTCTCAGACACCTGCGGTGCTGGTCATGTCGGAGCCGAGGAGGAAACAGAGACTCCTCCTGCCTCCTCCCTCACGCCTCCCTTGCGCCCTCAGAACCCAGGCCGGTGCAGGGCGAACTCTCCATCAAGGTGACATTGGCTTAACACAGAAAAATGGCACTAATTTGTTTAAAGGCCAGGCAGAGCCCTAGCTGGTGTGGCTCAGTGGATAGAGCGTTGGCCTGTGGACCGAGGGTCCCAGGTTGGATTCTGATCAGGGCACATGCCTGGGTTGTGTGCTTGATCCCCAGTAGGGGGTGTGCAGGAAGCAGCCCATCAATGATCCTCTCATCATTGATGTTTCTATCTACCTCTCCCTCTCCCTCCTCTCTGAAATCAATAAACGTATTTTTAAAAAAGAAATTAAAAAATAAAATAAAATATTTTAAAAATGAAAAAAAGAAGAAAAGCCAGACAGAGAACTGATGGAACCAAAAGGCAAATCAAACCTCCACCCACAAGGCCTGCGCAGAGGGAGCAGCCGGTCCCTGGGCCCGTGTGGGGCGAGCTGGGACCTGGGCACAGAGCGGGGCCTCGGGTGCTGGTTCTGGTACTGGGCTGGGGCCCAGCCTGGGTTTCCAACAAGCCTCCTGAGCCAGGTGACAGGGAGGCCACCTTCCCTCGGGCACGTGCTCCCTGACAGCCGTCTGCAGCTCCAGCGTCTGGCGAGGCCGGCAAGGACAGCCCTGGGGTTGAGGGGGCGGCTGTATCCTGGAGTGACCGCCCTGACCGCCAGCAGCCAGCTGGGCCCGGTCACTGGTAGGTTGGGCTTCCCTGTTTCTTCCAGGAAAGAGGCCCTGCCATGGGCAGCCCTGAGGCACGTGGGTGCCTGGCCTCCAGGGAAAGGCTGAGCGGCCCCTCCCTCCCTGCCTGCTCCTGGTCAGAACGGAGCGGGGCTGCGGGAGGGACTGTGGCCGCTGGAGAAGGCAGGCCTTGGACACAGCGCTTCTCCTAAGCGAACCGACCGGAATTAGCTCTGCCTCATCCGGAGTCTGAGTCTCAAGAGAGCCCAGGAGGCCCGTGGGTGGTGCCGGGCAGGGACCGGGGGCAGGACTCTGCTGCCTTGTCTTCCCACCCACATGCAGGATTTCTACTTGTGTTTAAAAATACATTTTTATTGGTTTCAGAGAGGAAGGGAGAGACAGAAACATCCATGATGAGAGAGAGTCACGGATCAGCTGCCTCCCGCACGCCTCACGCTGGGGATCGAGCCCGCAACCCGGGCATGTGCCCTGACTGGGAATCGAACCGTGACCTCCTGGTTCCTAGGTCGATGCTCACCCACCGAGCCACGCCTGCCGGACAAATGTCTACTTATTTTTAAAATAATTTTCAGAGACTGTCCCACGTCGGCTGGATGACAGCTGTCACCGAGAGCGACTGCATGCGCCCAGAGTCCCCGGCACCGGTCCCATCGCCGCAGGAGAGGCTGCTGCGTGCTATTTCCTGTCCCAAATATTTCTGTCCTCGGTCCTGAGAGGGAAGCTAGAGAGGGAATATCCTTCCCAGCAAATGCCACATCTTCTGGGACATGGAATTGGAAATTCTGGTGTCTGCTGACCCGAGGGCTGTCCTTCCCTGAGGCCCCCTGGCCGGAGCCGGGCCGCAGAGGCACAGCCCGCGTGAGCCCGTGCCCAGGATGGAGCCCTGCCCCAGACGAACGAGGCGGCTGGCTCACGCTGAGGCCCAGGTGGTGTCTGCGCTGGCAGGGGCTGTGCTGGATCATGGTCTTCAACCCTCCCAGCAGCTTCCCAGCGAGAGATGGGCTGCAATTCCTGATCCGAGGGGAGCTCTGAGCCGGTCAGCCCACAGCTTCCAGAGCCCTCCCCGGGCAGCGGCTGCGCGGGGCCTGAAGCTGGTCGGTGCTCTGCTTCCATTTCCTCTCCGGGCACAACCCCGATCCCATCTGGGGTCCTACGGGACCCTCGTGTGTGCTGGCGGTGTGACCCGCACCCCTGGCCAGGCTCACACAGGCCAGGAACCGCCCGCTGGCCAGGAGTCACGGCGGCATGTCCACAGGCGCTGTGAGTTCATGTCGTGGGCTTTGCAGGAATCTCCAGTGAGGACAGCGCCCCTCGGGGTAACAAGGCCGCCCCGAGTCTGCCCCTGATCCAACCCCCTTATAGGGAAGGGTCCCGACACGAACACTGCAGGCAACTCTCTCCTGGGACCTGGTTCTACAAACGTGCCTGCTGTCCACACCCTTCCCCCCGGATAGGGGAACCCTGGGATTAAGGGGTAACGCAGGCTGCAGTGGAAATGGATATTCCGGCCGCTTTCACAGGACAGACTGGAGTGAGATGCGTGGAGTTGGGCCCTGGTCCCAGGCCAGCCTCTCTTCTCCCCTCCCCTCCCCTTCCTTCCTGCTGTGTCAGGACCACCTGGCATGACAAGGGCCCCGTCTCAGAGCGCCGACCCTAAAGCCCGGAGCAGCCTCCTGTGGACCTGTCACTGCACACGTAAACACACAAACATCTGAATAAAGGAACTAAGGCGTGTACACACGTGGACGGAAAGGGGCCACGTGCTAACCTGACCAGCTCAGGGGAGGCCTGCCTGGCGGCCTGGCAAAGTCAGACCTAAAGTCACCTGAAAGGATTCTTTATTGTTTAAAGTATTACATAAGTCTCCTCTCCCCAGCTGCCCCCCGCCACCCCGCACCCCGCACATGCCCTCTCCCTCCCCCGCCCCCTGTCTGTGTCCATTGGTTATGCTCATATGCACGCACACAAGTCCTTTGGTTGATCTCTTACCACCTCCCTCCCCCCGCCTTCCCTCATAGGTTCGATTCTTCTATGACTCTGGTTCTATCTTTGTTCATCAGTTTATATTGTCATTATATTCCACAAATGAGTAAGATCATGTGGTATTTACCTTTCTCTGACTGGCTTATTTCACTTAGCATAATGCTCTCCAGTTCCATCCATGCTGTTGCAAATGGTAAGAATTCCTTCTTTTTTACAGCAGCGTGGTATTCCATTGTGTAGATGTACCACAGTTTCCTAATCCACTCATCTGCTGATGGGCACTTGGGCTGTTTCTAGATCTTAGCTATGGTAAATTGTGCTGCTATGAACACAGGGGTGCATATATCCTTTCTGATTGGTGTTTCTGGTTTCTTGGGATATATTCCCAGGAGTGGGATTACTGGGTCAAATGGGAGTTCCATTTTCAGTTTTTTGAGGAAACTCCATACTGTTTTCCACAGTGGCTGCACCAGTCTGCATTCCCACCAGCAGTGCACGAGGGTTCCTTTTTCTCCGAATCCTCGCCAGCACTTGTCGTTTGTTGACTTGTTGATGATAGCCATTCTGACAGGTGTGAGATGGTACCTCATTGTTGTTTTGATTTGCATCTCTCGGATGATTAGTGACTTTGAGCATGTTTTCATATGTCTCTTGGCCTTCTGTGTGTCCTCTTTCGAAAAGTGTCTATTTAGGTCCCTTTGCCTGGTTTTTGATTGGATTGTTTATCTTCTTTTTGTTAAGTTGTATGAGTTCCCTATAAATTTTGGAGATGAAACTCTTATCAGAGATAACATTGGCAGAAATGTTCTCCCATGCAGTGGGTTTTCTTGTTTTTTTTTTTTTTTTTTTGTCGATGGTTTCTTTTGCTATGCAGAAGCTTTCTATTTTGAGGTAGTCCCATTTTCTCCTTACTTTTCAGTGCCCTAGGAGCTGTATCAGTAAAGATATTCCTACATATGTCTGCTATTTTGCTGCCTATGGCTTCTTCTAAGATTTTTATGGTTTCCCATCTTATGTTCAAGTCCTTTATCCATTTTGAGTTTATTCTTGTGTATGGTGTAAGTTGGTGGTCTAGTTTCATTTTTTTGCATGTATCTGTCCAATTTTCCCAACACCATTTATTGAAGAGACTGTCTTAACTTCATCGTATGCTCTTGCCTCCTTTGTCAAATAGTAATTGAGCATACTGGCTTGGGTCGACTTCTGGGTTCTCTGTTCTGTTCCAGTGGTCTATATGTCTGTTCTTGTGCCACTACCAGTTTTGAGAACAGTGGCTTTGTAGTATAGCTTGAAATCTGGTATTGTGATCCCTCCAACTTTTTTATTTTTGCATGAATAACTTTATTAACTGCTAATGAAAATTAAAACTCTTCTGGGATCTTCATTTTAAGAGTAAAGATTTTTCTTTACTCTTAAAATGCTTTCTCTGCGGTGAAGCCATCTTTGGAGTTAGTCTTTACTCTCACCTCATCTGTCATCTTGACTCCAACCGGATATTCCTCTTCTTTTGGTCCAGACCTTCGGATTTTAAAAGTAGCTTCAAGCTGAGAAAAGGTCATTTTCCCACAGTGCAGTTCTCTGAGAACTCCCACCTCCCACCAAAAGTCCTCGTCCAGGAGTGAAGCAACCACACGCTAGGCCTCCAGGGCCAATTAGAAGTCATTGTGAACACTTCGTTGGCGACCTTATTTATCACAAGCCTGAAAACGCCCCGTCCTGAAAGGGGGGCCTCCCCGTGCACACACGTGATATGTCAAAAGGAGAGGGCGATCTGGAGGAGGCAGAGGCTTGATCGCCAAAATCAGCACAATGAAAACCAGCAATAATGAGTAGTGGGCACTGGAACTCAAATTACCAGAGGTTTTAGAGAGATGGGAGGGTCAGTTTCCAATTCCATTTTAACACCACATTACAAAAGAACTATTTTTAAAAATAAAAAAGGATCGAGGGAAAAGAAAAGAAAAAGATGGCCTAAACCGTGGAATGACCCCGTTTGTTCCTGATAAACGTCACTCACATCGTCTTCCTCCATTCCCAGTTCTCCTGGAGTGTGATGATCAGCAATTCTCTGACCCTCCACGAGAAACCTGAGCAAGTTCCTTGGAGCTCCCCGTCTTAGCGAGATTCTTTGAGTTTCTTGAGAGGTGTTGTCATTTTCACTTGGAAGCGAATCTCACTGCTGTCCTGTCCAATGACTTCGAGTTTAATGTATTCTCCTTCCTTCTTGTCCCCCAAGTCCTCAGGTGAAGGTTTTGCCTCCTGGTCAGACATGGTGATGGTGCTTCCCCCGGGGTCTCTGCACCCCAGCAGCCTCAGGTAGGCAGGACCTCACTCTGGGGTTTACAAATCCGTCCCTCTTCCCCACAGCACGACACTGCGGCCGACCCCTCCAACTTTGCTCTTCTTTCGCAGGATTGCTGCGGCTATTCGGGGTCTTTTTATTCCAGATGAACTTTTGGAGAGTTTGTTCTAGGTCTTTGAAGTATGCCATTAGTATTTTGATGGGGATTGCATCGAATCTATAGATTGCATTGGGTAGTATGGACATTTTAATGATGTTGATTCTTCTAATCCATGAACATGGTATGTCCTTCCATTGATATTAAACTTTTTTAATTAAAGAGCATCTATGGTGGGTAGGCCTGTCCTAGGCCAGTATCTGCCCTGACAAAGGCCCACTTCGAGCCTCACTAAGCCTACTGTCTTTTTGCACCTAAGATAACACCTGTGAAATGTCAGGGTGCTTGTCACTTCCCTTTTTTCAGGACCCTCCTTGGTCCTGGCTGCGGGTCACAAGATGGGCAGCCACGGGCAGAGGACGAGTCTTTCTCTGGCCTCTCCCGGCCTCAACCAGGGACAGGGACCTCTGAAGGCATGGGAAGTAGCAATGAGTAAGGTGAGGCGGATGGCTGTAGCTAACATCGAAGAATGATCACATGGCCCAGGTGCCTCTCCCCTGAGCGACTTACAGCTCCCTGCGGCTCGAGGCTGCGGATCGCTGGGAGGGGGTGCTGTGGCCCCAGATCAGCAGGGCCGGCATGGTAGTGCCCTCAGACCCCAGCCCTGAGGACCTGCTGACCCTCCTGCTCGGCTCACCCCTTCTTCTGCACCCCAGCCCCACCCACGTCCTCCCTGGTGCCTGCACCTCTGCCCTTGGAACTGGGCCGCTCACCCAGCACTTGCCATTCAACCAGACCCCTGCCCTGAAGCTCAGAGAAAGGCTGAGCCTGTCTGACAAGTAAGTCCCCACAGAAAGGACTGTGGAGTGACTTCCAGTGAGGCTGTGGCTCCCCACAGAGACCTCGGGGAGGCCACTCCATTTCTCTGCCTTGGTTTTCCTACCCACGGGATGGGTTGGCACTGTCCTTGCTCCTTCGTGCCAGTGTTTGGATGGAAGGAGGTGAGAGGGTCAGAGGTCAGCGCACCTCCGCGCACACAAGGTGCTGACCTGGGTGCTCCTGAGGGCATCGCCGCTGGGGGACCCACCACCCAATCAGAACGGACTCCCAGGGTCGGAAGACAGCCCAGCACGTGTGCTCTGAGGGGCTGGCGGCCGTCATCACGCCACGTCCAAGGGAAGAGCCCATGGGAAGAATTCAGCCACCGCGTCATTTTACAAGATGAGGAATCGGAGAGCAGAGGTGGGAAAGACTGGTCGGGCCGGCTCGGAGTAGTGCCCAGTCCTGCTCTGCACCTGCTTCCCTCCGCGGGCTCCGTCTCCGTGCTACGCGGGGAAGGCGATGGCGGCGGGGACAGCGCCCCTCACCGCGCAGGCCGTCTCCCCAGACCCCTCCCGGCAGTCTGTCTTTGTAGCCAACAGATCCTCTCATTAATAGCAATGACTATTTTTAAACGAACAAATGGCTTTAGACCCCATATTCAGGTCAAAAATCATCAGACGGGCTCAGCCTTTCCCTGAGCCGCATGGGCAGGCGTCTGGTTGAGTGGAAAGTGCTGGGTGAGCGGCCCAGTTCCCAGGGCAGAGGCGCAGGCCCCAGGGAGGACGTGGGTCAGGCTGGGGTGCGGGAGAAGGGGTGAGCCGAGCAGGAGGGTCAGCAGGTCCCCAGGGCTGGGGCCTGAGGGCACTGCCATGTGGCCCTGGAAGACAGTGGCCGCGGACCAGACTGGGCTGCGTATGGAGAGAGTAACTGCTTTACAACAGGCCAGGGAGAGAGGCCTGCGCGGTGGGAACCGAGGGTGACAGTGTCCCTTTCATGCTGTGGGCCACACCCCCTCCAGCCTCCGTGGGAGGGGACTGACGAGGGGTCACCTCCAAGTGTGTGCATTCCGCTTGTGCCCCCATGGGCTCATATGGAGATGATTTGGATGAGATGGTTGACATGTCTGGATAGTGCTCATTTTTAGGACCAAGCCAGGACTGGTGGGCAGAAGAATGAGGCTAATATCTCGAGGCAAGAGAGAGACGCTCCAGGCAAGGAGGGCAAACCCACGCCAGACCTGACCTATTTCGATGGTGATGGAGAAGGAGGCTGTGTGGGAGGTGCGGGGGAGGGAATCAGGCCACATGCCCAGGGCAGCTCCCGATGAAATGTCCTCAACTCTCCGCACTGAGGACGAAGCCTGGTGGTGGCCTTGGCCTGATGGGGAGGCCAGGAAGCAGGTGGCTGAGGGGTCTGGGCTGCAGGCGTGGCTGGGGCTGAAAAGAGAGCAGCTGAGAGCCTGCCTGGTGCTCACACAGGGAGGGTGTGGCCGCTCAGGGTTCAGGAAACTTAAATTCAATGAAACAAGACTTGTTAGGCTGGTGGATTCTGGGACAAACTGGAAGCCTGTATTTTATTCATCTCTACCCAGTTCCTCACCTGTAGTGTGTGTGCTCAATATTGACCACTCATCTCACTAGCCACTCTTAGAAATTGAAGGGGTACATGTGCACTCACAATTTTCTTCATCCATCCACCCCATCCATCCATCCACCCATCCATCCATCCATCCATCCATCCACCATCCATTCATCCATCCATCCATCCATCCATCCTTCCACCATCCATTCATCCATCCATCCATGCATCCACACATCCATCCATCCATCCATCCACCATCCATTCATCCACACATCCATCCATCCATCCATCCACCATCCATTCATCCATCCATCCATCCATCCATCCTTCCACCATCCATTCATCCATCCATCCATGCATCCACACATCCATCCATCCATCCATCCATCATCCATCCATCCATCCATCCATCATCCATCCATCCATCCATCCATCCATCATCCATCCATCATCCATCCATCATCCATCCATCATCCATCCATCCATCCATCCATCCATCCATCCATCCATCCACTCATCCACCCATCCACCACCCATCCATCCACTCATACACCAAACAATCCAGCCAACAAAGTAACTATCCATCCACTCACCCAATCATTCACCACACAATACTTATGAGAACCTACACATACCAAGTTATATACTAGGGACTGGAAGATACAACCTGCATAAGGTAGGATTGACATTAGCCCTCCAAAGTTCACTTTTTAATCGAGTAGACACACGTGGTGCCCACTTCCTCTTTGTATGTTCCATGTGGCGTCTGCCCATCATGACTCAGTAATAGCTGCTGCCAACATAAACCATGACCCCTGCCCTCGCAACGCCGTGGAGCGCTTCCCCAGCAGAAAAAGCAGAGCTTTCCCCAGAGCTCTCTTGCCTCCCAGGACGTTCGACTCCTGCTTCACCTCCCTCTCAGACCCCTGGGTGCCCACCTCCTACACGAGGCCCTTGAGCACCAGCGTTTCTGGGGCTCACCTCTGCATCCTCGCCTCCCTGGCTCTGTGCTCTCTCCCCAGCCCATCTGTCTTTTTTAAAGTATATTTTTTATGGATTTCAGAGAGAAAGGGAGAGGGAGAGAAAGATAGAAACATCAGTGGTGAGAGAGAATCACTGATCGGCTGCCTCCTGCATGCCCCCCGCTGGGGATCGAGCCAACAACCCAGATTTATGCCCTGACTGGGAATCGAACTGTGACCTTCTCTGGTCCATAGATCAACACTCAACCACTGAACCACACTGGCCGGGCACCAGCCCATCTCTTCACACTCTGCTGAGAACCCTCCCCCTGCACAGCCTTCCTCACCCTGAGGTCGCCCAGGCGCCCTGTCTGAAGCCAAGACTCACCCCAGGCTCTGGGGCGGCGGCAGGACAGCGATGGGAAGTGAGTGTGGGGTGGAGAGCGCACGGCTGCTGGGAGGACTCGAGCAGGTGCTCACTGAGTAGCTGTCAGGAGGGGTGGCGATGAGGAGGGTGAGGGACTGTGACAGAGCAGGGTCCTGAGGAAGGAGGACGCGTGGACTGAAGAGGGAGCCATGTTCGGTATGGGAGCGTGAAGGAGGTCTCGGCTGAAGACTCCGATGCTCTGCGCGTGAGGAATCCCATTTGTTCACTCAGGGGCTTCCAGCGACGTGGCTACGGCTGGGAAAAAGCCAGCAACGCAGCTCTCAGTGCCACAGTGAGGACCTGAGTGGCGGCAGCGGCTACGCCACAACAGTCTCCTGTCCTGAGTGTCCTTCGCGCACCAGGCCACGCACTGAGGACTTTCAAACGACTCTCACTTGATTCCTCAGGAGCCTGATGAGCCGGTCTCAGCCCTATTTTATTTTGCAGATGGAAAAAGGTGAGATTCACAGATGTGAGGCAATGTCCTCAAGCCACAGGACCAGACCCTGGTCTACACAGAGGGGGCCGCTAGCCTGGTAGTGAGCTCCTGTCTCAGCGGGTGGGCTTGCCTAACCGGTGCAAAGACCGTGGCCAGAGGTGCAGGAAATGGAGGAAAGCTGGTTGTTTTATCCTCCAAACACTTGCACTTGGGCAGGCGGCTCCAGGCCCCCCACCCCTGCCCGGCCTTACCCCTTGCAGGGAGGTCCCCTGTTCCGTTTGCTCATGCCCAGGGGGGCCCAAGATTCTCTGGCTCAGAGCATGGATAGCAGCCACGGCAATAAGGACAACCATCGCGTCCTCCTAGCCACTGGTGCGAGGGGAGAAGTCCGAGGTTTCCTCCTCGCAGCTCTGCCGCCCGGCCCCCGCCTGCCCTCGAACCCCCCTAGCTCCAGGCCGCCCCTGCTCCTCTGGGAAGGGTGGCAGAGCAGCTGATGTAGCGTGTCCCCCACACGGTGAGCCTGGGCTGTTTCTGATCCCCAGTGCCAGGAGGTGGGTCGGGGAGGCGTCTGTCTCAGGTCCAGGGCGGCTGCTGCTGCAGGCCCAGACCCCGACCCGCCAGCCCACCTGCTCCTGGGCCGCTGCCCTCGCACCCCCCCCCCCCCCCCCCCCCCCCCGCACACATCGCCGTGAGGAGAGGGGGCTGGTGCTCACACAGGAAGCGCCTGAGTCAGCGTTTCCGCCCTCCCGCCCCAGGAGGAGCAGCCGGGCGCAGCCTCTGCCAGCTGGGCTCTTCACTGCCAGCGGCCAGGCCACCCGGGGGCCCCCACGGGCACCCCTTCAGAGCTGGACCTCCAGGGGTGCAGGCAGGTCAGCACAGCGGTGACCAGCTGCCGTTTCCATGGCGATGGTGATGCGCCTGGCCTGGCACCCCCTCCCGCTGTCTGTGACCTCCATTAAGTGGAGCAGAAGCAGAGCCCGAGTCACGGGGGGAACTCTCCGGAAAGGCTCCTGCTGCCCTGGGAGCAGGTCCCGGAGCCCAGGCAGCTGCCTCTGGCCCCTCCAGGCGCACAGGATCCCTGTTCCCCAGACGCACCAATGGCCTGCTGGTTGGGGGAGACCCCTTTCCCTGTCCACACCAGAAAGGGACGAGAGGGCTGAAGGATGCATTTCTCCCAGGGTGGGGGCCGCGCTGAGGAGCCCTCTTAGGTGTGGGGAGCCCTCCTAGGCCCGGGGCGCCCTCCTAGGCCGGGGGAACCCTCCTAGGCCCGTGGATCCCTCTAAGGCCGGGGGAGCCCTCCTAGGCCGGGGGAACCCTCCTAGGCCCGGGGAGCCCTCTAAGGCCGGGGGAACCCTCCTAGGCCCGGGGAGCCCTCTAAGGCCGGGGGAACCCTCCTAGGCCGGGGGAACCCTCCTAGGCCCGGGGAGCCCTCTAAGGCCGGGGGAACCCTCCTAGGCCGGGGGAACCCTCCTAGGCCCGGGGAGCCCTCTAAGGCCGGGGGAGCCCTCCTAGGCCGGGGGAACCCTCCTAGGCCCGTGGATCCCTCTAAGGCCGGGGGAGCCCTCCTAGGCCGGGGGAACCCTCCTAGGCCCGGGGGAACCCTCCTAGGCCCGGGGAGCCCTCCTAGGCCGGGGGAGCCCTCCTAGGCCCGGGGAGCCCTCCTAGGCCCGGGGAGCCCTCCTAGGCCGGGGGAGCCCTCCTAGGCCCGGGGAGCCCTCCTAGGCCGGGGGATCCCTCCTAGGCCCGGGGAGCCCTCCTAGGCTGGGGGAGCCCTCCTAGGCCGGGGGAGCCCTCCTAGGCCGGGGGAGCCCTCCTCTGCGGGGAGCCCCTGTGGGGAACCCCATGTGGACTCGCTCCTCCTGCTGTGAAGGGAGTGGTCACTGGACCTGGCTCCTCTGTCTCCAGGACACTGACGTCCATGTTGGCAGCACATGTCACCTTCCATCTAAATTAAACCGAAGCCAGTGTGTTCAAGCTCTTTCTGCTCAACGTAGAACTCAGATCTGCCGGCGGGGTCCCCAGGGGGCAGGCAGGGCGCGGTGCCAGGACCCACCACCCTCCGGCCCAGGGCTCCTGGAGGCCAAGGCAGGGCTGGGCAAGACCACAGTCCCACGCAGGCCTCAGGCCTCCGGGGACCGGCTCCACTCCCCGTGGTTTAATCCCGTTCCTCCCGGACCTGCTGCCTGGGAAGGGAGGCTGGGCCCACCACAGAGTGTCAGGCTCAGGGGTGTCCCACCAGCCACGCAGGCAGGCTGGCCGGGCACCCCTGTTCCTGCCCCAGCCTGCCTCGGGCCCGCTGCCCCGTTGTTGGGGGTCTGAAGGGCTGAGAGCCCCTGTATGCCCTTGAACAGTCAGCGGGGTGGGCGGGCCTGAGACGGCAGGGGCCCCCCAGGAGCCTCACAGCCCAGGTGGTTCCCGGTCCTGATTCTGGAGCCATCTTCCCTGGATGGACTATCGATCGTTTGAAAGGCCCGCTGGTATTCCCACGGTGGAATGTGTCCATTAAACAAATCAATCCCACACAGATTAGACGGAGCGAGGCCGGACATGGGTGAGCTCCCCGCTGAGCGTCCACCGCAGAGCAGACCAGCCCCCGTGGCGGCCTTTCCCTGAGCAAGGAGGGCACCCCTCCAGGCCTCAGTCTCCTCGCCTGTGAGATGGGTGACGACGGAAGTGAATGCAGGGAAGCTCTCCGAGGCCTCGCTCACCCTTCAGGGCCGGAAGTGAGGGGAGTGAGGGAAGCTCTCGCTGGCTCTTGGCCAGCGGGAACTCTGAGAGCGTGGGCACTGGGGCGAGGGTGAGGCGCGGGTCTGACGGCGGGAAGACCTGGGTGCCATCCCGTGGCCCCATGGCTTCGCTGGCAGGCTGGGGCGGCGGAGGGGGGGGGGGGGGCTGTCCCAGCCCTGGCCTGCCTCCACATCTGTCACTCAAGTTCTGTACCTCCCTCGCTCCCTCAGCGTCACCCCCTCTGCGGCCCTGGCCTCCGTCTGCCTGCCCTGCCCTGCCCCGCCCTGCCCTGCCCTGCTGGCCTCACACAGCCCTGGGGACAGCCCAGGGAGCTGTGCTCATGGGGCTCCATGCGGAGGGTCCGCTTTACAGGCAGGGATGGGGTCTGAGGCGTGTTTGCCTCGGCAGCAGAGACCCCGAGACCTGGGCACAGGATTCTCCCACGGTGACTGCCACAGGGAACACATCTCTACCCGAATGCTAGATGGGAAAGAGCAGAGCTGGTAAGCGGGAGTCACGGGTATGTGTGCAATCAACGCAAAGCGACCACTGCCGCACGTCGGCCCAGGTACCCGCAGTCAGAGGGGCGGCTGACGGATTCGAGTCACATCCAAGCCGCAGGGAACGGGGCCAAGGGGGCTGGGCCGGGCGGGAATCACACTTGGAATGGCTCCGAGATGGTACCCACCCAGCAACAGCGGACCTCACCTCACGTGAGCGGGTTGATGGACCTTTACGGGTGTGCGCGCCCCGGGGCCACCCCAGCCGAGAGCCGAAGCGCGTCTCCCCCCTCCCCCCACGACAAAGAGAAAAGCTTGCCACCGGCTTCCTCCTAAGGGACACAAACGAGTGCCACGTGGCCTGCAGCCGTGGGCCGGGACCTCCGGCAGAGAGGGGCGGGGGCGAGACCAGCAATGTCCACACTTAGAGACAGACATTTCTACTGACGTCAGAGAGGAGGGGAGAGGGAGGGAGAGAGACATCAGCGATGAGAGAGAATCATGGACCGGCTGCCTCCTGCACGCCCCACACTGGGAATGGAGCCCACAACCCGGGCTTGTGCCCTGACCGGGATCGAACCCTGACCTCCTGGTTCATAGGTCATTGCTCAACCACTGAGGCACCTCAGCTGGGCTTTAGATTTTATTTATTTATTTATTTTTTAGTATTTTTATTGATTTCAGAGGGAAAGGGAGAGGGAGAGAGAGAACTAGAAACATCCGTGATGAGAGAGAATCATGGATCCGCTGCCTCCTGCACGCCCCACACTGGGGATCGAGCCCACAACCTGGGCCTGTGCCCTGACCAGGAATTGAACCCTGACCTCCTGGGTCCTAGGTTGACGCTCAACCACTGAGCCGCCCTTGCCGGGCCCGAGAAATTCTTCGATTCACACGCATCGCCGCCACCGTGTCCGTGTCTATTCTCTGTGCCCTGCGCGCAGGGAGCACGCCTGTCCTTGCTCCCCTCCAGCCTCCGGGCTCAGGGGGCTCCCGTGCCCTGAGGGTCAGGTGTCCGGCCACGGCTGTGCCCCTGACTGTGGGGACCGAGGAACAGGGGTCACATCTCCCTCAAGCTGCCTCGCTCCCCATAACGGCTCAGTGCCCTGAGTAGAAATGTGCCCCATTGAATTGAGCTCCTTTGATTTCTTTCCTCGTTATCATTTGCACCAAGGATTTCTGGTTTTGCCCTTTCTACATGGAAGTAAGGAAGCAGTAGGCGTTACTTTCGATCAGCGTTCTGTGGGAACATACGAGGCTTGTTTAGAAATCGCCCTCAACAAACACTCTGGGTGTGAAAGGAGTTTCCCTGCTCGGGGAAGCTTCAGGGCGCCCGCCCGGCCACAGCCAGGGCCCCGCTCCCTGTCCCCACCCCCCACTGCCCGTAGGAAAACACTTACGTCAAGAAAAATTAAAGCCCGGCTGCCAGGGCTCAGTGAGTGAGCGCCGACCTATGACCCAGGAAGTCACCGTTGGATCCCCGGTCAGGGCACATGCCGGGTTTTGGGCTCTATCCCCAGTGAGGGGCATGCAGGAGGCAGCCGATCCATGATTTCTCATCATTGATGTTTCTATCTCTCTCCCTCTCCCTGCCTCTCTGAGATCAATAAAAATAAAAATATATTAAACACATTTTTTAAAAATAGAAATTTGCACTGTCAGTCTGAGCTCAGTGGGACTTTTTCGTGTTGCATGGAGAAGGGGGGGATGTTAGCGGGGGACAGGCCGGCCTGGCCATCCCCAGGGTCAGTGGGATGAAAGGCACGAATGGTTCAAGGGCTGTTAATTATTACCTCACTAGAGGCCTGGTGCACAAAATTCGTGCGCTGGGGGGTGGGGGGGGGAGGGGTTCCCTCAGTCCAGCCTGCATCCTCTCAGTCCGGGAGTCCTCAGGGGATGTCTGACTGACAGCTTCAGCCTAAGTCGTCAGTCAGACTTCCTTAGCACATCCCGGCTCAGGGCTTCTGGCTGAGCAGAGCTCCCCCATGGGAGTGCACTGACCACCGGGGGGGGGGGGGGGGGGGGGAGGGGGGGCAACTCCTGCATTGAGCATCTGCCCCCTGGTGGTCAGTGCACGTCATAGCGACTTGTCGTCCCGCCGTTCGGTTGATTGGCATATTGGCCTTTTATTATATAGGATAGGATTATCAGGCTTATCCCATTGCTGGGTGCTGCGATGGGGAGGGAGGGTGGCACCCCTTTATGAACCTGACAGCCGTGTAAGAGACAGCCTGACGCTTATAAAATGACAAAAATAAAAGGAGCAGCAGAGGAGGAGAGCATCATGCTCACGCACCAGGGGGTCTCTCTGGAGAGACCAGGCCGGGTCCTGGGTGGGGCTGGGCTTGGGATGTGCCTGCGACGGACTGGGCCAGGACAGGGTGCCAGGAGGGGCACCAGGGCTGTTTCTGACTTTTGGCTTTTGTGAAAAAAGCCATTCTAGCCCTTCGAGTCCAGGGTAGAGCCTGGGCGTGTGTTTATTCCCCCGGGGCTGCACGGAGGAGGGACACGGCTGGGCTGTAGGTAACGCCGTGTCTAAACCCCGAGGCACTGCCCGGCTGCGTTCACAGCGGCTGTGGCATTTCGGGTCCCTCCCAACAACACGGAGCCTTCTGCCCTCTCCCACGTTTTGTTAATGTTTGCTGTTACCTGTCTTTTCTATCCTTTTACTTTTTTCAGAGTAAGTTCTTTTCTCAATCTTATTGGGGTGACACTGGTCAACATGAACATACATGTTTCAGGGGTGGGTTTCTATGCACCGTGTGCCCATCACCCAAAGCCCACCCCCTCCTGTCACCTCACATCAGCCCCCATCCCCCCCTTCCCGCTGGCAGCCACCACTGCTGTCTGTGCCCATGGTTTCAGTTTATGCCCACAGATGAGTGACGTCACGGGGTCTTAGCTCTCCTGTCTGACTTATTTCACTCGGCATCATGCTCCCCCGGTCCCGTGCTTTCTGCTCTGACTGTGGGTGAGAAGTTATAGGTCACTGTGCCTTGATTTGCATTTCCAACACGACTCAGGAGATGAACTGTTAAACAAATACCACCCACGTCATTAACGCTACAATAGTGCAGCCGCGGCCCCAGCCCTCACGATACCACCGGGGTCAAGTCCAAGCTGCTCAAGAACCCAGACGACACGTGTGAAGACAGAGCCAGCCAGGCCCCCCACCCCCCTCCCAGCCCCTGGATCCTCCTGGGGCACAGAAAGGACTGCACCAGTGTCTACTCACTCCAGCGTGGCCTCTTGCAGTAAAGAAGCTGGTGCACCCCCCCGCCCCGTGGAAAACTAGTGACTCCCTCAGTTAGGTCTTCTGAAGGCAAGTACATGCCAGCCGCGCTCAAACCGGCCTCGGCATGACCCTCACCGACAGAGGTCAGAGTAGGACGACTCACCGCGGCCGCTTCGGCGTGTCCGCCACGCCATCGGGACCGACTGGTCGGGCACCCGTGCTCGTGTTCTCGCTGCTGGCCGGCCATGGGGGCACTGGGTTCCCGGCCACGAGACGGGGCCTGCCCGCATTGCGTCCAGACAAGACAGTGTCCCGTGCAGGACAGAGCCAACCCGCCTGGTGTCCCTCAGCCGAAGCAAGACCACACTTCCTGTTAGAAACATCCACGGCCTCTCAGACACGCTTGGCAGGAACCTGATTGGCAGGAACCTGATTGGCAGGAACCTGATTGGCAGGAACCTGATTGGCAGGAACGTGATTGGCAGGAACGTGTCAGGTGCTTCGGCCTAAACCCACCACAGGTGAGGGGGCAGAGACCACGACTGGCTTACAGGAAAGCGGTGTGTGTGTGTGTGGGGGGGCGTGGGGGGCATGGGCAGCATCAGGGCTCCTCCACCAAGAGGGTGGGAAAGGCTCGGCCGGCGTGGTCAGTGGGTAGAGTGTCAGCCTGTGGACTGAAGGGGCCAGGTTTGATTCTCGGTCAGGGCACTTGTCAGGGTTGTGGGCTTGATCCCCAGTGTGGGGCGTGCAGGAGGCAGCCAACCCATGATTCTCTCTCATCATTGATTTTCTCACTCTCTCTCTCTCTCTCCCCCTCCTTCTCTGAAATCAATAAATACATATTTTTAAAAAAGAAGTGGGAAAGGACACTGGGCAGTTCTCTTCTGAAATGTCTGCATCGGATAGAGCAAAGGTCATGCCCGCCCCCCCCAATACCGATGTGATGTTTTAAATTTATTTCCTTCTTCCCTGGTCTAACCTTGAGGATGCTTCTTCTGACCCTGGGCCTTTGGGGAAAGCGATGCAAGCGCCACAACATGCTGGAGCATCTGCCGGCCGGCTCTCCGCGCACCTGCGAGTGCTCTCCCGGCTCCTCGCCCGCGTGCCTCCGAGGCCTTTGCTGATTGCACCATTGTTTCTCAGGCGATGCGGGCACTAAACGTGAACGCTCAGCTGCCAGCACGGAGCCTTCCGCCTCCTGACAAGATTGCAAACGGCTTCTCTGCAATCACTGGGCAACGGGAACATGAAGTGGGTAAATGGGTTCGAGTGGGCAGGGCAGACACCTCAACTCCCGAGGCCCCTGAAGGAGGTGAAATTACCAGTGTCATCATCACATACGAAAAAGAATGCACCTGGCCTGTGTGGTTCAGTGGGTGAGCATCGACCTATGAACCAGGAGGTCACGGTTCGATTCCCGGTCAGGGCCCAGGCCTGGGTTGTGGACTCGATCCCCATTGTGGGGCGTGCAGGAGGCAGCCAATCCATGATTCTCCCTCATCATGGATGTGTCTATCTCTCTCCCTCTCCCTTCCTCTCTGAAATCAATAAATATATTTATATATATTAAAAAAAAAAAAAAAAGCTCACAACCTCCGCCTGCATTCTCCGGCTGGGATCTCAGCCTCACCATTGCTGCCAGGTGGGGCCAGGGAGTCCGTCACCTTAGAGATGAGCTGTGCGCTGTGGGGTGTTTACCAGCATCTGTGGGTCAGACTAGGGCAGGGGTCCACTGAAGCATCACACCCTAGTCCAGGCGTCCTCAAACTACGGCCCGCAGGCCACATGCAGGTGTTCTTGCCGTTTTGTTATTTTACTTCAAAATAAAATGTGCAGTGTGCATAGGAATTTGTTCATAGTTTTTTTTAAACTATAGTCCGGCCCTCCAACGGTGTGAGGGACAGTGAACTGACCCCCTGTTTAAAAAGTTTGAGGACCCCTGCCCTAGTCTGACCCCCAGAAGTGGGTGCAGACATTGCCAAATCCCCCTGGGGACACAACTGGCCCCGATTCAGACCCACAGTTGCAGGAACTCACAGCTCCCCTGGGTCCCAGGCCTGCCGCTCACACAGCCACGTTCTCCCATCGCTCGCCTCCTCCAGCTAAACACAACATGGTCGTCAGAACTTCAAGGTCATGATGGGGCTTGTTTTTGTCCTGTCGCATGGACAGCCGAGTGGAAATGACGACGAGGAGAAAGCACAGCATCGATACGACAGGAACGGTGTATCTGGATGCCCAAGAACGAGGGGCCAGAGTCAGAACACCCATCAGACCTTAAGTGGGCGTCACGGAGCCCTGCACATTAGGAAAACGGAAGCACAGAACAAGAAGGAACGAACCAAAAGGGTTCATATGTAAGTTCTGAAAATGGTATGAATTGTGCCCACTCTTATACTTCAACACACATGGTTCGAGGAGCCTCTTGCCCTTTTCTAAATCTTCACCTGAGAATCTTGTTCTCAGGCTTGTTTTAGAGTAGAAAGGAGGGAAAGGGGAGAGAGAGGGGGGGAGAGAGAGAGAAACATTGACCAGTTGCCTCCCACAGGAGTCCCAACTGGGGCTGGGGACCCAACCTGCAACCCAGGAATCGAACCCCAAACCCCCAGCAGATGACAGCGCACATACCTCTTCATGCATTTCCGCACGGTACGTGTGCGAATAGCACTCAGTGGGAATCCACACAGTGGTTAACAAAAGCTTCGCCCGGCTGTGGTGGCTCAGTGGACTGAGCATCATCCCGTGGGCCAAGAGGTCCTGGGTTTGATTTTCGGTCAGGGCACCTGCCTGGGTTGTGGGCTCGATCCCCAGTGTGGGGCGTGCAGGAGGCAGCAGATCCATGGTTCTCTCATCATGGATGTTTCTCTCTCCCTCTCTCTCCCTCTCCCCTCCTCTCTGGAATCAATAAAAGTATATTTAAAACAACAACAAAAGCGTCAGAGGGTGCGGGTGGCACCAACCGATGCAGAGGGGTGCGCGGTGCAGGTGCGAGCGACAGGCTCCGCCCGCCTGGGCTCCGCTAGGTGTGAGGAGGCCATGGGAGCCCGGCTTCTGGTCCTAATGCTAATGAGCAGGTGAGACCCAGGGAGCCGGTTTGGATGATCTATGTCATCCTGTAATCGGATATTACAATTAGACGATCTCTCTCAGGGTTTTAACTTGCCTTTAATAAGGAAAGGCTCCGTCAGGGAAGATGCACATTTATCACATCATAACGCACCGCTGGAGCCGCTCATAACCCTCGTGTTGGAGTCGGTGCACAGTGGCCTGACGACGGTGTGGTGGTCCTGTCTTCATGTGAGCACGTATGTCCTGGCTGGTCAACGTGCCCCCTGGTACTTTGGGACCCGTTAGGCAATATGACTGCCTCTTGCTATTCGATGTCGACCTTCGGGATTCGGAGGGAAACGGCGGGATGGACCGTGCTTTGCTGGCTGACAGCTGTTCTGGGGGCTGTTTCCTTCCTGCACGGAAGGGGCTCCTTATGGGAGACAAGACACGTGTGACTCACTGGAGTGAGAGCCACTCGAGCGTCCCTTGCCCTTTATTCTTGTTCACGCGCAGCTCTGTGTACATGTGTGTGAGCCAGCCCGCGGGCAGGAGGAGGAGAACTGCCACGGATGCGAGATAGTCTGAAAATTCTGCTTTAAGAGAAATCCAATCTGGCTACAAGGCTATCAGCTGAACAGCATTCCAAGGCTGATTACATGGATCACGTAAGAAACACAACAAGAAGCAACCGGAAATGGAGTCAACAGAAGTGCTTTGGTGTGGCTCCCAGCCAGCCAGTGCGTGGCGTTGTGGGCCGCGCCGGCCCGTCTGGCCCTGTTCCGTGAGCTGCTGCAGGCGCTGGCCCGAGGGAACGCCATTAGCGAGAGATGAGAGAGAGAGAGAGAGAGAGAGAGAGAGAGAGAGAGAGAGAGAGAGAGAGAGAGAGAAGAAGAAGAAGAAGGAGGAGGAGGAGGAGGAGGAGGAGGAGGAGGAGGAGGAGGAGGAGGAGGAGGAGGAGGGGGAGGAGGAGGAGGAGGAGGAGTAGTTTCCATTCAGGAGCCGTTCCCCGGGATTCGGGCTGCTTCCTCATTAAAGACGTGAATGCCATCTTTCCTTCACCATAAACGTGGACATATGGTCTGACACATGCTCTGAAAGTGGGACAGCATTTTTGAAAGGAGGTCTGTCCCCCTCACGCCGGGACATATGGGCCTGGGCGTCTCATTCTGGTCGGCAGCCCAGCAGCCGCCGCCTTTGGCTGTGCCCACGTGACTGCGGAACATGTTAACGCCCCGTGTGGTGCACATCCCGGCTCTAATGCACGCCGTGGCCAAGACCTCCTGTCCTCACCCTGCGTGGGGGGAAGAACGGGCCGTCTTGCAGGCGGACGTTCCAGAAGAAACGGGAAGCAGCACGTGAGGGCAGCAGTGCCCAGTGCCTGGCCCACAGCCAGCGTCCGGGAGACGTCAGCCCTCCTCGTGGTTGTAATGAAATCCTCGTCATGGGCGTTAAGAATGCCTCTGACCCTTCCTCCCCTCCATCTCTAAGAACCAGCCGTTTTCCTGGCAACGTTTCCCAGTCTCTCCGCTCTTCAGCGTCTCTGCCGCCTCCTCTACAGCCACGGTTCCCGTCACCTCTCACGTGACGGCTCCAGCGCGTCCTGATGGGTCTCCTGAACAGTGCACCCAGAGTGAGCAGCGTGAGATGAGACAGAAGCTGTGGAACCGTGAGGTGCCCCCTTGCTGTTGGGGAGAGAGCACCCCCCTCTCCCTCCCTCGCTCCTGTGCCTCAGCACTCGCCACTCCCACAGCCCCTAGACCAGTGGTCGGCAAACTGCGGCTCGCGAGCCACATGCGGCTCTTTGGCCCCTTGAGTGTGGCTCTTCCACAAAAGACCACGGCCTGGGCCAGTCTATTTTGAAGAAGTGGCGTTAGGAGAAGTTTAAGTTTAAAAATTTTGGCTCTCAAAAGAAATTTCAGTCGTGCTGTTGATGTTTGGCTCTGTTGACTGAGTTTGCCGACCACTGGTCCTAGACCATGCCCTCCACTCTCCTCCCCTCCATGATCCACACCTGCTGGCCTTCAGGTCTCTGCCCCCCTGGACCTCCTCCCAGCTCAAGGATATTTTTCCATTAATTTTTAAGGAGAGTGGAAGGGGGAGAGACAGAGAGAAACATTGAAACATTGATATGAGAGAAGCACATCGGCACAGACTGACGTTCTAGCCACTGAGCCAAATCAGCGAGGGCCCGAGCCACTTCCTGGAAACCAGTCTCCCGCTGCCGCGTAAGCAGAGTAACAAAGCCAGTCACGGAACATCACTTCGCCGAGGCCCAGCTGGCCAGACGGGTCGTCGCCCAGGCTGAGTAGGAGAGACACTGAGCAGCTTCTCCACGTGTCCACTTCTCTCCACTTCTGCCCGGCCCCGCCAGACCCCTCGACAATCCCAGCCCCGAATCTGTCCCAGGCCAGCGTGCAGGAGCCACGTGGTTGCAGGGACAGGGGCAGGGCCTGCTGGGGACAGAAGTGGTGACCGGACTCGGGGTGAAGTGCGGGGGCCGGGGAGTTACACCCCCTTTTGGAGGGGAAAGCTTGTCAAGGAGAAGAAGGCACTGGCTTTTTAAGGCAAGCTACCTGGGCAGTGGGGGGAGCTGACGCAGGGTCAGGAGATGGCATGAGATGATTGATAGGTAACTAATTCACCAGCACAGCCAGAGCGGCTCCTGGATCACGCAGCATTGTCTTCCAGCCTTTGCAATGGTGCACTGTTGGCCCGGCCGGCGTGGCTCAGTGGTGGAGCGTCGACCTGTGAACCAGGAGGTCACGGTTCAATTCCTGGTCAGGGCACATGCCCGGGTTGCAGGCTCAGTCCCCAGTGTGGGGCATGCAGGAGGCAGCCGATCCATGATTCTCTCTCATCATTGATGTTTCTCTCTCCCTCTCCCTCCCTCTCTGATGTTAATAAAAACATATATATTTTAAAGTACACTGTGTTTTTGAAGAGTGAATCACGCGGCCATGGAGGAGTGTGAGTCAGCCGGAGTTTGTTTCTCGTGTTGGATCTCTTCTCCCCTCTGGAGGCGCCTCAGATGGTCTCCTTGAACCTCACGTCCTGCAGCCGCACTGAGTGATGCCCGGGGAGGTGCATGCGTGTTTTCGTTACCCACCATGGCGGGCGCACTTCAGGGTCTCAGTCTCACATCCTGCGTCTTTCCTGCTTTGTGTCTTTATTTTAGAAAACCTGTCATCATACGTTCTTCAGACATGTCTCCCTCGCACACCTTCTTCCGGAGACAGCTCTCCCCCCACGCGTCCTGCATCTGGCATCTGCTCTGCTTGAGCCTCAGACTCCGGTGCCTTCAGGGACAGTCCTTCAGGGTTGTTTTCCGGCACAAATATTTCCCTCCAGGTGCGTTATTAATTAATTAATTAACTATTGATTTCAGAGAGGAAGGGAGAGGGAGAGATAGAAACATTAATGATGAGAGAGAATCATTGATCGGCTGCCTCCCGCATGCCTCCTACTGAGGATCAAGCCCACAACCCAGGCATATGCCCTTGACAGAACCGAACCAGGGACCCTTCAGTCTAGAGGCCGATGCTCTATCCACTGAGCCACACTGGCTAGGACTGGATTGCCTGCTTTAGTGAAGTTCCCGTTCAAAGTCTTCCCCTTTCTCACTGATTTGCGGAGTCTCTCTGTTCGTTTTCCAGGTGATATGCATTGGAAATGCCTTCTGTATGCCGGTGCTTTATCTGTTTGCGCTGTGAATGGTGTCTTTGCACGAGTCGAAGTTTCCTGTTTTACTGCAGCGAATTTACCATGGTGCATCCGCGGAGTGTTCAAGTAGCCGGACTTACCCAGAAGTATGAACATTCTCTCAGAGAGCATCCCAGTTTTCCTCTCACCTGCAGAAAGGATGTGTGAGTGAGCGAGTGAGTGTGTGTGTGTGTTAGGAGAAAGGTTGATTTTTATATTTTTTTGAAATTGTCCTACAAATATTTTTAGAAATGCTGTTCTTTCTACACTGCAGTCGAAGTGTAATCTGTGTCAGAAATCAAACGTCCACATTTGCATGCATTTGCTGCGGAACTTTCTATTCGGTTCTTTGCTAGACTTGTCTGTGCCGGGACCAGTTGGTGACCACAGCTTTACAGTCAGCCCTGACGCCCCTTGATCTCCACAGTGTGCTGCCGCTCCCGGACCTTACGTGGTTCCACATCACATGCCTCAGGCTTCTGCAGACTCACACTCACACTCAGACACACTCACACACTCAGACACAGACACTCAGACACACTCTCACACACTCAGACACACTCAGACATACTCACACAGACACACACTCACACACACACACTCATGCACACACACTCACAAACTCATACTGACACACGCACAGACACACGCACAGCTGTTGATATTTCAAGACTGCTAAGTAGTGAATTTGAAGAGGATTAACATTATAGCTAGCACTTGTTCTTGCCTTTTTCTCTCCTGCTCTAGTACTTTCCCGCTCACTGACTTAGGGTTCCGGCTCATGCATCCTGGCCTTCTCCTCTCGCTCGGCGGAGGCTGCCCTGCCCCCAGGAAGCGCCCTGTGCAGGGGTGATGCCTGCTCCTCCTGGCCCTGTGCAGGGGCGATGCCTGCTCCTCCTGGGTCTGTGCAGGGGCGATGCCTGCTCCTCCTGGCCCTGTGCAGGGGTGATGCCTGCTCCTCCTGGCCCTGTGCAGGGGTGATGGCTGCTCCCTCTGGCTGAGCGTGGGCCTGAGGCCAGGTCTCCAGGTCTCGCAGGTCAGGAGGGCCTGTCCGGGAGGGCGGGCGCCTGCTCCCACGGACCCCTTAGTTTCTCAGTCTCCTTACCCACGCCCAGCTCAGCCGGAGCCTGGAGGGGGTCCTCACGTGCTTCCCAGGGCGGGGCTGACCTCGCTGCGAGCCCGCTGGTGGGCAGGACGGCGCTGCCTCAGGTCGGACAGCTTGGAGCCCAGCCTTCCTGTGAGCCCTTCCTCCGTGAGGCTCCTCCCACCAAGCGGGTTTGGGGAACCCAGGTGCTCATTTGTTTGTTGGGTCCCTGGCCGATGACAAACCTCTGGCTCTCAGAACGTGTCATCAAGTCAAAATGCAACGGCATGTGGGCCAACAGCCCTGAAGACTCACCTTGCTGGGTGGCCCAGTCAGCGCCCAGGTGGGGCGGGCGGAGCAGGGCGGGGTGAGGGTGGAGGGGCAGGCGAGGACAGCCCTCAGGGGCACCCCCTGCTGCTGCAAGTTGGGATGCGGGGAGCCTGGCTCCCCCCAGCCCTCGGGGACTGCATCACCTCATCACCTCGCAGCAACAGTGAGATATGGACCACAGTGAGTCACCCAGGGCCCAGCCCGGGGCCGGGAGGGGGTGCGACTACCTTGCAGCTGCTTTCACAGCAGCAGGGAGATGCACTTTGCTGTTCACAGGGCAGCTCAGAGCTCATGAAACCGGCTCCAGTATCTAATGCACCTTCTCCAGCCTTCCTTCGTCTTTAGGACAACTCGGTGGTGATTAAGAATGTATATTACAGCCCTACCAGGTGTGGCTCAGTGGATAGAGCATCAGCCTGCGGACTGCAGGGTCCCGGGTTTGATTTGAGTCAAGGGCACATGCCTAGGATGCAGGCTCAATCCCCAGTAGGGGGCATGCAGGAGGCAGCCGATCAATGATTCTCTCTCATTGATGTTTCTCTTTCTCTCTCCCTCTCCCTTCCTCTCTGAAATCCACAAACATATCCTATATAATAAAAGCCTAATATGCTAAGTGTCCAGTCAACCAGTTGGCCATTCAACCAATCAAACCATAATATGCTAATGATATGCTAAGGCCGCTCAACTGCTCTCTATGATGTGCACTGATCAGCAGAGGGCAGACGCTCCGACCGGGAGGTTAGCTTGCTGCTGGGGTCCAGCTGATCGGGACTGAGTAACATGAGCCGGACATGCCCTGGAGCCCTCCTGTGGTCCCTCCCCGGCCCCGATTGTGCACCAGTGGGGTTCCTCCACCTGGCCTACGCTCTCTCACAATCTGGGACCCCTTGGAGGATGTCAGAGAGCCGGTTTCGGCCCAATGGCAGAACGACTGGTTGCTATGACATGCACTGACCACCAGGGGGCAGATGCTCAATGCAGGAGCTGCCCCTTGGTGGTCAGTGTGTTCCCACAGGGGGAGCACCGCTCAGCCAGAAGCCGGGCTCATGGCTGGCGAGCGCAGTGGTGGTGGGGAGACAGGGAGCGAAGGCTCCTGGACTGCGAGAGGGTGCAGGCCTGCTGAGGGACACTGTCCCCCACCCCCAGTGCACGAATTTCGTGCACTGGGCCTCTAGTATTTAAAAAAAAGAATAAATATTACTGGTCGTTTGTAAACAAGAGCACCGAGGCTTGGGGACAGGAATGACGCGCCTGAGATCATGCAGCTGCTGTGGCAGAAACGCGCTCACAGACCCCCAGTCCGTCCCCTTCCTGCACGCGTCCCCGGGGGCGGTTCCCATCAGGGCTCCCTCTGCAGTCCCGATGGTCTGCGGTCAGGGCAGCAGACTTCCCGTCTGTCTATTAAGTTCCTGCTTGATGATGGGCTCTCTGGCTGCAGCGCGGCCTGTCCCCCGGGACCGAGAGCAGCGGCTCTGGGAAAGGGCCCGGCCCTGGAAAGCAGCCAGGCTCCCAGTGCCCGGCACAACTCCACTTCGACTGGATCTTTATCACGAGCAGCGAGGAGCCAGTAAAGGCTTTTTAAAAAATTCCTCACCCGGGGATACGCTTTATTGATTTTTTAGAGAGAGAGGAAGGGAGAGGGAGAGAGAAATGTCTATCGTTGCCTCCTGTAGGCACCCCAACCAGGGATCGAACCCGAAATCTAGGTATGAGCCGGTGGGGAATGGAACCTGCCACCTTCTGGTGTGGGGGACGGTGTACCGACTGAGCCACCCGGCCAGGGTCGCCAGTAGGGGCCTCGCACTGGGCCCTTGTTTGTGTGAAATGTCCCTCCTGTCTCCTGTGTCCAGGAGCTTCAAGGAGGTGGAAGACCCGGTGGGAGGGGAAAAGCTTTCACCAGGGGATGGCAGGGAGATGGAGGATGAGGAAGAGGTTATGCCTCCTTTTTGGGGCTGAGAAGAAAACATCTCCCTCTGTCCCCAGTTCTCCCTGTGGGAAGAGCAGCACGGGGAGCCAGGCTGCTGCGGGGACGCCACCACTGCAATGGCCCTGACATCGAACTCTGAAAGTTTCCCCAAGAGCCGACATTTTGCTTCATATTTACAATCTCATATGTGCACACGTATGTGTATACATGTCATGTAGGCTTTGCTGGCCTGGCTAGCACTGGTTTTTACCTTTTAAATCTGGTATTTTTGTCTGGTCTCTGGTGCATGTGAAATGCTGATTATAATACTGGACTCTTTCTACTGAACTTGTTGATGTCTAAACCTGACGTTTCTGCACTGACCAGTGGCGTCCAGTGAAGGTCACACAAAGGTCAGAGAGGCTCAGAAGGGCCGGTGCCATCCCTGTTCCCACCAGGTTTTGCAGTTCAGGGAGCTGTGGGGCTGCTCACCCAGGAGCCAGAGACGCGGGCGGTGTCCCAGGCGAGGGCGGGGCCAGGGCCAGCAGAGGTCCTGGGGGCCGTCCGGCCTGCGTGCAGGACGATGGCAAACACACCACGGGACCCTGGGCGGCAAAGCGGATCCAACAACGCAGCTGGCTTTTTCTTTATATGAGTGACAGCATCTCGCCATTGCAGGGAAAATATTTAAATGACGTGCAAGCCAATCTGGATCACGTACCTTCTGGAGACACAGAAATTCATCTCCTGTGTGCGTGCATGCGCGTGTGTGCATATGTGTGGTGTGTGCGTGTGCGCACTCATGTGTGCATGTGTGTGTGGGCGTCCTGTTGTCTGTGTGGTGAGCACGGTGTCTTTCCTCATGAGAAATGCAATAGTCTGCGATGTTTACGGTACCACCTTCCCGGCCACCTGCTCTCCTGGGCCCACCGGCCCAGTGTGCACTCTGTGTTCTCTGTGGCTCTTCCCTCCTGGGTGCCCTTTGGTTTCCAGATGGCCCGTCTCGCACGCCTCTCAGTGTTTTGAGCGGACCCTCGCCTGCCACATTGCTTCTCCGTGCACCGTAGTTTATAACAGAGTTAAAAGTTGTTGAAAAGCTGAGAGGAAGTCTCGGTATTGGGCTGAGGCCACGTTTGAGCCCAGCCTATTAACTCAGCGGGCGCTCAGGGGTTGCTGTACGTTCCTGGGTCTGTGTGTGGACAGGACTCCCCGCTGGAGGTGACGGGTCCTGCACCTGAGCTCTCCCATCAGGAGCACAGGGACATCCTGGTGCAGAGTCCCATGCCGTCCATGCTGTGCTCAGGGCCTGAGAGTCGTCCCAGCCGGATCGCCTGTCCACAGCTCATTGTCTTCAATTATTTAAACACTAGAGGCCCGATGCATGAAGATTCGTGTAAGAATGGGCCTTCCTACCCCTTCGCTTGGCCCAGAGCAGCTGGGGCAGTGCAGAATGCCTGCATCCCACCCCGACCACTTGGTGCCTGTGTATGCAAATTAACCTGCCATCTTTGTTGGTTTAATTTGCATACTCACTCCTGATTTGCTGGTGGGTGTCACGAAGGTACAGCTTCCCTCACAGCCCTGGCTTCATCTGGCAGGTCATCCAGAAGGATGTCCGGTCTAATTAGCATTTACGCTTTTATTATTAGATGTTTTCTTCTCTTCTATGGACATTGGTCTGGTGTTATCATCAAATCAGGTGATACTTAACAGACATTTTAATGGAGAAAATTCCAATTTCATTCACGCCAAGTTAGTTTTGAGCCCTCCCCTATCTCTTCCTCCCCAAGAATTAAACTACATTTGAAACAGAAAAGAAACCACAAAACGATCTGGCCCCAAAGTCTAGTTTTGTCTGTTTTATTTGTTTGTCTTTACTGATTTGATCTCAGAGCAATAGGTTAGAGAATACGCCAAGGTAACTCGGATGCAATTTGCAGTTATGTTCTGCCGGAACGTCCCACCAGCACACTGACCCTCGAGGTGGTTTTCGTTTGCTCTCGATGCATAGATCGGGGTGGCTAACCATGCACGTTCCTAAAGGTGCTTTATTCCTCCGAGGTGGTCAGTGCGGTTCCTAGGTTTCCTTCTTGTGTAAAGTCAGTTCAGCAAAAGTGGAATTTTTTAGCTGAATTTACATTTCACGTCTCTAAAGCCGATGAACTCACTTGCCTCTCAGGATTGCCCGCACTCCTGTCTTCTGAGGAACAGTCCGGTAGGACCAACTGGAAGAGTTCTACGATTTCCCCGCCTGCCTCCTCGCCTCCTTCCCACGGGTGGGAAGTAAGATGGTGACTTCACATATTAGCGTCGTTCTCTCTTTTTCCGGAAGTGCTTTCTACGCAGGTGGCAGCAATCACAACATGGGTCTGCGCTCTGTCACCTGGGATTCGGGAGCCGAATCGCTGAAGGCCAACCTGCTCGCGCCCGAGTAGACAGCCAGACCTGCCCGGGCAGACGGAAAACCTCTGCTTTGTGCACCTCCGCCCTCATCCCTGTGCGGCTGCCGCACGCTCCCGCGGGTAGTTCTGATTGCCTGGGTCTCTGACCCTCTAGGATGTCATGTGATACACACAGCACACGCTCCCTGGAGAGAATTCCGAATCTGACACACACTGCACTCACAGGTCTAAAGGCAGGCTTGGGAGGCCGGTGTTGGGAAGTGAGATTAAATCTGGGCTTTTCTCCATGTGATAGTGTGGGATTCACTGGTTTCAGTATAAATGATCAAGTGCAGGAATTTAGTCAAGATCAGAATCTTTTCTGGAGCTGATACAATGCTGACTTTCTGCCCTGGCCGGTGTGACTCAGTGGATAGAGCATCGGACTGCAGACTGAAGGGTCCCGGGTTCCATTCTGGTCAAGGGCACCTACCTCCATTGCAGGTTCCCTGGCCCTGGCCGGGGGTGAGCAGGAGGCAACTGGTCGATGGGTCTCTCTCACATTGATGTTTCTCTCTGTCTCTCCCTCTCGCTTCCACTCTAAGAGTCAATGAAAAAATATCCTTGGGTGAAGATTAACAACAACAACAACAACAAAATACTAACTTTCCTTCTTTACCTTTTCAGAAAGGGTTAAATAATTTGGAGAATTCAGAAATTCTAAACTAACGAGGTAATTACTAAATAACGCACACCATTCCCAAGAATTGGGGCTTCTCCTTTAACTGATAATCTCACCTCCTTTCACGTGAAACAACGCCGGCCCCAAAGCCGCCTGCATTCCACCGAGACCCGGGCGAAGGCCTCCCCCAGGAGCAGCTGTGCGGTCAGAGCGGGAAAGAGAGAGGAAAACGAAATTCCCCGCATGGCAGATGCCTGACCCCCATGTGGACCAGGCCTGTGTGAAACGAGGAAGGCAAGTGTTTCATGGGCTCCCCCCGCCCCCCCGAAGTGCTGCTCAGCAAACCCCACAGCCCCACCTGCTTCCGGAGCCTCTTAACATGTCTCAGCTGGCAGCTGATTCCTCCTAAGGTTTGTCTTTTTTAAAAAAAATATATTTTTTATTGATTTCAGAGAGGGAGGGAGAGAGCGAGAGAGAGAAACATCAATGATGAGAGAGAATCATTGATTAGCTGCCTCCTGCACGCCCCCTACTGGGGATGGAGCCCACAACTCGGGCATGTGCCCTGACGGGGTATCGAACCGTGACCTCCTGGTTCATAGGTCGACACTCAATCAGTGAGCCACACTGGCCAGGCTAAGGTTTGTCTTATATGATGTTACCTTAATGCAGGGGTGGGGAACATCCACCCTGTGGGCCATATAAGGCTGGCAAAATCACGTGGTCTGGCCCTGCCAAGGCATTAGGGGTGAGTTAATTCAATGTTTGACCAAATAGAGCAGGCCAGTTAAGCAGCTGATAATTTTGTATGGCCCGCAAAGGATGTCATAAATATCTCAATGGCCTTTGGCAGGAAAAAGGTTCCCCGCCCCTGCCTTAGAGCGAGACTCCATCCAGGGACATTTACGGGGTGAAAGGTGGCTCTTAGAAATTTAAAAACAAAGGCCCCGAGGAATGAGTCTGAAATGGTGGAACCAGTGTGAGGGTCACACGGGAGTAACTGGAGTCTGGTGACCCCGAGCTGACCCAGCAGGTCATGCCCTTCGTCTCCTAGACGGCTGCTCCGTGTTCTGGGCAGGAACTTGCCTCCCTCCTCTGTCCTCTCTCTTCTACATGCCTTTGGAAGCACACACGTGTATGGAGTCTGTTTAGCTGTGTTTCAGTGGAGTTCGTACAGGAGACTGAGTGAGTGGCGAGCAGTGGCTCACGCAGCGGCCCTGCCATCGGAGTGTGGATTGGACGTGAGCCCTTCCCCAGGGCACAGCTTCATCCTGAGTCCACCCCTTCCCCAGGCCAAGGCCCCATCCCGAATCCATCCCGGCTGCTTCCTCTGCTCCCCAGTCACCCCGTCAGGAAGGGGAGGCTGACATCGCCCAGGTGAATGCTTGATTTCTGTCAGTTTCAGGGCTCATTTCCATTTGTCTTTCACGTGCCAGCGGCTCGCCATCTGTAGAGTCCTTGCTGCTGCTCAGCTCAGAGCCAGGGTTCACTGAGACTGGGGGGTACGTCGCGATCTGGGATGGCAGCGACTCCAGACAACAAAAGGGCCGCAAGCGCCCCGTGCAATAGAGGGCGCTGGGCCAGGAGGCTTAGCAATGATGTTACAAGTAACAGGAGTCCTCAGACTAGTGTGAGTACGTTACAGGACTTCCTTCCTATTTGTGTAATTATTTACACTAGAATCTCCAATAGTTAGGAAATAGAAAGAGTATTTAGTACCACTTTGTTTACCTATGCTAGTAAACAGTTCTAAAAATTCTGATTTTTCTAAACTGTTTTTATCTACATATTGGACTCGTCTCACGTGCATGTCTAACTTGCGGATATTTATGTAATATCCAGTATTTAATAAAAGAGAGAGACACACAAAATAACTTGAATAATGTCAGCCACACCGACATCGGTGTCAGCAAGAGCAAAGCCACGTGCAGCGTGAGGGGGGGTCACGTGGGAACCGAGGAGGGTCACGTGGGAACTGTGGGCGGCTTGGAGGAGCAGGCTGACCCGCAGACCATCAGTGAGGACACAGGGAGCTCAGACTTGGGGAGACAAGGCTGCGGGGTCAGGCCAGGGCTGGGGGGAGCCTGGAAATAAACACCCCCGGAGCCTCCAGAAACCAACAAAGCCCTGACACACCTTGACTTCCTTCTTGTGAGACACAAAATTAATGCCACGTGTTCAAATGCAGACATTTGGGGAAATGGAGGCCCTTTTGCAGTCTTTTGTATTAGGAACAATGCTTGTGAATTTTGTTGTTGGCGAGCATCTCAGCGGGATTATGTTTTACAAAAGGGCAAAGTATCCTGGGCTCACTTTTAAAATAAAGGTTTTAACTGTGCATATTTATTATGCTTCGGAAGCTGTAGCTATCTTAGCACAGAAAATTGCACTTTTATATCTGACTGGCCTGGCCTGCAGGGATTGGGCCAAAACCGGCTCTCCAATATGCGGACTGAAGGGTCCCGGATTGCGAGAGGGCACAGGCCAGGCTGAGGGACCCCACCGGTGCATGATCAGGGCCGGGGAGGGGCCGTGAGAAGGCTCATCTGGCCCGTCTAGACCAGTCCCGATGGCCAGACCCCAGCAGCCAGCTAACCTCCCGGTCTCAGTGTCTGTCCCCTGGTGGTCAGTGAGCGTCATAGTGACTGGTCAAATGGTCAAATTGTCAAACGGTCAGACACTTAGCATATTAGGCTTTTATTATATAGGATATCTTTCTATGTTCTTTTATTTCATTTAAAAAATATATTTTTATTGATTTAAGAGAGGAAGGGATAGGGAGAGAAACATCAATGATGAGCGAGAATCATTGATCGGTTCCCTCCTGCACACCCCCTTACTGGGGATCGAGCCCGCAAGCCAGGCATACGTCCTTGACCAGAATTGAACCCGGGACCCTTCAGTCCGTAGGCTGAGCCAAACCGGCTGGGGCTTATTTCATTTTTATTGTCTATCACTAGGCTAGAAATATTATGTCAGAGCCATATTTTAGGGGGCAAAATGAAGGCATTAAAATAAACCTAACCACAGCACCTCCAAAATATATTCCTTTGATATATATATTTTTTTCATTTTTAGAAAACGATTTGAGAGAGAGAGGGAGGGAGAGAGAAACATTGCCCGCTGCTGCCTGGCGGACCTGGGGATTGAACCCGAAACCAAGATGTGTGCCTGACCAGGAATCGCACCGGCGACCTGGACAGGAATGCAGGCGGGACATCCCCTTCCTCAGAGGTCTGCCACCTGGAAGCTTGTGGGCTTCTGGTTGGTGCCTCAGGCTTTTTATGTGACTCCCCCCCCCTCCCCCCCCCCCGCCTTTCCAACTGCTTTCAAATTCAGGGTGCCTGGCGGGCTGGTGTCTGCACGCAGCCTTGGTCCTCGGTGCCCTGGGGCGTGGGCACATTTTAGATGCGGCTCTGCGATAGGTCCCTGGCTCTCCTTCCTCTCCTGCCTCTGTTCCTGGATCACTTCTTGTAGGATCTTCTCATTGTTTTACCCCCTTTCTCCCATTTCCCATCTTTTTGTTCTACTTTATGGGAAATTCCACAAGACTTTCTTACAATCCTCCTATAGGGCTTCAACAATATTTTTTATTGATTTTTTTTTTTTTTAGAGAGAGAGAGGGGGAGGGAGAGATGGACTTGTTGTTCCACTTAGCATCACCGGCTGGTCGTGTAGGGGCCCTGACCAGGGACGGGACACGCTGAGCTGAGCTACAGGCTGGCCCTCCGGTAGGACTTTGTATAACCTTCTGTCAAACGTTAAATTCAAGGGAACTTGTTGGCTCTTCGAATCCCTTCCTGTTTATACGAATTCTCACTCTTACTTTAGAAGTGCATGGCCTTTGCTTATTGTCTTGAGAATATCATTGTGGGAATGATGCCTCTGTAATTTATTTCCCAAAGATTCCTGCCTTCCCTTTTCCGTGGTTGGGGTCTGCGCCTGTTTCCGCACAGGCGGCTCTTCCCCGACCCCCACCCTCCCCTCTCCCCGCGAGGCGGAGGTGGGTGGGAGGGGGCAAGGCAGCTTGCAGGCTCTGTGCGTGCTCCTGTGCAGGGCATCGGGGCGGCTGAGCACTTCTTTAGGGACACGGACCCAGGACCAGCGTTCTCTCTCTGAGATTCTCATTCTTCTCAGGACAAAGTCCTCCAAGCCCGTCCACCAGGACTCCGGAGGAAGGCTGGGGCTCGCCCTCACTGGGGTTGGGGTCCAGCTCCCTGCCCGCCTCGGGGTCTTGACACCCATCCCGTCTCCAGAGCCAAGTGCAGGCTGCACCAGCTGTGGGAGGGCCCCCCATCACCTGCGGCGAGGAGTCAGATCTACAAGGAACAGATCTCCAGGACCTTCCAACCTGCGTCTGACCCCGCCCCTCCCGGCGGTGGAGGGCAGGGACCCCTGGCCTCCGCGTCTCTGAGGGTCTGTGGCCAAGTCCACCCCCTGGGGCTGCCAGCAGGCAGGACCCCACCAGCAGGAGCAGGGAAGGTGGCCAAAAACCCACAGGCTTCCCTGCTGGTTAAGACAAGGAATTTCTTCTCCTTATTTTTATTGATGTCAGAGAGAAACATTAATGATAAACGAGAATCATGGATCGGCTGCCTCCTGCACGCCCCACGCTGGGGATCCAGCCCGCAACCTGGGCATGCGCCCTGACGGGAATCAAAGGGTGATCTCCTGGGTCATAGGTCGACGCTCCACCACTGAGCCACGCTATTTTTATTTTTTTTAATATTGTTCCTTCCTGCTCTGAATGGCCTTGGTTTCATTTTCATAAAATGTTCAGATCTCCTTTTCAAACAAGCGGCCTGTGGAGAGGATGTCGATTGGTTCCAGGGGAGGATGAGGACCGGCAGTGTCACTTCTGTGTTCAAGAGCTGATGCGTTTTTCCTGAATCTTCGCTCAGAGCTCCTCGTCTTCAGAGAGCATCCCATTGGCTCCTGGGCTGCTGAGAGGCTTGCTCTGTAGCCCAACTCCGTGTTTCAACTATGAAAACAGGTGCGTAGGATGCCAGACTGAAATGGCCAAAAATGTATACATATGCCTTTTACTTTAGCGATGACCCATAAAAATCAACCAAGATGTTCCTATCAAGCCCCTGCTGGCTGGCTTGGTTTTCCCTTCTTCACGGATTCCCAATGAAATAGAAGCCAGTGGGTCTCTGGTTTATTTCTCTATTTCCACGCTGACATTATATTTTTAAAAACTTCATCCTTATTGTTGCAAGTATTACAGATGTCCTGTTTTTTTTTTTCCCTATTGACCCCCATCCACCCCATACCTGCCCCTCCCAGGCCTTCACACACTATTGTCTGTGTCCATGGGTTATGCATATATGCATATACATTCCCCAGTTCATCTCTCCCCCCACCACCCACCCCCCGCCTTCCTGCTGAAATTTGTCAGTTTGTTCCATGCTTCTATGTCTCTGGATCTTTCTTGTTCATCAGTTTATGTTGTTCATCAGATTCCACATATGAGTGAGATCATGTGATACTTGTCTTTCTCTGACTGGCTTATTTCACTTAGCAAGATACTCGCCAGGCCCCTCCATGCTGTTGCAAAGGGCAGGAGATCCTTCTTTTTTACTGCTGTGTAGTATTCCACGGTATAAATGTACCACAGCTTTTTTATCCACTCATCTACTGACGGGCACTTGGGCTGTTTCCAGGTCTTAGCAATTGTAAATTGTGCTGCTATAAACATAGGGGTGCATATATTCTTTCTGATTGGTGTTTTGGTTTCTTAGGAAATAGTCCTAGAAGTGGGGTCACTGGGTCAAATGGCAGTTCCATATTTAATTTTTTGTTCTCCATATTGGCTGCACCCGTCTGCATCCCCACCAGCCGTGTGTTAGGATTCCCTTTCCTCCACATCCTCGCCTGCACTTGGCGTTTGTTGATTTGTTGGTGGTAGCCATTCTGACAGATGTGAGATGGTACCTCACTGTCGTTTTAATTTGCATCTCTCTGATGATTAGTGACTGAGCATTTTCTCATATGTCTCTTGGCCATCTGTATGTCCTCTTTGGAGAAGTGTCTATTCAGATCCTTTGCCCAAGTCCCTGGCTTCTACCAGCATTTGTCATTACAAACTCATAAGCTAAGAAGTATAAGTCCCCTTTTTCCAAGTAACTAGAATAGTCGTAAGAATATTAGGCAGATGACATAAGGATGGAAAGCGTGACATAAGGACTCCAGATACAAAATAATTCAGACACTGGAGAGGAGAAGGCTAGAGATGGTTTGGAAAGACTCATGGGAAGACTTGGGTATTTGTGAATCTAATGGGCCACCATGAGTGAAATGAACAGTGCTTATTTTTATAAAATTTCAGATCATGTTCTTAAAATTAGGAACTTGGGGATGAGATAAATATCTTTTATTCATTCTCTTAGTTTGCTGGCTGATCATCGAAATCTTAAATTCTCAGAATTACATTTGCTATACTTTATTTACATATTTTGCCTAAAAAATGACCAGCTGTATAAAATCAGGCCAACTCTATAAAAAGCATAAGCTTGCTCTAAAACCTGAATGTGGGTGCTTTAGCACCCTATTACTCCAGACTCCTCCAGTATCTGTTCATACGCGACAGAGTATCAGTCCCAGACTACGCAGAGGCACTTCCTTGAGAACCAAGGTCATGGCCTGCCCTTGCTCATCCAGCCAGTTCCCCTTGGTTACGCAGCCCCGCCCCTCTCCCCTTAGCTGCGCTCCATAGCGCCTCTTCCCTGTGAGGTGACCCCATTTCTCCCTCACCTTATTCCTTGTCTCTGTTGCTACTGAAGTACCCTACAGATATTTTGATGAGTTGAAGCCAATGAAAACAGGTTTCCCACCTCCATATGTATATTTTAATAAAATATCCATTATCTCATATAGGTCTCACGCATAGAGTTGAGTGTGGAAGTATTTTACAATAATAATATACTGTATATTCAAACCATACACTGCTATTTGACCTAAACCTTTACGTCTTCCTGTATGTTCTCTTCTGCTCGTTTTGTACAGGCTGCTTTGTCCTTCATGGGCGGGGGACTCCCCTTGTGCTGCACATGCAGCCCTGGGCCAGCGGGAGCTCTCCACTCCACGGCGCCCACACCACCGCTCCACGGTGCCCACCCAACCCAGGGACTGCCTGGTACCAGCCTGGCTGCCCAGGAGCTTGGGCCGGGGCCTTGGACACACGAGTATGTGGCTCCCATTTTCCCCACTGACAGCAAACGACCTCTATTCTGTGCTCCACAGAACATCCGATGTGGTTCCCAATCCGCTGAGAAAGCTGCAGACGTCCTTGGTTCTGTGTGTGTGTGTGTGTGTGTGTGTGTGTGTGTGTGTGTGTGTGTAAGAGAGAGGGAGAGAGAGGGAGAGGGAGAGAGAGAGGGGGGAAGAGAAAGAGGGAGAGGGAGAAAGAGAGGAAGGGGAGAGAGAGAGAGAGAGAGAGAGAGAGAGAGAGAGAGAGAGAGAGAGAGAGAGAAGAGAGAAGAGAGAAGAGAGGAGAGAGGAGAGAGGAGAGAGGAAGAAGAGAGGGAGAGGGAGAGGGAGAGGGAGAGGGAGAGAGGGGAGGCTGCAGCCGCGCCACATGCTGAGTGGAGCCTCCATTAGGGCAGCTCTATTGATTTCTGGTTCTCACTGCGGCTTGGGGCTCGAGTGCAGGAGGAAACAGGATCACATCCCAGTGACAGGAATTACTAAGGGCAAACATAAGTCTACGCCGTTTCCCATGAAAACCATCTATCTGTTCCTGAAAGGAATAAAAAAGGGGACATTGAAATGGCAAAATGGGAAGATTGTTAATAGCAGAGTGAACCATGTATAGGAAAGGTAGAGGGCAATGAATTCAGAAAATAAAACCCTGGTTCAAACAGTAAGCTATTTTTTATGAGAGATAATAATGGTCTAATTTTCAGAATGCCTTAAAAGAAACACCTGAAAAATTTGAGAGATATTGAAAAGAATAGTTTCCTTTTGGGGTCATCTTACAGCTATGCCTGAGCATTTTGTGAAAGAAAAAGGAAGCCAGAGATTTATTTATTACATGTTGTTGGATTGCTGCATCGGTTAGCCAGCCCTCAGCTTTCTATTTCTGAGGCTCCGTGTTGCATAATATCTGGGCTACAGTCGCAGGCGGGTGGCGAGCGTTTGCGACAGAAATAGGTTCCTTCCGAGGCTGCCTTTCAGGGTCCAGCTGGGAGCCTGGGGAGCAGAGGGAGAGCTCTCGCCAGGTCTGTGCCGGGATGTGGTTAGGAATTCTTCCACTCGGCATAAACGCGTCGGCGCAGTCTCCCAGGCAGCCTGAGTTTATTACTGGCCCTTCTCCCCCCAAAGACAGACAGAGGTGAGTCCAGCTGCACAATAATGGGGTTGTCGGGCAGGCAGTCGGCATGTAAGCGGCAGAAAACGACAAGCGTGGAACGGTCCATTGCCAGCTCCCCAATCACACACATGTGCACACATGCACACACACACACAGACACACACACAGACACACGCTCCCCCACCAGCTGGCTGCGGGAAAAAGGGCGATACCTTTTAAAAAAAACCACCAGAGGCTGTGAGCCATTATTAGCAGGAGCTCTATCGAGCGTGCTTGCCAGACAGCCAGCAGAGCCGGCTCCGTCCCGCCCAGACATGTGCCATTTTCATTTTAATCAGCCACGCAGGATGGCTGCTGATTCATTTTGCGGGATGTCCCCCCGGGAGCCGAGGTGGAAGCCGCGGCGCGAGCTGCTGGGGCATCAGCGCGGACAGACAGGGCGTGTGCGGGGACAGCGCAGGGAGAGGCTTCGGCTCGCCGTGCCCCACATGCCAACATGGCCACTGCGGCATCCTCCGTGCACCCAGGTCCATCACAGAAAACACAAGAGAGAAAGAAAAAACTGTCACATCTCATTGCATTAGCCAGCCACGCCCCCAGCACACACACACACACACACACAGGCCACAGAATGCCTTGAAATTCTGGTTTTCTTCACGGCCACTGTAAAATGCAATCTCCCCCCCCCCCCCGCCCCGCCTTCTTTTTATTTACCTGGTCACTAGCCGGGGTGGTTTACCTGATTTAGCTGGAGACTTTGATTTGTGGGATTGACAACCTTATTATGCAGTGAGCTTATTATTGATATTATTCTGCTCTCGGTTGCCATGGCCACCTTGTGAGACACATTCAATTTTCTCTCTTCCATCATCATTATCCATGAGGCCATCTGTTGTGGAAAATGAATTCAGCCTCATTTGCATGACTGATAAGCAATTTTTTTTTTATCTATTTAACAGAAGGTCATATGCCGGGGATTTGGAGCTCGTGAAAAAAAAAAAAAGTGGAGAAAAGCCTCTGGAGGCTGAGTGGGAGCGCGCGCGGGGATGTGTGTGGAAGTAAAACAGATCCCTCAGGCCCTGCCGCCAGCCTCGCGCTGCATTTGTCACTCCTGCCCGGCGACATTTTCTCCCTGAGCTGAAACGGGGAGCGCTGCCCGCAGTCTGCGCGGAGCCCCAGTCCCTGGCTCGTGGTTGGTGGGTGTCTTTTACTTTTTGTTCTCTGGACTCTGGGTTCCAATATCAATATTCACTGAAGACAAGCACAGCCCTCCCGCAGCTCAGCTCGTGGCAGGCTGTCCTCCTCGTCCTTCCAGCTGGTGGGGAGCAGGCTTCCTTCTCGGGGTGTTTTCTGAGCAGCACAGTCGCCCCAGCGGAGCGTGTCTCCCTCGCGAGCGGCTGTGGTCATGTTGTGAGGTATGTGGTCTGCGTTAGGTGGACGCTGTGGACGCGGCGGCAGGGGCTGTGTGGCCGTGGAGCCGGGCTTTGCTGCAGTGCCTATTGTCTGCTCCATGTTCGGGCTCTCTTGCCAGCATGGCTGGGAGCTGCCATGTGCCCGGGCCGGGAGCTGGAGACCCGCAGAAGGCTCTTTCTAAGGCAGAAGGGGCTTAGGTTGCATGCCTTAACCGTGATGTTGTTGATGCAAAAACTTGCTGCATGGACAGAAGTTGGATGATATGCAGATATTGAAACAAACACTTCCCAGAGACTTTGCTGGATTACTTTCCATTACAAAGAAAGCAAGTTGTTTTTGTAGAGCCTGTTGAAACATGAAATATCCCTGACATAATGCCATGTTTGCCTAATGGAAAGAAAGCTGACTGACATGGATTAAATTGACCAACTCAAAGTTTTTAACTATAACCTAAATGAAGTTCATAATAATGAAATAATATTTAATGTATAACAGAAATGTGTCTTTCAATGCAACTTGAATTTATAAACTAAAAATTCAACTGCAAGCTGTAGCTTCAAGGTAAATCAAAATAAGGTAAAAATATATATGTGAACATTCATATGATAGCTATTTAAAATATAGAGCTCTAATTTTGAATTTAGTATTAATTTAGCCTTGACAATTTTCATACCACTAAAACTATATAACCTATAGGATATTATTATTTATTTAGACTAAAATATTTTTATAATAAGAGCTTTTTGTGTTTGTATTTTTTACTCAACAACATTAACTTCCTAGACAAAAGTATATACTACCACCCTTACAGACACAAGGTAGTCTAATTGTTCAACTTCATAAAAGTGATAACTAGAGGTATGCCTTCATACTTATAAAAATGTGATTATTTTAAGACTAAAAATATTTTTTGCCCAATAATCCTTTTTGTAAACTAGTTCTATTTCATCTAAGTTTTTGCCTCTCAAGAACTTTGAGTCCAGTGTTGATTGTATATTATGCATGGCATTTAGTAACACATTTTAGGATAAAGGAAGTTTGTTTTTTTCTAATTGACCTAAAAGGAAGTGCATGATTCTATCACCTCGAGTGTGACAACTCAGTTGGTTGAAATTCTCCTTGAAGTTGTACCGTGTAAGACATGCTCTCCATGAAAGACAATAGACCAGGGCTGCTATGTTTGTGTCATAGTTTTTTACTTGATGGCACTTTTTAAAACTCTTGCCACAGTATCGCAGACTTCCCACAAGCAAGAGCAGCTGTTATATAATCCTTTTTATAATCAGCCATTTTTTTTTTATATTTCAGCTGGAGTCTTAGGGAAGTAATTTCATTTTAAGTATTCATTTCACACTTAGAAAGTTCAAAACAGGGAAAGCCTGTAGTTCCTGAAGATTACTTAAAATGACGACATCACTCTCCTCAGAGGACCGCGGCTGAAGCATCAGCAGTGGGATCCCTGGATCCACATTCGAATACAAAAACCAGGGTGCTGCCGCCTTTGGCCAGGGCAGGAGCTTTAGACTGTAAAGCAGAACTGTCAACTCCTGACAAGCCAGGAGGGAGCACGCTGATTCCCCTCCCCCTCCCGTAAAGAGAGTTAATTACCCATCTTGGTCGGACTCTTCCTTGCCTCCCTGACACTGGCTGCTGCTAATTCACTGATTAATCTCATTAATGTGATTAGCGTAGGATTTGGAGTTGGTGCCCATTGTTCTGTAGACGGTGCCATTCAGCCCGAGTACTTGCCACCTCATTCAGTTTTGTGCGATTTTTCAAAGGCTGCTTGAGTGAGCTATTGTGAGCCAGGCTCCTCGCCCGTCCCTTCAGCACCGGGAGCTGTCCGCTCTGGCAGCAAGGACCCTCAGCAGCCACTGGCTGCCTCTAGCTTATGGCAGGGTGAGAATGGCTCACTCTGGAGCCTTAATGACTGTCCGCAGGCCGGCAGTAGGAGCAGCTTCTCTGGGCATGCTGGGTGTTTTAAAGATGGTGGCAGAAAAGATGTGCAATCTCTAGATCTTTATTTTGCATATAGAATTTTTGCCCTACTTTCCAAATGACCGAACAGAATACCATTTCATTACACTGACTTGCCTATGTCTAATTGTGAGTAAAAACCCTGTAAACACGATGGGGACATGCTTCTCCAAGGGAATATATCTGTGTGCTGGAGACTCGTGTAACCAGTGAAAATGTTTTATTTTTTGAAAAGATGAGCAAGGATGATCAAGATGGACCAGCCAGGCAGAAAGTAAACATGCAGCATGAATTTCAACTTCTCTCGAGTCACACTTGCATCCTCCAGCCAAACTTAGGCCAATTTTATGAATTTGTGTTAGAAGCTGAGATTAAGGATGAGGCCCCATAATTTGTGACCATGTATGTGCGGTCGACAAAAAATCCTCCGGGAGCAGGGACACACCATTTCCTTTTGGGTAATACAAGCAGTATAGCATGATTTTAAGAAAACAGGGTATTTTCAATGTACTGTGTTCATTATTCCTGTCACAGTTTTCAGCTACCATTTATTTTCTACTCTTTTGTGAATGTTTATATTTCACACCTTACTATTGAATATGCCCAATTATTTCACTGATGTTTTATGTCTGTTTTCTGTGCCAATTTTCAATCAATTAGGGAACATAAATAAAATACTTTGCAACTTCAAAGCTTTTTAAAGTTTTTCTATTTGTTAAATTTATGTCTAATATTTAAAATTTAGAATAATCTGATTATTTGATTTTAATTTTCTTTTAGAAGTACTTTACATGTGATAAAAATGCAGTCACTTCTCTGTGAAAATTTTACTTTGTTGCCCAAGTAATATTTCTGAAGTCACACATGTGAGCTAGACTCCCAGCTCTACCTGTAAGATACTCTAATTTGAGGGAAAGGTGTGATTTTTAAAAACACCCTGGGTCATCTGAAACACTTTGTTTATGTAGTATACATTTTTTGTGGCTCCATTTTAACTTCAGACCTAAAATTTTACTGATTCTTAAGTATTGTATATTAAGAAGCTCGGGCAGTGGCATAGGGGACTAGGGAGGTGCAATCCGGTGATGCACCCTGCTCTGACCTGGAGTGAGGCCCGGCTGGATGGACCCTTCGGTCCGTGGCTGGAATTTCCAATCAATGACCAGTTTTTCAAATGCATCTGGCACTTTCCCATGAAGTCTACCTGGATGTAAAGCCTCACCAGAACCCTGTCCAGGAAGCCAGTGGACGGCAAACTCAGAGAGAGACCTCCAGTTTGGCTAAATGTTTATAATTAAATTACCACATATCGTAATTTAATTGCAACAGTGTTATGCATCTTCTTATTTTAAGATTCTAAAAATGCCCTCTCCATCACTGTTTTCTTTGGGGAAGGAGGGATGAGTAGCATTCTTTTGAAGGGAGCAATGGAGGATAAACTTGAATAAAAACTTGAGAATAATTACCACGTTTTTCACCAAGTTAAGTTTCATCTCTCTGTAGTCTTCACCATGACATTAACCTACATCCATTTCAAATTACACTAAAGAGATGAGATACCACAAACTTAAAGGAGTATACATGTCTATAATTTTTAAAATTTTCATTTTGAAGTTGCAGGGGGAAAATCACATCCAAATACCATATGTGGCTGATACAAAAACATTTTAAATTAGCATGCCCCACACATTAGAAGTGCCCAGGACGACTCTAACTTGTACAGGCATCACATAAACGCTCTGCCCTTGTAGTAACTGTATGATTTTTCTGGTGCCAGATGAGTTCAGGTGGCAGTTAAACGTTTCCCATCACTAGGCTATGCTTCAATGCAACGTGCTCTCAGTTTGGAGTATGCTTTGTGCCCTACCTTCTCTCTCTCTCTCTCTCTCTCTCTCTCTCTCTCTCTTCCCCCCCCCCCCCCCCGCTCTCTCCTCCCTCCACTCCCTCTCTGTGGCTCTGGTCTGGCTGTCTCTGCCCCCGCTCCGTGTCCCTAGCACCTGCATTGTTCCAGTGTGCACAATGACTTTCCCATGCCTGTTTCCACAATGAAACTGTTTGAAGCTTTGACATCCTAACGAGTCCTTGGGGCATCTGTAGAAATAATCAGAGATGGCAGAGAAGATGCACGCCAGGTGTGATGAAACGAGAGAGGAGGCACATGCTTGCCTATTAGTGGAGCAATACTGATCAGTGTCGCCGTCCTGGCTATTCTGCTAGAACCCTGTCCTAACAGGTATCTCTTTAAAGAGCCCTGCTCCCCACGTGGTGATGCTGGCAAGTTGCGAGGGGAGGGCAATGTTTCAGCCTGAGTAAGGGGCACTGTGCCGGGGAGGACTCGGGCACAGGCTCTCTGAGCGGCCGCCTCGCGGGCTGCAGGGATCTCTGGCAGGGCTGGAGGGGCGGGGGGCTGTCACCTCTGGAGTGACCAGATGTCTGGGCTCCACACGTCCGGCCAGAGGCTCGGGCTTCAGAACCACCTCTGAAGCCAGAATCAGGTGTTCCTGGTCACTTTGGACTCCTGCGTGCTGCCCCTCCCCCACACGGGCCGGCGCTGTGCTCTGTGCAGGGCCCCTGTGGTCTGTCACTGTGGTGGCTCTGCCCAGGCCCGGGGCGGATGGAGAGCAGACGTGTGGGGAGAGGGGATCAACACGTGCCATGGACTCTCCGGGGCGGAGACAGCCCGGCGGGCGTGCAGGAATAGGCTGCGGAAAGGGACTTGGCTTGGTGGCCACCAGCTCTCCTGCCTAAGGTACCTCTCCTTTGATTTAAAGCTTGCATGTGGTTTCCCGGTCGTGGCCACTTCCAGCTCTTCTGGATGACCTCTTGGTACTTCCACACAGAGCCGTCTCCTTGCCGGCCTCGCTCGGCTCTTATTGGATGACAGATTACAACACTTCTGAAAATCGCATGGCTGGGTGTGCAAACGAGCCCACGGTGGGCCCTTCTCCAGGAGCTGCCCCCTTGTGTGCATGGCCGTGAGCGCCGTGGTCTGCGTGCCGCCGGATTGTTATTAAACAGGAGTGCTCATGGCTCCGTCCAGGGGAGGGTGGGAGGTGCTAAGAGCCGCTATGATTTAACGTGGCCTTTCTGTGCGGGGAGAGCTCTGAGCGGGGTTTGCAGGGAGAGTCGCCACTGGAGTCAAACGTTTATTGCTGGACTCAAGGAGCCATTTATAAATTCAGCACTTCTTTTTAACAGGAAAAATGCTAATGAGAGTCATACATCTATGTTCTCTTTTGTATTTTTGAAACCTAATTTGGTCTTGCCTTTTCAGATACAACTTTTTCTGATGTTTTTTTTCCCCCCTTCAAACAATACTAAAAGGTTGATGTTGTAACTTTCTTAGGAAAACGGTTCTATGTCTTTTGTTTTAAAAGAAAATGAGGAGAGAGGCTTACACTGAGACAGAACTTGGTGTGGCTGGCAACCTGAAGGAGGCTGTGAGTCGGTCCGCGTTAACTCTTGTGTAACTGCTCTCCCAGGAGGGGCAGCAGGGCAGGCTCCCAACCTTTTTGTTTGTTTTGAGGCTGAGCGGCAGTCTCAGGTAAAACACCGTAGGTTCAGCTGACTTGGTGAGGTTTCTTTGGCCACAGCGTGAATTTACCATAACATCCGTGATGGGGGGTATGTCTGGAAATGCTGCCTGGCCGGGAGCTGTGAACAGCCTGCCTCTGCTATTTACCGTTCTCCTCTATTCCATTAAATACGGCCCTGCACATGATACACATTCTGCTCTAGAGATTTAGGGGCCTGTGGGTACAATGTAAGAGCCATACAGCATGCATCCCAACCCTGCCCGACTGTGTGGCAAGCTATTTAATAAACAGGAAGGCTAGCGATTACTGGCTTAATCCACAGCCGAACCTTGAGAAATATCTAGCTTAGCCATGAAGTTCCCCCCCAGGCAAGGGTTTGGGGAGATGGATATGTGTTGTAGCGTTTAGTGGAGACAGCCCGAGCCAGGGTAAGTCAGCGGCTCACGCTGGTGCTGCGGCCGTGGTCTCCCGGGGAGCCCGGTGCTCACACAGGGCTGGTTCTGATCTGCGGCTGCCTGGCCACGGAGCCTCCAGCACGCATGCCCGCCCTCCCTGTCGCTTAGTGGTGTCAACTTATTAATTTCCATCTCTGACTTCAGGCCTGTTAGTTTCCTGTCGGAAAGCATTATGACTTTTGTCCATGTGGCAAAATAATTAGCATACAGATGAGTGGTGGCCGGGTCTGAGCCGAGCGAGGGATGTGCAGTGGGAAGTTGATTGGATGGATGGAGGACAAATGGTGGGCGTTCGGAAGCCGTAGAAGAGTTCCCCAGTCGCCGAGCAGGTGGGAGCATTTTCTGGGTGAGTCCCTGGGAGGGAAGGCGGGGTGGCTGCTGCGGGGGAGGCTGGCCTTGCTGGGGCCGGGTCTGCAGGCACCGTGCTGCCCGGACGACTTGGGCATGCGATTCTCCAGGTTCCTCTCTGCTGCTCCCTCAGGTAAATATGTCCTGTTCTCCTTGTTGTTTCCGAGCTTGGCTCCCCTTCCCAAAGTGGAGCAAAGTTCACCTCCGTGTGGTCAGCCACAAGAGAGCAGCGCTGGCTGGGGGGGCAGAGGGTCACCCGTCTTCCCGTGCATGGGTCTGAAGTGGAAAGGGACTGTGTGGGGAGGACTGTTTTCAGAATTTTACAGCAGCCATTATTCAATGTGTTTAATTGATATTTTCTGGGACAGGGTACCGAGACCAGTAAAATTAGCAAATGTGGGTTCAGTGACAGCCCAGCCATAATTAGTTTTGACTGGTATGTATTTTTCCTGGCTGGAAGGAGATTTTTGGCTAATTTAACCAGCGACTTGCTGGAGACCGTGAGCCCTGAGCAGAAGTTTCTATGGCTCTGTAGGCTCCACAGACAGGAAGCAGGAATTAGCACAGCCTCTGGGACTCAGTGCTTGTGGAAAAATGGAGACGGTTTCTGCAAAGCAGTCCTGGGAGTGAGAAGTAAGTGTGGAGCCTGCTGGGGACCCCTTCCCCATTGTCATGCACGCGTTCCTTATATAATTCTGTGGCTGTACCAGTGCAATATGGTGTCTGGTCAATGAACTCCGTCTCGGGGAATTGGCTGATAAGGAGTTGGACCCTGCTCTCCTAACCCCTGCTCTCCTCGGAAGGGAAGGCTTTCCGTCGAGCTGACCTAATTATTTCGTCGGCTTCTGCAGTAGAAATTAGGTAGAAACTATTACCCTTTAACTGACTATTTACAGTTTCCTGAATATTGCAGAACATTGGTATTTGGCTTTTGTTTTTAGGCTTTTTTTTTTTTTTTAAGGAGTTGCTTTACTTTAGCTGTTGGTTATACACAATGATAGTGAATCTTTGACAGAAAATGCAACTTTCTGGAGGGTCATTTCTTCTGTTTAAAAAAAGGATGCCTTTGCAGAAAAGAGAACAGAAAATCCCTGCCTCAATGAACCTACCCTCAGACAGAGGATGTTGCAAACATATTAGCCCTTCCTGGGAAGCTTTTCACACTTGGCTGTCATCATCTTCTCCCTCAGACCTCAAGTTTCTAAACACTGACATTGATTTTTATTTTTTTTTTGCATAATAGGTGAATTCTTCATTATGAATGCATACATATGTACATATATCTAGCTTATTTTATTTTATAATTTGCTGGTAAACTAGAATGAAAAAAAACACCACACAATTGAGTTTTTTTAACCCAAACAATATTAAATACCACAATGTTCTGAGACTGTGCCGTGTGATCCAGAGAAAAGTTTGCATTATTCTTCCGTTGCTGTATTTCCCTGTAGAGTGGAGCCAAGCTCCCTATGATTAAAATAACTCCTTTTAGTTTTATGATGGGTTGCAAGTTTCTTGGGACAAAATACCAGCATTGTTTTCGGCTCCGTGTGTCCATTTCCCAGAGGAGGGGCCCTTTCGTGGTACCTGCCGCGCTGCCTTTGTGCCCGGCTGCCTCTCAGCTTGTTTTTTTTTTCAAGGGCCAAAATTATGTCACATTAGTTTCCACTTGACGAAGTCACTTTATGCCACTACCTGTCACATTAGCGCTCAGGCACTGTTGAGTCGGTGAGGGCTGCCTTCAAAGACAATGAAAGGCCCCAGAATTAGCAGTATGGTGATGTCTACCGGACTGAAAATGTGATTTCTAAGGGGATTTTTCTTTTTTTTTTTTGGTTTAGCTCTAGGGTTTGAAGATGAACTTTGGAAGGAAAAGCAGGCTTTCACAGCAAATTTTTAGGCAATCAATGAAATGCCAAAATGCTAGTCTAAAATCAGACACTCTGATTTACTGGGAAGAGTGATGGGCATGGAAGTCTGCTGTCTCCTAGGTCTGTTCTGGGCCATGGTGGTCGGTGGTCTCAGCACCTTTCTTAGTGGGGCTCCCAGGGGTGATGAAGATGCGTGTAAATATTTTTGATTCAAAAGGTCATTTCACCTTATTGCTTTAAAATTCTGTACCAGGGTGTGTTTTTTCACCATTAGGAGTCCTACAGTGAACCCCTTTAAAGGCTCTGTGAATGCATGTAGCATGTGTTTTTAAAATGCAAGGGAATGTGTCAGCTGACAGGGCCTGACCCGCTGGGTTCATGTGTGTTGCATGTGCTCCTGCTTTGAGACTATTTCTGCACCGTGAATAGAGTGGGAAGGGAGTTTATGGCTCCACGCCCCCGGAGTGCCCTTCTGAAGGTGGGCTTAGACAGTGCACGCAGATGGTTTCAGGGAGAATCGCCCCAGGGCTAGTGGCCATTTGCTTGGGATGTTTTCCAGGGTGGCATGGCAGGCTCAGGTCTCTAAACCAGACAACTCGCAGATTCATGATGCATGGGGCAGGGAGTCTTTTTAGCACATTGACAAAGATTTTCGTGATAGGATTTCTAGCTCAAACCCTGTTGTGAGCAGTATCTTCCTGCTGTTCTCTCAACCTCGATTCATCGTGTATTTTAAGGGCCCTCAGCAGAGTGGTGCTTTTTAAGTCAGCGTTACCTCTTGATTCCAGAGGCTCCCCATCCCTCAGCCCTGAAAGGGATGGGCAGTTCTTCGAGACTCCCCTCCCATTTTCCCGATCTCCCCTCCCCAGTGCGCGGATGCCACCAGCCTGTGCCATTCGAACAGAGGCTGAAAGCACAGAGCACTGTCGCCATGGAACAATGCTAGCCAGACTGGTGTGGAAATAATCGAGTCTGCAGGGCACCCCATAGAGAGCCATCAAATCAGGTCTGCTCGGAGCCGTGCGCTAGGCTGTGAACATCAGAAATCACGGCTGCATCTGCTCGTGGACCCTCTGGTTCACGGAAACTCCCACCTGCCTGAGGCATCTGGGCAGGAGCTTTTCAGAAACTGGTTTCCTTCAGGATAAATTTAATACATCTTGAGGGCCAGGAGCCAGCAAATTGATTCTATCTCTGCACCAGGAAAACTCATAAACATCTGTAAGAACACAGCTTCGCAACAACCCAGGATTAGGGGGTGCTATTTTGTGAAATGTCCCAAGCCCGCTCCCTGCACACCTAATGCCAGCATGGCGTTTTTTAATTAGGAAGTTGATTAAAAAGGGATGGGAGACCACGGACGTGTGGTCCTTTGGCGTCCATCCAGCTGTTTGTCTGTCGTCTGGTCAGGAAAGTGTGGCTCATTTCCAGTCTCAGGAAAGGCGGCGGGGAGGGGGGGAGGGGAGAGAGTTATGAGGCTGAGGGGCGACGAGGAGGATGTCCTGGGTCCGTCCGAGGGCAGTGGCGCTGGCTTCTCTGCAGACAGACTGCTGGCCCCTCCCTCACAGATCACTGGCACTAGGGCACATGGCGCAACTGGGTGCATCCCCTGGGGGATTCAGGGGTCTGATTTCTCATTGGTCAATACGATAGGCTGCATTTATTGGTATTTTCTAGATCTATGTCTGGCCGCATGTCCTGCAGTTTGCAGTGAGGGTGGTAGTTGCAGTTTAACTGTTAAACAGGGCTGTGCAGTTTATCTTCAAGAGTAACTGGTTTTGTTCTTGTCTCTGTTTTTATTGCGGGGAATTCCTTTCTTCCTTGGCTATTTTCAGGGTTTGGAGTGTATTAGCAGAGGAATACAACCTCACGCCTAGTTGTAGTGTTCTTATGGCCCATGTGGTGTGACCACGCCATGTTATGAATTAAACTGCCCACCCTCACCTTGTCGGAGTGCCTCCCAAACCCAAGCTGAAGAAGCACAAGACCCGCCCCGTGAGCCCTGTCCACTCATGCTGGGCACACCTTGAACTCCAGGTTCAAGATCAGGGAGATGGCTTCCCCTGGGACTCCCAGCTGCTAGGCTGTGGTCCTCTCTCGCTCTCCTGGCTGGGACCTGCTTGCAAATGTACTAATTGTGCTTGGGTTCTGCTTAAGGGAGCTCAGGGACGCCCGGCTGGGGTCAATGACAGTGATGGGCAGCCCCTGGCCCCCTCGCCATCTTCTCTGAGAAGAAAAAAATCAAAGCGAGTGACGAAAATGAAAGGGGTGGCTGCTTACACTTAGCTCCTCCTTCATTCCTCACACAACAAGCAGTACCGAGCACCTACTGTGTGCAGAGCCAAAGGAGACAGAGCTGACAGCATCTGGCCCACAATGAGCCAGGGTGATGTACACAGGGGCGGCTTACAGATGTGAGCACATTACAGAGTTAGTAAAGCTACTGTGACCATCATGACCTTCATATCTTTTCCCATAGGAACAACTGTAAACCTATTTTTGCTCCACCCTGTATACACATCTATATTTATTGGTTATATGTAAACATATACTTAATTAAATATATATTTAAGTATCATGGATTATATGTAAACATGTAAATAAGTATGTTTACATATAATCTATAAAGCTATATAATCTTTTATATATTACATCATACATGTATAACACATGTTAAATTACATGTTATATTGCACATAACTTTTATGTTACATACTGTGTATGTCCATAGAATATATGCAAGCATATACTTATTTTATGTATATAGGTTTCTGACCAAGGGTAATCACACATTCCTCCAGACCTACTTTTCTCGCATACGTTTCACATACTAGATAAAACCACTTCTGGCTTCATCAGAGCCAGGTAACACTGGGTCCCTTTCTTGGATGATGAATGCTTTAGAGATCAGGTGACCATTCTGAGAATTAGCCCTCAATGCATGACATTGTGTAGTTGCATTTCTCTAGTCAATTAAATACATGCGTTCACCCCTCCTTATGAAATCTGAAGCTGAAACTGCCCACCTTGTGCGGGTTTGGACTGTCTCCCGCTCAGCGTCCCCGTGTACACGACAGCTGTCCCACATGGCCCCGGTTGCTATCACACGAGAGTGCATGAAACAGCAAACAAAACTCTCTTCTGAGGAAGCAGTGTGGGCCAATCTCAGGTGTCTGTTTTGCAATCTCTGAACATGTCAAAGCTGCTGGTCCTGAAGAGCCACAGCAGAACGTCAGAGCCCAGCAGGCTGAGCCCTAGACACTGACTGAGGGCTGCCTCCCAGCCACCAGGAAGGTCCTGGATCCAGTCAGTCACCTCGGACTTCAGTCTGTGACATCAGCAGCTGCCGGGATGCAGGCAGCTAACGGGCAGCGCCTTAGTCACCCGCAGACTCCCCATTGGCTGAAGAGACATCAGAAGAAAGAGGAGAATTCAAATTGAAAACTGGTCATGCATTCAGACCATTCAGATGATGCTCAGCCACATTTCCATGAGTCAGAGCTGACTGAACATACCTATCACTCAGAATTAATAATTTTGAGATGAAGTTCTTAAAATATTTTTACTTTTCAAAATCTATTTTTATTGATCTCAGAGAAAAAAAGGAGAGGGAGAGAGAGATAGAAATATCAATGATGAGAGAGAATCACTGATCGGCTGCCTCCCGCTCGCCGCCCCCAACCAGGGATCAAGCCTACAACCTGGCATGTGCCCTGACCGGAAATCGAGCCATGTAAAAGAAAACTTAGGTTAGAATTAGGATGCTGTATCCTCTCAGAATCTGGGAGTTTAAGTGGCTTAGGCATCAAAAAGCTGCCAGTCTTGGGGGATGGCAATGGGGGGGATAAGGACACATATGTAATACCTTAATCAATAAAGAAAAAATAAAATAAAATCGTTTAATATGGTTTGCTATTTTAAAAAAAGCTGCCAGTCTTTGCTTTAAAATGGAAGTCTGGGGCTTCATAAAGTCATACGTGCTGGTTGATGCTAGATACTTGTATGTAATAGGAAAGTCTTATTGTTTGCTCAGTAAATTTCAGACTAATGTGTTGTGTTCTTCGGTTCACATGGCATATTTGGTATTGAATCAACACTTGGAAGCATCCATGGACTTTGTGTGATAAATCTACCAGTATCTTTTGTGGTCCCTTTCAGTTTTGAGAGCATGAATGGTCCAATTTTTTTTAAGCTAATATGCTGCTACTGGGTTTTGTCAGCTCAAAAACAACCCTTTTCCCTGAGAGACCCACACCCTCAGTGCAAGCCAAGAGATGCTGTGTCCGTCCCCAGGGACCAGTCAGCACTCCTGTTTACAAACGGGCTGAGCCACCTGTTCCTCTAGTTTTAAGTTAATGATCAAAACAGTCTCTGATCAAAGGGGTCAGTATGATGGGGAAGGCCACCAAGTTTATGAGATTACAGGTGACTCCTCATTTATGATGTTAAGTTCTGAATAAGTTAGAATGATACTCTGCCCCCGACAGAGATTCCATAGTGTGGATCTCACCAACCCAGGAGTTAAACGCCGAGTGTCTGTAAGGACAAGCATGGCCAATGCTGTTTCCACTTGGTTCTTCCCATCTTCAGAGGCCAACACAGGCGCATTAAATCATTTGCCGTAGTTTCAAAGGTGTTACTGAAGTGTCAGGGATGCTGGTTGGGCGACCAGCCTTAGGAAAATGGGCCCATGTACAGGGTGGAGCAAAAATAGGTTTACCGTTGTGAGTCCACGAGACACAGAGTTTATTCTTGCTCAGAAATCACTGGATTCTTTCCCATGGAACCTCTATAAGCCTACTTCCTTCCCACGTGTATACTCAGTACACTCTCTGCACACTCGCGCCCGCCCTCCAATCGACATCCTGTGCCCTTGGCCTTCTTCCCCCTCAGTCCTCCTTGCTGGGAACGAGCCATGTGGCCCATCGACTCTAACTTTTCAGCTTCCTCCTTGTCCCGCTCCTGCAATTTCAGTTGACGAGGCAGCGCCAGGAGGACCACTGAAGACTTCCTTTGCCGACTATTTGGGGCCCTTAAGAGTCGGAACACTCTGGCTGCTTGGAGGCTGTCGGTTGGATGGCGTGTGTGCTGTGGGTTCTAATTCCCCAAAGGCTTAAACATGACCAATGACACTGGAAACATCTCTTCCACGTCAACTTCTAAAAGGGGATTTTCACCCAATAGTATACATTTTGGTTATCCTTTTCCGTGTTTTGTCCTTTTTATTTCCTAAGCGAGGTTTTCCATGTGCGCGTAACAGTCACGGACAGCCCACTGAAAGCGTCCAGGGTGGAGAGCCCTTCCTCCAAGGTCAGCTCTCCTTGTCACTTGGGATGATGTGGAACAAGCCATCCCCATTCTCCAAGTTTCAGCATCCCTGCTCAAAGCGCGGGACGAGCTCCGTGATTCCTCCCTCCTGGTTCTCATATTATGTGGCTCCGTACCTGCCACCCCAGGTGGGCCTGTTCTGCAGAGCTGCTGTGGTGGGCGGTGCCCTGCCAGAGGGCAGCACCTTGTTCCTGGTGGGGGTTGTTTTGCAGAGAAGAGCTGGAAGCCAGCCTAACACCAGCAGCCGGGAGAAGTTAGAGGAGGTGCTATTTTGGGGGGAGGTGCTATTTTTGATTGATGGGTCTAATGACTAAGGTCAGCTGGATTGACGCACAAGTCATCTAAGCCAAGGCTTCCTGGCCAGCTAGAAAGATCATTGGACTGTGTGTGAAACATTAACATGCAGCTGAAAACTAACCTCCTCTTAAGCTCTTTTCTCTCATAGTTTTATGTTGTGACTATAATTTTATTTTTCTTCAGGCAAGTATTCTACTGTGGCCCCTGTAGGGGGCGTGTTGTCCTGACAGACGTTACAGGACCCTGTGAAGGCTCTGTGACAGCTGCTCACATTCTCTCCCCTCCACCTGGTTGTCCTGGGCCTTCCTCACCTGCCACGAGGGAGGCAGATCACATGTGTGTCACTAAGCTCGATGCTTAAAGAGTATCCCCATGGGCTTTACGTTGCACCCATTCTGCCGGAAGCAGCATTTAGATAGTAGTGACAGCCAGGGTGCGACAGGTTCATAGAAAGTTTGAGCAGCCAAAATTGTTAGCAGTTGAAATCTATTATACAATCCACATCCTACCTGTGGCAGCCTAAAGCCCCAAAGTGACAAACAAGATCGCGTGGGCACAAATAACCACTGAGCTTTGACCACAAGAACCAACGGTATATGGTCTTCACCCACTCAGTGAGCTGACTTGTCCTCAAAAGACTGCAGCAAAGTAGAGAAGAATCCTGAGCCCGTGGTGGGAAAGGGGAGTCAGACAGAATCACACCCACGGGTGAGGCCAGACAGCTCCCTTGGTGCACACCTGAGACGCAGGCTTCTCACCTGAAATGCAGCAGCCTTCCCAGCTCAGGGTTACCAAGGAGGCTCCTTTGGGAAAAGTTAAATGAAGATATCTTTTATTTAATAAAACCACCCACTTTTTCAAGAGCTCCAAAGGCAAGATGTAGAACTTTTAAGAACTGGGAACTGCTTCTCACACTCAAACAGTGGAGAGGGGCAGTAAGAGAATGTAACTGGGATGGCGCATGAGGGAGAAGGGGATAGAGAGAGAAACACAAAAACGGAGAGTGCAGCGGAAAAGAGATTAATGAGAGAAAACCCACAGCCAATGAAAGATATGATTAAGACACAAAACTAGGATATTCCTCATTCTAATTTAAAGTGGGATGTTGTAAAGATGGACCAACTAGTAAAATCATACTTTTGCAAGATCAGAAGTTTAGTCATGTTAAGTGATAAGTACCCTTATTCTCTTTTATGGAAGTACAAACTATTTATATATTATACTGAGAAACAAATGAGACTAGACTAACAGGAAAACACCACAATAGCAGATATAACAACGAACACTTGGATTGTATCATGTAAAGCCTACAGGAATCTATAGGTTTTCGGGTACTATTATTATTTCAGTAATCATAAAAGGACCCAGCAGCATGCCTATTAGTGAGTTCAGTTATTAAAGATGCAGTATACTGTTTAAGAAGACAACCTCTCATCAGGGGAGAGTTCACTTGGTGGTTCTGCACGTCTGGGTCAGTGCCTGCTCTAGCCGATGACCATGGCCTTAGAAAGACTCAGCACTTACATGGGATGTCTGTGGGCAAGCATTAAGGCGGGTAGAAGGCCTATTCCTTGCCCTCAGGAACTGAAAATCTAGTTGAGACCACAAAATATAAATATCGGAAAGGTAAAATAGCAACCAACAAACAAAAACATTCTCAGGAGGGATCAGGGCACCAGAAGACACGTGTGTTCCTTCTGTTTTTTTGCTGACAATGTGCGGAGCACCTGTGATAAGGACAGGAAGGCGCTGATTCTCGAACATGGGTGTCATTTGGGTGTGTGGGAAAAAGAGAGGGCATCCCATGTTCATGAAACTGTAGTAAGTGTAATAAAGAAACGTGACATCTGGACTGTCACTGTCGTGTGACATCTGAGTGTGGGGTTGCTCATTCTCTCATTGTATCCATGGCCGGCGTGTGGTTTCTAGTGGCCCCTGGGAGTTATGCCTGTAGATAAGTGGGAGGCAGTTCCATTTTGGAAACTATTAACAGTTTACTTTTAAAAAAAGTTTTCAAAAATGCATGTCATTTCATTCTGTGATCTAGGGATATATTCTTTTTACTGAATGATTAACAAAAATATTAAAGACATTTAATCTTGTAATCATAATTAATTCAATACATTTTTCTCACAAAACAGTGACAAATATTAAGAAAATAATGGGAATAGTTATTTGCATGGAAATGTGCAAGTGGGGATTTCCCTTTTTTTACAGAGACGTGTGTCATAGAGATGAATGTGTCGTGAGCTCTATCCCACAGCAAGAGTTGAGCCCAAACATGTTTGTAAAATGATGGGTGAAAATAAGTAAGCCATTCAGTTCAGGTTCATCATGGATTTCCAATGAGCAGTAGCTCACCCTTCTGTGTATGATCAAATTTCAACATGACGTAGAGAATGTGTAATATCTCTGAGTAAAATTATAAGTGATATTTCTCACTTGTTTTAAGACAGACCAACACCATGGGATGAACCCACACCCTCGATATTCATGCAGTAATAATGGCATCAGCCCCACTCCATGCGCTGCTCCAAGATCAGCTGCACCTTTCCTATACTGGCTCTTTGAGGAAAGATGTCCAGCCTTCCGTTTTCTTTCTTTAAAAAAAATATTTTTATTGATTTTAGAGAGAGGAAGGGAGAGGGATAGAGAGAAACAACGAGACAGAAACATTGGTTGGCTGCCTCCTGCACGCCCCTACTGGGGATGGAGCCCGAAACTTGGGCACGTGCCCTGACTGGGAATCAAACCATGACCTCCTGGTTCATAGGTCCACGCTCAACCACTGAGCACACCGGCCGGGCCAGCCTTCCACTTTCTTGCACAATTCCTAACCTTTCCCCAAAATAGTTATTGTAAACTAATTTATAAACCTAAATAATGCTTATCTAAAACCTCATTCAGAGCATCAGATTTATTGCCTGCTTTCAGATGCCACTGAAATTAGCCAGGCATTGTTTCTACCGAGCTTCAGGCCCTCTCCAGAGCTCAGCCTAAAATGACTGCTGTGACCACCTCCCAGCAACCAAGGCAGCCAGGCTCGGAAGAGCATGTGCAAAGGGCCTGTGCACTGTTGATTGTGCTCACTTTCTATAGTTTCATTTAATACCAACAGAAAATTTCAGAAAATAATGGGATAATTTTTATCAGCTTTGCTTTTTAAAAAAAATCTTCACCTGAGGATATGTTTTTATTAATTTTTAGAGGGAGACAAAGAGAGACAGAGAGAGCAACATTGATGTGAGGATTTGAGAGAGAAACATCCATCAGTTACCACCCAAACGTGACAAATTGATTGGGGATCAAACCTAGGTGTGTGCCCTGACCAAGAATCAAATCTACAGCCCTTTGGTGATGATGCTCCAACCAACTGAGCCATCCTCCAAGGGCCATCAGCTTTATTTTTTATAAAATTGCTGTCACTGTGCAAAAGACACCGAATAAAAACCTACTACTTCCTTCTCCCCTTCTTCACTGATGTGTTGAAGGTTGGGAAGGTAGAATATGAACCCTTAGTACATGTATGCTCTGAAAGGAATGTATAAATGTAAGCAATTGATCACATTGTAAGTTCATTGCTATTCCATTCCTTTGTGTTTCTTCTCAATGCTCCGGCCACCACAACCTGTACTGCTTCTGGTTCATTCATTCTTGTCAAACCATGGCCCCTGAACCACTAGCTGATTCACCAAGTAGCCAAAAACTATTTTTTCTCTGTGCTCGTCCTCCCCATCCTCCTCCTCCTCAGCCTGCTTCTGGCCAGAAGCTCCCCTCATCCATTTCTCAGGGCCCCACGCATCTGGGAGATGCTCTTGATGCAATGAACATGTTTCCCTCTGTCCTTGGTGAACCGAGTACAGACTCTGTCTGTGTCTCTACAGGATCTAAAAATAGGAAGAATGGATAATGGGATGAAACACTCAAAAAAGTGACCCGCAGTGAAGATTCTTAGCAAGCCTCAGAAGTGCTGTGTTCTTGGGGGAAGGGGAGCAGGGGGTTAATTCCCGGTTCTAATCCTCAGTGTCCATGGGCAGAAACAACGGGGCTGGAAAGCAAAGGCAGAGGCAGTGGGGAAGGAAAGAGCCTGGGTCCAACATGAGTGGGTGCCAGCAGGAAAGGGGCGATCTGACAGGACGGAGTGCTGGCCCTCGCCTCGTGCTCACGCTTCCCCGGGACCCCGTCCTTTCCTGAGCTCCCTTTCCAAGCCCTGGGGCCTAGGCAGGCTCTCTGGAGCCTGGCTGCCACCTCTTCTCCCTGCTGTCCACCCTGAGCTTGTTGCCGCCAAGCAGCACCATGTCGCACAGCGAGAAGCTGCAGCCCCTGTAACTGAGCCCCGTGATTCACCCACATCCCGGCTGGGACATGAGCTTACCGAGGACCCGCCACTGCAAGGAGATGCGCCAGGCATCCCAAAGAGCTGCCGCACGCCCATTAATCAATGGAGCTGCTGCAGCCTCGCTGCTGGCTGACCTGGTTCAGGAGCCCCAGGCCAGACTCACGCTCTCTCAGGAGAGGATGTCTGGTCTCCAATCGTTTTACAATGTGACACCTTAAAGGAGACCTCAGCGCCGGGTGGGAGGAGGCGCACACTGGCATTTAACTGTTGAGCTCATTCTGGGTGAGGGCAGAGGACTTTGTGTTTCCCTGCTTGTTTCCGCTCCCATCCCGGGGCCAGGCCCGGCAGGAGCGAGGTGCTGGGGTGCCTGGCCTCCACTCCAGATCTCCATTCACATGACTGCAGCCCAAATGGGGTCCCCAAGCTGTGGGACATGGCAGGTTTGCCCTCATTCCCTAGATGACATCGTCTGGTACGGTGTCTAACTAAAGGAAAGCGGTTCTAGAGCTCTCAGTGCCCATCTCAGCTCAACACCACTCACATCCACACCTTGGGATCCCTCCCGTGTTACATAAGGAGAATTGGAGAATGTTTATTGGATAAGGCAGAGCAGGAACCTGATCCGGTGACCAGGCCAGGTCCCTGTAGATGCATCAGCAGGGAAGGCACAGGTTGGACTACACGTGTGTGTGACGTGGTCTGGGAGAAACGGCCATGTGGGAACTGTCTTGGTGCTCGTGGCTGGTTGGCTGGGATTTGCCGTCAGTCACCTTTTCTGATTTCTGTGTGAACTTGGATATGAAAACCTTAAGTTCAAGCCAGCCAATAAGTCTGCTTACCTGAATGTGTTCTGCAGAAATTTAGAGAAAGCTGGCAATAGTAAAGCCATGTTACGAGCCTTAAAGACATTGAAGTCATTAAGGTCCCTGAAAATGGCTATAAGAAAAAAAAAAAAAAAAGAAAACCTTAAGTTCCTCCCTGGGCATCTGTCGTCTGGAAATCAGACCCCACTGGGCATGTTCAGACCAGGGCTCTGAGCACTGTGAGGCCTTATTAGGGGCCGTGAGGCAAGATGTGGGCATTTTGGGGTTGAACCCAGTGCGTATGGTGTGTCCACGGATTGCAAGTTCCTTCTTTCTTCTATTTTTTATTTGCTTGCTTTTGTCTTTGGGCGTTAGGTAGAGGGATTTTGCTATGAGGCCCCTTCCAGTTGACAGTTGTTCATAAATTATTCTTGCATCCACTCCTTCCACACTCTATCACAGTAGAGGCTGTCTGTGGGTTCTAAGAAAATGAGGCAGACCCACCCTCTGCTCTCAGCAGTTTTGTAGACCCATAGAGAAGGAGAGGCAAATTTACAAGCGACTACAATGTGGTTTGGGATTTGTACAAGTGGTAAGGAAACAGAAATTAAATGTTAGGGTTTTCTCAAGGGAGGGAGAGAGTCGGGCAAGGCTGGGTGGAATGACAGGAAAAGGTTGTATTTGAGACAATCCTTGAAGGACAAGGAGGATCTCAACAGATAATTATACAAGAGGCAGGGAACATGAGGTGGGAAAATTCCTAGGAACGAGCACATGTGGCATTTTTAGGGGGTGGCTTAGGGGCACTTTGGGTGGGAGAGCGGGCATTTACCGAGGCATGATGGGAGCAGGCCTGCAGCACAAGCCGGACCGGCTACGGAGGGCCCAGTGTCACACTTACAAGGGTCTTCACGCGACAGAGCATGACTTTGTTCCCCAGATAATGGGAAATCGTGGAAAGTTTGTGTGCAGCTGAGTGACAAGACCAGAGCTATTCTTTGGGATAATTAACCTGGCAGCCAATCAGGGGCTACTTCCTGCCAATTCCGTGGCTGAAATAGCTCTCCCAACTGTTTCATCCCTCCTTCCTCTCCCACTGCTCAGAGGAGACTGTCATTATCTTCCTGCGGGATGGGGACAGTAGCCCAAGTGCCGACCACTCCCCCGCCCCCCCCCCCCGGCCCCCCCCCCCCCCCCCCACACACACACACAAGCACACGCTTCACATTCTGTTTTTGGGTTAATTGCTCCAAGTGCAGCTTTGGCAGTTTTGCGCTCACAGCACAGGGGCTTCCTATGTCTGCAGACTTACACCGACACCTTCCCCAAGCGTTTGAGGTCATCTCCTTATTCTCGTTGGCTTTTCACCCTGCACTGTCCTCGGGGACCTCAGATGGTCACTGCAAGTGAGGGCTACCCCCTGTCCACCCTTCAGAGACCAGTTCCAATGCACTTTCCCACAGAGCCTTCTCCTTCCTTCCAAAAGAAGTGCAGCCCTCTTCTCTGCACTTCTACAGCGGGCGTTGTTAAGGTCTTTGCCATTGATTGCCTTGCCTTTATAGTTGTTCATATGACCGTGGAGGCTGCCCTAGGCTGTGGAATACTGTCTTCCTGTGTGTCTGTTCCTTCCCATACCCGGCATGATTGGTGCCCAGTAACTCTCAGTTGATGTGAAGAGACCGTGGGAGAGATTGAATGTGGCCCCTTCTTTATGGCTGTTGGCATAGCCAATACACCATCTTTTGTGGGGATCTTTCAGGTCCCAGATTTTACGTTCTGGTTCAATGTGAGGTTCTTTATCCCAAGAGTAGTGATCATTGCATTCTGGTTGCGGACTGTGTATCTTTGCGTTTGGAAACAGGCATGCTGTCCTTGCGCGGAACGTTCACGAGGAGCTTCAGTCACGTGAATGGATGTGTGCACCCTCACCATGTCCATCAAAGGACTCCTGTAAAATGATGCTGCCTCTAAACTGCCTGAATAAAAATTTCATATGTCCGAAGTCCTGACTCCAATCTGAGAGCCTTCCACATACTTTATTTTCCTTTATCTACTTATGCGATAAGTGTATTCTATCTCATTTGGACCATCGGATCCTCTTAAACATAAATAGTTGTGTATCTGCCTCTTGAGTTCAAGCAACTGAGAAGGACCCTTGAAAGCCGACTCCTCGCTCTCATTCACGGTAATCGATGGGCGCTCTGAGGGACGATGAACTGAACTCCTTTGGGAGGAAAAGGGTTAGGAGCTAGGAGGAAGCAAGGAGGAGTTTGAGATGCAGGATTCAGGGAGGCTTGCGCTCTCAGAGTCTCTCCCAGGGGAGCCTTTGAATCCTCTTGTCCAGACTCAGGGGTGTTTCTATTCTGACTCTAACAAGAAGGGGGTGCTGGAGTGAAGGGGCAAACAATAGGCCTCAGTCATCATCATGAAGTAGGCACCACAGACATCCTGACCAGCTCTGTCCTCAGCAATAGAGTCTGTGCCTACAGCGATGAAGAATCCTCCATGTTTTATGAGTTTCAAAAACTTAAACTATTTCATCAATTTAAATAGGATGGCTATGCTGGATTAAACTTATTGGAGGGATATATATATTTAGAAATCATAACTCATTTTGGCATACTTTAAGCCAAATGTTGGTTGGAGAGATCTATTTTCGCCTCCCGATGTGGGGGGAAGAGTGGGTGTGGTTGGGCATGAAGTGTGGCAGAGATGTAGTCTCACACTCAGCTGCAGTTGTTACTGGGATTTGCAATGTCCTGTCTGCTTTCTGTCCAAGCTCTGCCTTCATGGTGATGGTTTGTAGATGGTTCAGGGGTTTGTGATGGAGATATGCAAACTCCATAATCAATTTTACCTCACCCCAAACACGTTTAAATTTCAAATGCCACAGCACAAAGCTTTGCCAGGCCTGCTAGACCACCAGTGATGGACACAAAGCACTACCTGGCTCCATAAATTCCTTCACCAGGAGTGAGCCAAAAGGGTTAAAAGATTACAAGCAGAAAAGAAGAAGAGGAACTTAGTGCTTATTCTACATAAAAGTGGAGAGGATGAGGAAGATCACTGGTACCAAAAGCACAGATAAGCACTGGGTGTGCACTGTGGAGGCTGAAGACTAAGTTGGCCCGTTTCTGTTAACCTACCGTCCCCTGCAGAGTGGACCCTCCTCTTACTCTACTAGGTAGTGCTGTGCATACTACTCGCTTGCCAGTGCTCTAGTCACCTCAACCTGTAAGGTCCTTATTCATGAATGAACTTATTTCCTGCTCACAACTAGATTGTATCTCCTTAGGGCTGTGCCTTCTGCCTGAAAGGTATTAATTTCTACCATAGGGATTTTCCAGTGCCTCACACACACGTAAGGTATTCGGTAGATAGTGGTTTGATTCCTCATTTGGGATATACATTGTTCATATTGTTAATATTTTGTTAAATCCAATATGGCTATGACATCTTAGTTTACCTTTTGGTGTCTTTTTGTTTCCTGTTTTTATATCATCTCAATTCAAATTTTTGTTCTTGGATAAAAGAGTGTCCGAGAGATACCACTGCTGAGAAATACAGAAAAGGAAGCCTGGCTTGTTGATCCTGCCTATAGCCAGGTGACTATGTCTGTGCTGGGACCCTGGTATGGCTTGGTGTGAGAGGTCTCCTCTGTGGGACAGTGCTCAGGAGAATTCTTGAAGGGGTATCTTATCCCATACCTTGTTCTCCTGAGAAGTAAAGTGGCAAATATCACTTTCAGTGGTGATGGTGTTTATTACTCATGCAGCCTGAACTTTGCTCATTTTCAGACAAGCTGGCTTTTGGTTTGGTTTGTTTACAGTATCCTCTTGGTGTCCAGAGTAAGTAACATTGCTCTCAACATGGATTCCTGGAGGTTGCGTGTTCCTCTCCAATGAGGCTGGTTGAGAACTGTTCCAACACGGTCCATGTAGCACCCACATGCATTCTTTCACCTGAAATAAATCCATGGGCCTGGTGACCCACTGCTCAAGGGTGGGGTCCTTCATCCGCACCCAGCCTGACTGAAGGTGGTGATATTCCTTAAGAAACAGTAGCATTTGACTTTCAAGTTTTGACTACATTGCTCCTTACCACATTTTGGTAAACAAGTCAGCTGACAGGGATCTACTGAGCTCCCCATCTGTGTGGTGTCTTGAGGATGTGAAAGAACCGACGTGACACAGTGAGCGCCAAGCACAGGTGCCCCAGGAGAACACAGTTACCGGGTTTATCTGCAAGTGCGGACCAAGCAATCAGACAGTTGCCATTCCAGCTTTAGCTTGCCTACTTTTGTGACAAATCACCTCATATTTGACATTATATCTCCACCTTTAAAGCCTAGCACATCATGTTGACATCATATTGATCAAGGTTATTGGAAGGATAAAAAATAATTTTGTGAAATGTGAAAGTGGTTTCACAAACTCTATGACAAGGATGATGACTATTCTTTTTCTTTTTAAAAAATCGTATTTAACTTAGAATTAGGGATTGAGCCCAATTGCTCACTCTCTGGCAAATAGTAGATGCTGAGTAAATGTAAGGTGAATAATTTATGGAATGAATAAAAATAAAGACAGTACTTACCCAGGAGGTACTCGATGCTAATTATGATTCAGGGACGTTCATGGACACTCCAAAGTCAGAAGAGTTTTTGCACCAAAATAAAAATCTGATTCTTTAAAGTGTCCAAGGGTTCCTCTCTCAAGGACTTTGTTCAAGCATCAAATCATGTCTATAATCTAATTAATAATTTTGGTTTTAGCAAAGTTTTCGATGAGACAAAGGAGCCCATTGAAATGCTTTAAGAGTCACAGTGTTTGATCAGGTTTCTACTCTGTGTTCAGTCCCGGCTGTCTGAGCACAGAGCTGTCTATCTTCCCAGGGAGGGAAGAGCCCATTGTTCATTGTGAGCAGACATCAGCTACAGGCATATGCATAAATCAGCATGTTTAGTGGCAGGCACAGTCACTGCAATTTGACATCTCAGTCAAGTTTGTCTTGAAGTCTGGCAAAAATAGAAGTAGAGCAACCCCTCCTCCTCCCCGTTTCAAAGGAAAAGTGGCCCCATGTTTCCAAAGCTCACCTTCTACGGATGAACAAACTCACAGGAAGGAACGAAGCAAGACTGCTTCTGTGGGTTTGTTTTTATCAATTGGTGAAAAACGTTCTGAATATTTAGACAACACTTACTGACTAATAAGTTCAGTAGTCACTCATTTATCCAGTCTACTAAAATTTCAACCTCATCTGATTCTGGTGTGCAGAATTCATTTCTGCTTCAACATTCTGGCATGCTTTATATTTGTGAAAATGATGGGATAGCCATTTAGTTTTCCCTACGTTTGTGTGTGCGTTTCCTGTAATGCTTGTGAAATGTGCTTATGTTAATGTCCTTTAAAGGCAATTGATGGAAGTAGTATTAGCCTATTATGAATGTAACTTTTGGAGTAGACAGAGGGCCATTTGTGAGCCTCAATGGCTCACATTTATTTTTATATCAACAGGACAAAGCTCATACTGTCACCTGATATACATTTACAATGTTTTGTTTGATGTTTACATGAACTAAGCAGTTGGGCCTAATGGTGGCTCTCCATGACGTTTCCATAGCTAACCAACTAAAGGAGCAGTCACCATGGCTGTCTTCACCGACTCTTCCATTTTTGTTTTATTCTCCGCTATCACAAAGGGTTGGGAACAGTGCCCAGCACAGAGTAGGGCTCAAATGTGTAAGTTGGATATTTGCTAATAAAGTGACGAAGAATAAACTTATCTGCCTACTAGTACATATGTGAAATGGGGCATCTTAGAATTTAAAGTTTACAACATGTCTGTTTGAAATAAGGTTTTCTGATATATAAAGGAAATGAGACAAAGAGACAGGAAAAAAGACAGACATGGGTGGGCAGAGACTAGTAAACAGAAAAGGCAGAAAGGCAAGCGAGAGGGGCTGCACAGAGGGCAGAGGTCACAGACACGGAGCTGCAAATGCCAGTGGTGACACAAATGCCTTCCAATGTGGCCCTCAACTGACCGGGAGGGTAGAATGAGCACATGGTCCAGCCCTGCGGCCGTGGCCGGAGGCTCTTCCAGGACAGTGCAGGCAGCGGGCGTCCTGGGGAATCAGAGCGTGACTGGTTGGTGCTCAGGGAGCAGAAGGCCTGGCCTGGCTCCTGGCTCTTGCTCTGGTTACTATAAGATCCATGGACAGGCGGCTGCTCTAGGCTGTGTGGGGAGGAAAATGAAACTCACAGGAAGTCAGCTGTCTGTGAGAGCTCCGAGAATAACTGCACACATGTGAGAAGGCTCAGCTCCCTCCTCGCCCCCAGCAGCACTCAGACAACTCAGAACGTGCATTTGACAAAATTCCGCTGAACCTTCGTCTTGCTGAGGAAAGACTAGCTTGCTGTTATTTGGAAGATGTGCTTGGCTGATGGTATAGTGTTCCACCTGGGTGCAGGCGACTGTAAATCCCTGGGGACTTCACACCCGGGCTGAGGGTGGCTTTGCCAGGAGTGGTGTATGGACAATCTCCTATTACTTGCAACCGATTTCTCAAGCATGAGAGCGACTGTTAGAAGGATTTCTCAAGCAGCTTTAGTAATTCCTTATGAAACAAAGAAATTAGGGATGCCAAATGTTCTATAATAAATAACAGGAATTCACAGGCAATCAGCAGTTAAATACCTTTATGCACACATACACAAACAATTGTGTGCATTTTATATATTTATTTGACTGTGTGAAACATGCCATATCAATTTTACTCCCAGTAATTTGCAAATGGTTGATGTACACAAAGAAGGAACACTTCCATTAAAGAATTTGAATTTCCGAGTTTATTTAAGCCCCTTTCATGTTGCCCCAACAGGAGAGCATGCAGTGTTTCACAATAATGCTTGGACCTCAGGCAAGGCTAGCTCAGACCTCAGGCCAGGTTAGCCATGATCTCGGGCCAGGTTAGCCCTGACCTCAGCCCAGGTTAGCCCTGACCTCAGCCCAGGTTAGCCCTGACCTCAGCCCAGGTTAGCCCTGACCTCAGGCACGTTAGCCCTGACCTCAATCAGGTTTAGCCTGGACCTCAAGCAGGTTAAACCACCTCGGCTTCCCTCCCAAAGTCACGGACACACCAAAGAGTACTGATTTCTTCCCTTTGCTTAAAATTAATTAAAAGGATTCACTGCCTCAGCAAGCTGGTGAAAGTTGTATAGAGCCAAACTATGATTTAGGAATCTGATGAGGGAAAGGTGGTGAGGATGTGGGGAGAGGCTGTGATGGGATCGGCTGTTTACAAAACCTTCTCGAATGAGCCTATCTAGTCTGTGTGTGAGGGAGACTCCACCGGTTTGAAGGGGTAGATGAGTCAGCATTCAACAAAGCTAAAGAGAAGCAGATGATAAACTCCTCGGATCCCTGAGGTTTCCACTTTCATTGATAATTATGCTTCCCTTTGAAAGAAATATAGTTGGTAGCACCATGTTTACTTAATTTGCATGGAGAAATGCAGTGGCTGCAGTAGGCAGTTTTCCTGGGTCTTCAATGCAGACCCCTGGCTGCCTCCTCCCTCCCACACCTGACACTGAAGCTCTGAGCCGACTGGTGGACACGCACGCTTCCAGATCGCAGACACAGACTCCTTCCCCGAGGCCAGCTCCGATCCAGGAGTCCTGCCTGCCAAGCCCATAGGCATGGCCTGAGGTCTCCTCCTGCCCTGACAAGGGTGACACATGGGCAGATGCACTGTGAGGAGATTATGGCCACATCTGTCACCCAGTGGAGCCACGATTTCCACATGTCATCCTTGGCTGCTCTGCCTCAGTAAGATGTGCTGTGTCAGGTGCCCACAGAAGAACCCAGTGCTTTGGGGTCTGGAACAAGCCACACCCCTTTTTAATAAACACAAGAGCTATCCTGGCCAGAGTAAGAAGTCTTCCTGTAGCCCTGCACACGTGCACAGCATGAACTAACTTCATGGGTCAGTGCAGTCGCACATGACATAATGTGTGTTGTGATTCTGTGTTAAGATTTTAGAACAGTAACAATAAAATGACTGATGATAGCACTCTCATAAACAGCCCCATTTTCCCTAACACCCACTGCCTTCCTCTACCCCTCCCAGTACTGAGACTTTAACATCGATAACGGAATCATTTTTGGAACACAGAGGAGTATCCTATATAATAAAAGCCTAATATGCAAATGGACTGAACGCCATAATGACCAGTTGGTGGGGGGTGGGGCTGGTGAGTGGGCAACGCCAGGCCAGCCAAGGCGGGTGCCATCGGACAGAGGGAAGGGATGGCGATTGGGGGGGTGGTGCAGTGGCTACTGGCAACAGTGGAGGGGTGATGGGGGACGGGACCAGCCACTCCCTCCCCCATCGGCCCGCCAGTTGCCTCCCACAGAGGGACATCCCCAGAGGGCTCCTGAACTGCGAGAGGGTGCAGGCCAGGCTGAGGGACCCTGCCCCCCACCCCCTCACCCCCCCACCCTCCCAAACACCCCCACCCCCAGTACACGAATTTTTGTGCACCGGGCCTCTAGTTTATCATATTAAGGATTTTTGCTCTTTTTTTTTTTTTTTTTAAAGGAAAGCCTTTAATTTGAAAGTTTACAAAATCTTGTACTATTATATATTTTTTCTTCATTGCAGCTAGCAAATTACTGCAAAGGCATTCTTAAAATTAAATCATATCTACTGATGAGGATTTTCATGGTAAATCCCACCCCAGAAGGCGTGTTTCTATTTAAGCTGCATTGCATTATCTCACAACTGATTGTTGTTTTTTTTTAAATATATTTTATTGATTTTTTACAGAGAGGAAGGGAGAGGGATAGAGAGCTAGAAACATCGATGAGAGAGAAACATCGACCAGCTGCCTCCTGCACACCCCCTACCGGGGATGTGCCCGCAACCAATGTACATGCTCTTGACCGGAATCGAACCTGGGACCTTTCAGTTCGCAGACCGACGCTCTATCCACTGAGCCAAACCAGTTTCGGCTGATTGTTTATTACATAGGTTTCCACTGGTTTCCTTTTTTTGTGTGTGTGTACTTCTATTTTGTCTCTTCAAAAAGAGCTAAGACCTTTGAGGAAAAGATCTCAATTCTCCCAGCAGGTCCCGTTGCATTTGGTTGTCAGTAGGCACATAATAGTTACCAAAAATGTGTGCATGCCAGCTGGTTCAGAAGTTGAGTGTGTCGGTTTATACTTCCGGCCAGAATTAAAAGCTGGGCCTAATCAAAGATAAATCTGGTCCTCACAGCTCATAATTACTAATTACTAGGATACTTGGGGACTAAATATGCTAAGAATATTTTATGAGTATTTGCTTACTTTAGTTTCCTTCCAGAGTCACCCAGCCAGCCTATCCAAGCTTCCTTCTCAGGTCCTCACTTCTGAATTGGAAGGTCATGTGAACATTGACGCTGACATGAATGTGCGAAAGAACAAAGCACACTGAAATGCTTAATGCCTTTTGTGGGGGTAGTAGAATAGGTTTTGCTTTTTAAAATTATTATTGTGATAAGAACACTTAACATGAGGTTAACCTCTTTAATTTTTCAGTGCACAGCGGAGTATTGTTAACTAGAGGAACAATGTTGCACAGATCTCCAGAACGTAGGCATCTTGCGAAACTGAACTGTGCACAGCACTCACCTCACCCCCGTCCCTGGCACCATCATCCTTCTGTTCTTAAGAGTTTGACTCTTGTAGATGCCGCATATAAGTGCAATCATGCACTGTTTGTCTTTCTTTGTCTGGCTTATTCCACCTAGCCACATTGTCACTAATGGCAGGATTTTCTTCCTTTTTTTTTTTTTAAGTTGGAGTAATATTCCTTTGTGTATGCATACCACATTTCTTTATCCATTCATCCATCCATGGACACTTACAGTTCCCATATCGTGGCTGTTGTGAGTAATGCTGTAATGAACATAGGAGTGCAGGTATCTATTTAGCTCATGATTTCAATTCTTTAGTGTAGACACCCAGAAGTGAAATTGCAGGATCATATGGCAATTCTGTTTTTAATGTTTGAGAACTCACTATACCATTGTCCACAGCAGCTACACAAATTTATAATCACATCAATAGTGTACTAGAGTTCTCTTTTCTCACCAACACTTGCTGTTTGTGAACTTATTGATGGTAGTCATTGACGTGTGAGGTGGTATCTCATTGTGGTTTTAATTTGCATTTCTCTGATGATTAATGCTGTTGGACATCTTTTCACATACCTGTCAGCCATTTATGTGTCTTCTTTGGAGAAATGTCTATTCAAGTCCTTTGCCCAGTTTTTAATTCAGTTATTTGTGTTTTTTGTGGGTTTTTTGCTCTTGAGTTGTAGGAATTCCTCATATATTTTAAATATTAAAGCCAGATAAGATATGTGTTTCCAAATATTTTCTCCCATTCCATAGGTTGCCTTTTCATTATGTTTCCGTTGACGTGCAAAAGTTTTTAGTTTGATGTAGCCCCACTTGTCCATTTTTGCTTTTGTTGCTTAATATTGTTAAAATGTTCATACCACACAAAGCGATCTAAAGATTCAATGTAATCTCTATCAAAATCCCAATGGCATCTTTTACAATAATAGAACAAACAATCCTAAAATTCACATGGAACCACAAAATACCCTAGAGCCAGAGTGATCTTGAGAAAGAACATCACACTTCCTGGTTTAAAAATATATTCCAAAGCTATAGGAATCAAAACAGTATAGTACTGGCATAGCCTGATATCTAGAGCAGTGGCACAGAACAGAGTCCAGGAAAAACCCAGGCATATACTGTCAATTGATTTTTGATAAGGATGACAAGCATACTCCATGGGGAAAAGACAGCTTTTTCAATAAGCAGTGTTGGGAAAACTGGATATTCACATGCAAAAGAATGAAATTGGATCCTTCTATTATATATGAAATCAACTCGAAATGAATTAAAGACTTAAATGTAAGACCTGAAATTAAAACTTTTGGAAGAAAAATAGGTGAAAAGCTCTATGACATTGGTTCTGGTCATGATTTCTCAGAATAGCTCTGTTTTACTAAAATTTAGGGCTTTTTTTTTTTTTTTTACCTTAAATGACTCTTGTTTTTCTGGCTTCTTTCCTTGCTGGGAAAGTGCTCATATGGTAATAGGGAGGAGGAGGAGGACAATGTTTCATTCTGTATGAAAGGATGCATTTGTTTTTCTTGAGAAATTCTGAAACCCTCCCTGGAGCTAATGCCTTTATGCACACTGAGTGGTGCCTGTGGCTGCTGGCATGGTGGGAGGGGAGAGCGGAGATGTGAAAGTGCCTGAATGTTATGAATTTTAAAACCTGTCTCTGGGGGGAAATTAACAGGAATGTCAGGGCCCATCTGCGGAAAAGCATGCACTTGGTGGGAGCCTTTTTCATTGATAATGGACTGGTGGATTCCCGTCCAAGGCACTATGCCAGGTGACCATACGCTGTGGTGTGTCTGGGACAGTCCAGGTTTATGCCTGACGTCCAGGTGTCCTATGCAGTTTAATGTTTGCCCCAAACAAGGTGCCCCAGTCATGTCCCCCATAGTTAGGGCGTCCAAATGCAAATGTCAAGATGCTTCTACTTTGAGCCCAGCAGGAAAAATGACTCAGGAGACATTTCTAGGACACTAGGGCTTTTGTTACTTCACCGAGATGCCTGTGGAAGCAGAGAAACAGAGAAAACCTGCAAAACTATTGTGCCTTGGATATGGGCTGTGCACACTGTGCCTAGCTGGACACGCAGGGAAGCGGATGGTTTGCATTATTACTGGTCTGCCCTAAAAGTGCCCACATTGTCCATGGTCCCAATTGGCCCTAAAGGGTCCTCCAGATTGGTGGGAGCAAGGCTGAGCAGGGGTCCTGGCTCCCCCGATGCTGGCTGCCCCCACATAAGCAAGGGCCGTTGTTTTCCTTTGCAGCAGGCTGTCGGCTGTGCTTTGAGGAGCCTCCGGTGAGGTTAGGAGCCCAGCACACACTGGGTTAGGCATGACGCTACTCTAGCCTCTTAACGACCTGCCGACGAGAGGTAAGCTTGTTCCGGAGGCCAGCCAGGGGCTTCCTTCCACCGCCTGAAACACCAAGCCGTGCCCTGAGCACAGCAGAGAGAGCACATGCATTGCACAGCAGCGTTTGCCTCTGTGCTTGTGTCCCTGCTGATCTCCTTACCTTGACATTGTCGGGTCCTCAAGCCTCGTTTCCTCGCCCATCTCCCTGTCCTTTTCTCCTGGAGCTGATGATGTTAGACAGCATTTCTAGAAAAAATGAAATTTCTGTATCAACGCTGAAATACTGACAAAAAAAATCACGTTCCATCAAAAAAAGCATCCCAATATTAACCAAAAATCTTTTTTAATTTCTTAAACAAAGGGGGACAACCCTCGAAATGGAAATGTGTCATGAATCACTGTCCTTTCTCTTAAAAAAAATCACCTAGATGGGAATAGTAAGTTTACTAAACAGGACAAGATTCTTTTAAAATATACTTTTATTAATTTCAGAGAGGAAAAGAGAGAGAGAAACATCAATGTTGAGAATCACTGATTGGCTGCCTCCTGTATGCCCCCTCCTGGGGATGGAGCCTGAAATCCAGGCATGTGCCCTTGACTGGAATTGAACCCAGGACCCTTCAGTCCAGCGGTCACCAACCTTTCGGACCTCACGGACCACCAGTGGTCCACAGACCACCGGTTGGTGACCGCTGCTTCAGTCCACAGGCCAATGCTCTATCCACTGAGCCAAACCAGTAGAGCCAGGATAAGCACTCTTTATTGGAGAACTAGTGACCTGGTGTACGAAATTCGTGCACATTAAAAGGGGATTAATTAGAGGAAATAATTTAATATTGCTATTTTCCATTTCTCTATAATATAAGTGTCAGAGATGAAAGAAAATTAGTAAAATGTATATGAAAATCTTCCTCCTATCAGAGTCTGGGGCTCACCATGGGACCCAGAGTCAAGTCCCCGCCCACCCACATGCACCTCAAAATCACGTGAGACCCACACCCGGCTGGCCACCTCCAGTGGGCTAGATCCAGCCAGTCGCACCCTTGTCAAGCCCTGCTGGGCAGGGGGCGTAGCCTCAGGTCCCCTGGCCTGGCACCAGGATGGGGGGCGTGGTCTGAGGTCCCCCAGCCCAGACCGGGGTGGGGGGCATGCCTTGAGATCCTTCGTTAAGCCCTGCCAGGTGGGGGACACGGCCTGAGATCCCGTCAAGCCCCGCTGGGTGGGGGGCATGGCCTGAGGTCCCCCATCAAGCCCCGCCAGGCGGGGGGGGCGCAGCTTCAGGTCCCCCAGCCCAGCACTGAGGGGGGTGCAGCCTCAGGTCCCCCATCTAGCCCTGCTGGGCGGGGCGCGGCCTGAGTTCCCCCGACCTAGCACTGGGGGTGCATCTTGAGGTCCCCCGTCAAGCCCCGCTGGGTGGGGGGCATGGCCTGAGGTCCCCTGTCAAGCCCCATCTGGTGGTGGGCCGGCCTGAGGTCCCCTATCAAGCCCCACGGAGGCGAGGGAGGGCGTAGCCTCAGGTCCCTGCTGATTGATCCTTAAGGCTCCTTATGGGAACTTGGCCTCAGCTGTGGGTGCAGCCATCTTTGAGATGGAGTGATGGTCAATTAGCATATCCCCCTTTATTAGATAGGATTGGTCTCTTCTGCTGAATAACTTTTTCTTCCATTTGCTTTAAAAGGCACTGTTTCCTCTTGTCTCTCAAATAGCTTTTGTTTTGGGAGCAGTGACAGGTCTTTTACTTGTGTTTCAGGTGATTTTTATATCAAAGTTTCTTAATCATTCAAGGTTCCTTTTGACTGATTCTGGCTTGGTTATACTCCATGGGGAAGACAGTGCTTATGAGCACCTTCTAGAAAAACAATAAAATTTTCTGTATTTATCTTAGTTTTTAAAATGTAACACTACTCTTAAATTCCTTAATTCTATGTATTTGGGTTGTCACGCTTTTGAAATAAAGTGATGTTGAGGACAGAAAGTTTGTTTTTGTCTCTGTCTTTCTCTCTGTCACTCTGTCTCTCTCTCCTGCTCCTTCTCTCTGGCAACATCCACATTTGGCTGACTTTCCCTCCCCCATAATGCAAGGCATCCATGTTTTGGGTAAGCTTGATGCAGTGGCTGGACAGCAGAAGGAACTATCTGATGTTTGTGTTCTTGCTACACATAATTTACCAAATGGATGATACACAACAGATAAAACTGTTTTCAGGATATTCGTGTTCAACGTGGACTGCCATCGTCCTGGTTTCCAGTGTGGCATGATTCAAATTCCTTCTGCCGTCTTATCTTCTCATCTGACTCATACTCAGGCTTCAGAGCTCTGGGCCTGACTCCTACCCAGTCTACAGTTTCTCTTTTCGGGATTTCATATGTATCTACTCCAAAGACCTCAGCACTTATAACATCATAGACTTTTCTGAGAGAGATAGATGTGTCATAGATTTCATAGAGTCCAGCACATATCCAGATTCAGGGATTCTCCCTAAAACATGCCTGGCAGGTATTCATCTGCTGATCCAGTCTTTGCTTGAATGTTTACCGTGATGGGGAGTTCATGGTTTATAATTGCATTTAGCTGATCTAGTTTGTGGATGCCGACTGTACCTGGAACATTAGCTGCTTGAGGACAGGGGCTGTATGAGTAGACACAGATATAGGTATTGACATAGAGGCAGGGGATCTAGATCCTATACTACCCAGCGGTGTTGTGCAGATGCTACGGTTTCAACAAGCACTTAATTGCTTTCTTCTGCAAGGTGAGTGGTAAAGTGAGCATCAGGTTCCATTTGAGTTATAATGGATTACATATTCATGATCCCATGTGCAGGCACCCTCCACCTCCCTAATAATGAGCTATAACATGAAACATATTAAGACCATTTGGCCTCATTTGTGAAACGGAGGTAATTCCTAGTCTGAAGGCTGCGTCCCTTCCCTTCTCACACCCGGATTCACATGGCAATGGGAACACAACCTCCATCACACCGCTGGGCCTCGGCCTCGGGGGCACTGGAGACAGTGCGGCAACAAATCCAACGGTAGAGGGTGGTTGGTGCACGGCTGGCCGGCCTCACCTGGCCTCGGGCCTCCCGCATGCACTCCCCCTAAAAGGAAGCCGCGGCCGCCTGTACCGTGGGGTCCTGGGGTTACCTGGCGGCGCCTGGGGCCGAGGCGAGGCCTCTCGTCATTGCAGGGCTCCCTCTGATGACACGGCTTTCGAGTGTCCGGGAGCCTCCTCACTGTCACAGCGCGTGACTGAGCCGCCTGGGTCCCCGTGGCCGGTTCCGCAGGGCCCGCGGCCGCACACCCTTGCAGGCACAGCGCCCCCCTCGCCCAGCGCTGCTCCACTCACTCACCTCCACTTCCGGGAGCCGGAAGTGACGTCTACGCCTGGGCCCAGGGCTTCCCGCTCAGGCCCACCGGAAGTAAGTGCCATGCACCGGAAGTGCAGGAGGCGCCTCAGGATGACGGCGAGGGACTATAAGCGGGAGGCTTGCTGCGCTGAGGAGGCCGAGGCCCGCACGTCCGTGTCCACGCGCTACCTGCATCCATGGGCCCGCGGGAGGAGGCGCGGCCCTTCGCGGGCGCTGGGCTGTGTCTCTGCTTCCAGCTGGCGGCTCGACGACGCCCAGGCCAGCCTCGCGGTGCGTGTGGCCGGTGGGCCTGGGCTGCCTCGGGCCTGAGGGCGCGGTCTCTCCAGTCTCTCCGACTTCGCACCTTCGCTCCTCCTCCTCCTCCTCCCAGCTGCCCCGCTGCCCCGCCTTCTGGTTGCGGAGACCAGGTCTTCGGGGCCCTGAGTGCGGACACCGCCAGGTACCATTCGCCCCGCGCCTTCCTGCGAGCGGGCCCGGCTTGGACTAGTAGTTGTGGGCGAAGGCCGGGCGCCCGAGGCCGGGCCCACGCCCACCTGCGCGGGTCCCTCGGGAAGGGGTGTCCTGTCACAGCACGGAGGAACCGGAACTGGGAGTTTCCCAGGGTTCGCAGCGGCCGAGCTTGCCGCCCTGTGCGCTCCGCGGGGGTTTTTATCTGGTTTCCTGTGCGTTTTCGCGTGGGCTTCAGGGAGTGGGATTGCAGGCCCCACCTGAGGGAGCCACGCACCCGAGGCGGGCACACCCGAGGGGGGGCACACACTGGACACCCTAGGAGGGACACACCCGAGGGGAAGCACACACCCGAGAGGGGGCACGCACCTGAGGGGGGGGGCACACCTGAGGAGGGACACCCGAGGGGAGGCACACACCCGAGGGAAAGCACGCACCTGAGGGGAGGCAGACACCTGAGGGAGACATACACCTGAAAGAGACACACACCTGAGGGGGGGCACACACCTGAGGGGGGGGCACACACCTGAGGGGGAGACACACCTGAGGGGGGCACACACCTGAGGGAGACACACACCTGAGGGGGGCACACACCTGAGGGAGACATACACCTGAGGGAGACACACACCTGAGGGGGGCACGCACCTGAGGGGGGGCACACACCTGAGGGAGGCACACACCTGAGGGAGACACACACCTGAGGGAGACACACACCTGAGGGAGACACACACCTGAGGGAGGCACACACCTGAGGGAGAGACACACCTGAGGCTGTGAGGGCAGGAAGTCCGCCTGAGACCAGGTGCTCCTCCCCGCAGCGTCCTGCGGTGTCAGTGCCCCCACCGGCTCTCTCAGCAGCACCCATTTTCAGGTTCCAGGAGGTACCCCAGTGAAGGCTAGGAGACTGCTCACAGAAACACTGGAAAGTAAAAGACGCCAGGTGACAGAGGCAGGGCCCTCCCAAACCCGCGTGTGTGGAATCGTGGCCCAGGGGACCCTGTCCTAGCGGAGCGGCTCGGAGGCCTCCACGCTGAGTGCACAGACCAGGTGCTGGGCCTCGGGGAGGTGGGCCGCCTGCCTCCGTCTGAACGGCACCTCCCTTCCTTAGCGACCGTGCCGCGAGGGGACCTTGCTTAGATAAGGCTGGTGTGTGCCCTCGGCTCAGTGTCCTGCCTCTCGGCCCCAGAGTCGCGTGTCATCCCTTCGCTGGGTGGGTCCGTGGCCACCGCATTAAATCTTCCGCGTCTCGGGCTCAGGGCTCTTCTGATTTGAGCGCCAACATGCGAACCCATGGCGAATGTACCTCACTGCCCTCAGTCCAGGACACTGTCATCTTACAAGGGTGTAGGCTCAAATCAAACACCACTGGTTTCATAGTCAAGAAATAGGAAAACCACCACAGCTTTGTGCTAAAACCCAAGAACATGACCCTTTTCCCTGATTTTTGATCATTCTCACTTCTTGTGTTGCTTCTATGCCTTGTCCATAGTTTTGAGTTTTACTTCTCAGAGTTTTGCTTAAGTAGAAACAGAATTTATGTAGAGTTGTATTTTTTTAATCAGGTTTTATCTTGTATTTACATATTGATTTTTATCTTAGTCCTATAAGGTAGCTATGGTAGTGTAATCTTCTTTTCTTTTTATTCCACTAATGGAGGAGCTAGTTGAATTGTAAAGTTCATACTGCTAGGAAGTGGCAGAATACTGACTCAAATCTGGTTCTTTAGCTAGATTTTGAGCCTTTTTTTTTTTTTTTTTTTTTTTTGAGTCAGTGGTTCTAAGCCTTGCTGCATGTTAGGATCACTTGGGGAGTTTTTAAAGAAGAAGGTAAAAAGGGGTCAAATATATGGTGATAGAATGAGACTAGACTTTGGGTGATGAGCACACAATAGAGTATACAGATTTTGTATTATATAAAGTTGTACACCTGAAATTTATATAATGTCTCCAACCAATGTTATCCCAATAAATTTAATTTACAAAAGAAGAAATACTGATGCCTTCCTGGGCTTTACTTCCGGCCAATTAAATCCCAGTATCTGAAGGTGGACCTCACTGTGTTTTAAAAGCTCCCCAGGGATTCTAATATGCACCCAGGGTTGAGAACTACCCTGTTTTCCTCCCTCTCTGTCAGGGCATAGCAACTTTTCTTTTTAATCTTTATTGTTGAAAGTATTATATAAGTCTCCCTTTTTCCCCCTATTGACCTCTTCCAGCCTGCTCATAGCAACTCTTTTTTAGAAAAATGAAAGCAGATAAAGTAGAAGCCAAGGCTCCAGACCTGCCCAGCTCAATCCTGCCCCTGCTTGCCTCCTGGGCACATGAACATTTGTTCAGTCCAGGTTTGGATGTGAGCTGGGGGCACTCGGAGGTAGAGAACATGATTAGATGACAAGTTTTCAAAGGTTCTTCTTTTACTATTGAGGAAATGAGCCCAAGAAATGGATTCCAGAGTGAGTAGAGGAGTCTTTTTGCCTGTACTGTAATTTGCAATTGGGTGGCTTACATCATGATACTCATGAGTGATTGTGATGATGGGTTGCCAAGGCTTTGTCAGAACAAAAATACCCAGACTCCCACTGGAGATCCTAAACCTGACTTGGGGAGGTCTTCCCCAGGGAGCAAATTTCCTTTCACTGCACACCATCCCTTCTTTCCTCCACCTCCTGAGACCTACCTCCTGGGATCCTGTTGGCACTGGGTTTAGAGTGAGGCTGTGTTTATGACATGACGCAGGTGAGCTTGGGGCTTGGGGATTGCTGACTCTGTAGGCAATTAATTGGATCTACATATAAATCTCATTTTTCATCTCAGACAATGCTAAGAAAAGTCACATAATTTCTCAGATATCAAATGCTTTAAAATGTCAGTCATCTGTATACTCCATTTGCAGAGGATTTTCAGATTTGAAGATACTTTGTATTTGAAGATATTTTGTATTTTGGATTTGAAGATATTTTGTATTTACCTCTCATAGTCCAACTTTTTCATAATTACATATGGAAATTAACTCACTAAATTAAACTAGCCTGAAAAAAAGCGAATAGTTCATTTTTTAAAAATTAAAAGTATGAGCAGCTAACTACACAACGATGATACTTGAAGTATGGGTGGGAAATAGTATAAGCCTCAAAAATATGTATATAAATAGGAGATATAAAGAAACAGACTTTTAGGTTAATATGCAAAAAAAATCCAACCAATCTACCAGGAGAAGACAGAATATGCCCTCATTAGCCAGGCAGTGTCATCTACCAGGGTTTCTTCAGGGTTGAGGAACCAAATGGCCATCCTTTTTGATGTTCAGCCTCACTCTTGACAGTGAAGGATTCTATTTGCCCGGACAAGTATCCCCATGGGCTCCCTCTAGGAATAAGGAATCTCAACTTGCCTCTCTAGTCAAGAGCCACAGAAACCCCCATAAAAACAAAAGAATAAGCCTAGAGCTTATATCAAAGGGTAAGAAGTTTTTTAATTATCTTAGGGAAAATAAGTTTTGTTATTCACTAATTTTGATTTAAGAAGCTATCAGTTTTAAAATGAGACCACATCATGTATCTAATGAGAAATCTGATTTCTGTTTTGGGACAGCTATAGAAGAGGGCAAGTAAATATTTTAGTGTGATCTGTGTATCTCCCAGAGAGTTCTGGAAGTCAAGACTTGAGTTCTGCTATCACTCTGCTTAAGTCTCCAGTGTGTTAAGTTCCAAAGTTGATGCTGGTTTATAAAATTTTAGTTTCATTGATATTATTATTTCCTTGGAAAGTTTATCATTTTTCCTCTGTTTAAAATTGGTGAGATTGATACATAAATAACTATGATTTTATTGATTTAAAAGACAATATGAAATAACTGTAAGGTAACTAGAATCTATCTATATATATATAAAAGCCAAGTGACCAGAACGACTGGAACAACTGGAATGACTGGTCGCTATGACACGCACTGCGGTCAGCCAACTGGCTCGATGGGGGGTGGGGCCACTTGGCCAACCTCCCGCGGCCCCTCCCCCCAGCCCACCCGGCCCCTGATCGGCCCCCCATCCCAATTGGGAGTTCGACTGGGAGACTGGGAGTTTGATCGCTCACTATGATGTGCACTGACCACCAGGGGATGGCACAGAGCAAAGGAAGGCCCCAGCTGGCAGCTGGAAGGCCCTGATTAGCCCTGATTGCCAGCCAGGCCTAGGGACCCTACCTGTGAATGAATTTCGTGCACCAGGCCTCTAATTTTAAATTAAAATAAAAAAATTGGGACTGGCCCCTGTTAGTTTAATGTTTCTTTAAATCACTTACTTTTGAGCATCTGTATAGGTTGTAAACCTAGTACTTTGCATTACAGCCAGGATGAAAATGAAAGGAATGGCATTTTTTTTATTTTATTATTTTTATTTTATTTTAATTATTTTTTATTTTTTTTAAGGAATGGCAATTTTAGAAGAAATAAGTGTGTACACACATATATACATGCATACAAATCTGTATGCACAACTATCCTTTCTACTTGATTACATGAGCATTAATTCTATTTGTTTGCCATAAACTTCTTTTTAAGTGAGTGGACAATAGATCTCAGCAGAGTTGTTTTTGACACCAAGTCTGTTCTTCTGATTAGCCCTTCCCTCCCTGCCCTCACTATCTATGTACCCCTCCATTTTGCAGATAATCATTCAGAGGAGGGAGAAGAAGCAAGGCTCTCGGTGTCTTGCATAGTTGTCTGCAGCCAGCACTGAGCCACTTTGTTTGCTGTGTCTGTGTCACCATGTGCAGGCAACCATTTGGGTCACTTAAAACCGTTAAGACCTTTATTTCTGACTTACAATAGGCAAGATAACTCTAACCCAAGTAGAAACTAGGTTTACTGTTATTTTCTATTATAAGTAAGATTCCTAAGGCCTGAAATTCTCAGAAGTATCTTCTAATGGGTTCTTTGTTTTATTTTCCCCATTTATTAGAAATCATCAGAAAGTTGATATCTGCATTACTTCTTTTAAAAGTGTACACATATTTGATTAGATTTTGAATGATCTAAGATGGTCTCCACATTTTAATAATGATTATATTGTCCTGGAAGAGTCATTGACTCTATCTACAAAACAATCTATTTCTGTATGTGAATCAGAGCACATCCACAAATGTTAGATATTTTCTTCGAAAATAATGAAGAATCCAAGGTTTAAATGTTGGAGGGTCTGAGAAAAATGGAGACATAGAAGGAATCAGAAAGAACTGGTCTGAGTACTGTTAACCTTGTTCTAGCTGTGTCTCAGTGAGCTACCTCACATCTTGAGCTGATATAATATTTATATTTCCTATCTTTGAGGATTAAGTGAGGTCATGGACCCACAGTATCTAATAGAGTCTGGCTTCTCAGTTAGACATTCAGTAATGGTAGTTATTGTTTGTGCTGTTGTTCTTAATAGGAAGATTCTTACTTTTCTCACTGTCATCACACACAGTAGGAAGTGTGGCTCTGGGCAGGCTGTGAAGACCTGGAGAGAGAGGGCATTCCAGGTAGAAGTAAGGAATATATGCAAAGTGGAAGGCATAGAATTTCATGTTTCATTTTTCCTCCCACAGAATTGCTAAAATTGGAATGAATATGGTTGGTGGTTAGAAAAAGTTGAACTTGTGTTCCAAAGGAATTCTTTTCCTTTTCTTCAGTTACCCCAGCTTCCCCTGTAAACCTAGAAAACAGAAAATATCAGAAACGTCATTTTTCCTCTGTCCATCTTTCTTTCTTAGTACTGACATGGCCTTAGGTAGGCAGTCTGATTTTGAGATCCATATTTGATTCTGCAGGCACAGCCATGTTTGATTCTGGAGTGCTCACCTGTAGTCCAGAACCTTCTATTCACAACAGTGATTACAACCTGACAAGCAGGCAGTGTCCTGGGCATTTGAGCTTACTCTGACTCATCCCCCTTTGTTGGTGGTCTTTATATGCCAGGGTCCTAGGGACTTACCCAAGTTTCACACACCTGACCTTGCTCTGTAATTTTATTAAAGAACAGACTTATTTCAAAAGCACTACAGCTCTGAGGAGACGACAGGATGTGTAGCTCCAGACTGTTCCTCAGCTGAAGTGCAGTGAGTGCAGAGCCCTTGTGCACAGCCTCCACTGGCTTAAGGAGAAGAGCTCCCACATCGGGAAACTGTCCATTTCCGTTAAGTCAGAGGAATGTTCTCAGGTCCACTAACCACTTTTTCTCTCTCTTGCAGGGAAGCTCCCTTGGAGGCCGTGGCTGAGGTGTGTGCAGATGCCGCCTGGACATCTGTCTGATCCACGTTAACGTTTGAGGAGTCACAGAATGCGGTATGTTCATGCAGATGGGGCCTTGCACTTACATTAGGATCATAAAGGTTACCTGAAACAAGTAGAACTCAGAATGCTGGATGCCTGATGTTAAATTAGGCCAATTGAGAAAGGGTACTTTCCTACCCGTATTTCTTGTGTTTGATATTTAGATGCTTCAGTTTTACTTTATTGTTCAGTTTATTAAATATGCACATTAAGCTGATACATCAGCTATGACTTAATCTTATATCTTTACACTGATGAGAACATTGTATGTATGTTTCAGAAAAACAAGTCAAGCTGAGGGCCTTAATCCCAAATTATATTCCTACACAGTGTTTTCAACTTGTTTTTTTATTCCTGATATTTATGTGGCTCCTTGTGAATTTCAGACACTTCCACTCAGATTATTATTATTATTATTTTAAAATATATTTTATTGATTTTTTACCGAGAGGAAGGGATAGGGATAGAGAGAGTTAGTAACATCGATGAGAGAGAAACATCGATCAGCTGCCTCCTGCACACCCCCTACTGGGGATGTGCCCGCAACCAAGGTACATGCCCTTAACCGGAATCGAACCTGGGACCTTTCAGTCCGCAGGCTGACGCTCTATCCACTGAGCCAAACCGGTTTCGGCTCCACTCAGATTATTTAATGGGGGCCTCATAAAAACTCTAAAAACTAATTGGTGGGTGGTACCGAAGGAGCCTTTGTGTATAACCTCTGCATCCTGGCATCTCCTTTGTCCATCAGATGGAGCCTGTGACAAACTCAGAGTGTAGAGAGGCAAAAGTGATATTTTTTAAAATCCGTTATTCTTTTTTAAAATTCCTCTTTTCTAAAGATTTATTCATAGAGAGGCAAATTTTTAATAACATTTAGCATGCATTATGTGTTTACTTTGAGTCAGGGCCACTTTGTGTGAGTTCCTACTCGTTATCTTTTTCAGTCCTAACTGTACCCTCAAAAAGGAATTTAAGAAAAAGTAATCTCATAGTATGAGGCTTAAAGACTAAAATTTTATTTCAATATATATTATGAATTACCAAGAATTCAGTTCCAAATCTTACACTAGATATTAATTCAGCATATGAAGTACCTACTGTTTAAGCAAGACAATATCGATATGCAAGTGGATTGGATATGGCCCAGGATTTGGAGGTGTTCACCCTTTAGTAAAAGGATCTATATGTACTTTGAGTGCCAGATATATAGTATGACAAATTTGCTTTAAAATATAATCTCATTATTAGCCATAGTTATTCTTGATGCCTAACCTTGAGTATTTCAAGATCCACAATAAATAAAGATTGTATTGTGTTCATTATACTGTACCACAGAGTGTACTCTACCAACATTCTGGCCCCCACCCTACCCACCTTATGAAAAGGAGGGTTGTTGTTATTTGACTTCTTCTTGAATATTTCCGGAAATGAATAGCCTACTACCCAGCAAGTCAGCCCATTCCATTATTTTGTGTTAATGGTTGAAATATTATTCGTAATATTTTTGATATGAGATTATGATTTGATATTATATGCCAATTGTTCCTAACTTTAGCCCCTGGAGAGATTAATAATGAGATCAGTTCAACTCAGCCTAATCCAAGGGATATATTTTAAGAATCTGCTAGGGTCAGAAACTATTGTAGCTGCTAAGGGTTAATTTCTTTTTCATAGAACAGCATTTCAGATATTTGATGGTAGTTATCATGTTTTCCTAAATATATAAGTTAAATAATTTACCCTATTTAAGGTAATTAAACTGCTACCATACTAAGCCAGAGAAATGTCTATAAAGCAATAAATTGGACCTCAGTTTTTGATAACACTCATGGGCTAGTTGAAGAGTTTTCCCCAATTGACCATGAAGACAGAGATGTCCTCCCACCGTTGTGCAGATTACCAATGATTGTGTTAAAATGCAAACAAGTCACTTGCCCCAAACTGTTAGTAATTGTGACATGAGAAGCCTTGCCATGGTATGTGAGTTTGGTGTAAAAGATAAACCTGAAATAAAAATGGGGGGACTTTGGATATCTGTCCTGGATCTGCCAGTTTCAGCAAGCCACTCAATTTCATTAGATTTCAGCTACTTCACCTATAAAATGAAGGTTACAGTAATCTCTGCAGGGACTCTCACTCCAATTGTAGGTTGGAATCTTGTGTTTGAGGGCCTGGTTCTAGATTGCATAGCTCTGAGGCCACTCAGGTCGTGGGAATATTCCTTTCACACCTGCAGCAAACGTGTGGTCACAATCATGCATGCTTCTGTGGTAGAACTATGTCCTTTGAGGCTGCCACTTCTCCCAAGGTAGGAAACATTATCATTCCCATATCAAGAAGGAGAAAGCTAGAAAAGAAGGTTGTGGAACATGTGTGTTACTTGCCATTGAGTTGGCTGTGACTCCTGCTGACCCTATGAATGAGTTATGTCCATAGTGTCCTGTCCTCACAGCCCTGCTCAGCTCCTGTAGACTCCTGCCTGTGGCTTCTTTTATGGAGTCAATCCATGTCGTATTTGGTCTCCCTCTTTTCTTGCTGCCTTCTGTTTTTCCAGCATTAATGTCTTTTCTGAAGAACTCTGCCTTGTCATGATTTGCCTGAAGTAGTTCAGCTTCAGTTTTATCCTTTTTGCCTCCAGAGATGTTTCAGGACTAATTTGCTCTAGGACGCACTTGTTTGTCCTTGTGGTGGTCCAGGGTGTCCATAAAGCTCTCCTCCAACAACATATTGCAAAGGAATCAATATTTTTCCAACAGCTTCTTCACTGTCGGATTTTCATATCCATACTTAGTAATTGGGAAGCTGCGGGTGTGGCTGCTCTTGGTCTTGGTCTTGAATGACACATCTGTGCTCTCGGTGATCTTTCCTAGTTGTTTCATTGCTGCCCTTCTGTACACAGGTCAAATGGAAGAGGCAGAGACAGGGTTGAAGTCACCTGATTCTTAGCTGCCCAACTCTGGACTGCTCTAGGGGGTGGGATGGCACAAAAGACTTTCCTACTCCAAACTCTGAACTGCAAGTAGTTTCTGGAACATTTGGTTATCTTAGAGGTAAATATTTATTAACAGGGCAACTTTGATAGGCAAAAATATAGAAACAACAAAAACACATTAATCCATAAACATTGTGAACTGCACATGAGCATAAGTGTTGCATGCTTGACATCCTTGTTCTCTAAGAGTGCCTTCTCTTTTAGTTCACATGTGTTTAGCTCATTAATATTGTCTTTTTAAATTTTGTGAGTGATTATATTTATTATTTCTTTATTTACCCCTTTCTTGATATTTATCCTTAGTACTTCTTGCATCTTATCTATTTCAAATTCCATAAAATTTACCACAGCAAAGCTTTTGTTTCATTGGCCTCTTAATTTACAATCTTGACTTTTTGCTACATGCTGGTCTCTTCTTGTTTAAACATTGTAAGTACATCCAGTAAACAATAGATGCCTACTCAATCTTCACGGTTTATATTCCCTGATTAGAAGAAGTGAGTGAAAAAAAATATCAGTGCCTAGAGTCCAGTGTCTGCCAATTTGAGGATATAAATAAACCCTCATAAACATAGATCAGCCAGAGGGACATACAATAAAGGCTTTTACTCAGCTCAAAACTAACCAGCTAATAAACTTGGAGGTGCAATTAACTGGGTGGGAAGAGCAACCTGGCCATGGAGCAAGGTGCCAGTAGAAGTTTAAGGAAGATACTTACTGCCTCCCTCCCTGACCTGTCCTGCCCTTCCTTTCCTCCCTCCCTCCCTCCATCCTCTCCTTCCACCTCTCTTTTTCTCTCTCTCCTCCTGCTGATTCTGTGTTCAATGCTCAATCATGACAGTACTATGTGAGTTTTGATATGGAAGAGACATTATTTTCCTCTGCACTCTAGACTGCAGTCCCATTCAGGAATAGTCCTGAAATATAGGAAAAGTATAGTAAAAATACTCTTAGCCCTATAACATTTCAGCTATAGAACAAAGGGAATTTGTCATCTGTGCCCAGACCAGAAACCCTGAGTGGGGCTTACAGTCACAACTGTCAGGATATGAAGAAATATTAAATGACTGAGAGGCCTGAAAACAAAGGTGCCCTCCGGAGATGGCTTCCTTCACCTTAACAGTCATTTTTAAGTGGCTGGGGTCAGAGATGACAGCTGAACTGATCCAGAGCTGATGCCTAAATCAAGTGATTCCGGGACTGAGGGATAGGCAACTCAGAGATGGCCTCTGGGGAACCGTGTACCTCCCTGAGTGGTGGGCACAGCCCCTAGCCTCCCGAGGCAGTGTAAGGAGTCACTGTGACAAGAGCAAGCCAGCGGGATAGGTGATGAGATTAGAATGAGAATGGGAGAGATATCCTCTGCCATTAGTAAGGTCCTACATGGCGGCCTATGTCTTCCTTCTGCACGATCTGGCTCTCTACCTCAAGGTGGCACTTTGTCCCTTAAATTTCCCTCACCATCCTTAAGTGTTTTCTTTTACATGAAACTCAGCTATTAAAATACAGTCAGAAAAAAACATTTCATCTGACTGAAGGTTGGGACCTCATACATCCTATATAGTAACAGGGTAGTATACAATTTGTCCCCTTGACCGGAGTTCTTCTGGGAGTTTGACCAGGGGGCGGGCTGGCCAGGGGAAGGGAGGGAGGCCCCAGTGCTGGCAGAGGCCAGGGGAAGGGAGGGAGTACCCGGTTGGCAGCCGCTAGGGACCCTACCAGTGCATGAATTTCATGCACTGGGCCTCTAGTTAGAATATAGAGTATTAACCTATTTAAAGTATGTTCTACATGGCATTAAGGAATTATTGCTAATATTTTAGGTATGTAAATAGTGTCATGGCTCTCCAAAAACAAAGTTCTTATAATTTAGAGCTGCATACTGAAAGATTTCTAGATAAAATGATATGATTTCTGGAATTACCTTCAAAATAATGTAGAAGTAATTGTTAAATGATGGTACAGATGAAATTACATTGGCCAAATGTAACTGATTGGTGGGTAAATGGGATTTGTTATACTCTTATGTCCACTTTTATATTTGTTTAAAGTTTTTCACATTAGAATGTCTTAATGGATGGAAAGTTGCATAACATAGTAACTGAAGAGGCACCTCTAGTCCCAGACTTGCTGGAATAATTCAACCGCTTACCTCTGAAAACTGGGATAAAGTTCTCTCTCTGCTTCAGTTTCCTGATCTGTAAATGTGGATGGTAAGTCAGGACTCCACAGGGTCCTTGTGGAGATGGCATACGTTGTCATGGGAACCACCAGGAGTGCCTCAGGAGTAGCAGCGCCCGACATACGATCACTCATTAACTTGTAGAGGTGGAATTTTGCATTCATTCTCCACTTGGAATTTCTTATATTAGCAATTGATTGTAGAAATACCTTTTAATTTTGTATATAAAAGGCATTTTGGAATTAATAGTTACCTTTTCTATTTTAAAATCAAAAGCAGAATTGATTTAATAATTACTGACTTCTTGTGACTTGTAACATTGAATATATTTCTAAAGGTATTTAAAGAAATGCTATAAAGTAGACTTTCATAATTTACTAGGAATATATTTGATTTTTTTTCTTCAGAACAGTATAGCTTAATAGATTAGACAGATTAGCCACAACACTGACTGTATCTTGAGTATTTAATTGCTTTTCTTTCTTTTTCTGTTGCAAAGGGTAAATAATTGCACTTTTCTATAGATACACTTCTTGAATAGCCATTTATATTTACCTTTATATAACATTTGAGAGGTAGTAACTTTATAGTTTCATAATTAATTCTACAGTGCTCTCTTTTTCACATTATTTAAATCCTAATTCATAGCTGTTCTAAGAAAGGAATCAATATTGGGAATTTGGACAAATGTATTTTCTAAAGAATTCAGTTTTGCTGATAAACAAAATAAAGGTTTTAGAAATATGGAGGTATATAGAACAGTGGATATCCATTATTTTCTCCATTCTTGCCATCTTTTCTCTATGTGAGATCTGTTTTTTTCTTCCCTCCAATTTTGGATTCCATGTACAACTTGTGGGAATCCAGTCATTTCAATTGGTGAAATATGACTACAGTGGTTTCCACATGGTTTATGTTTGAGCAACTGTATTGGAGAGATCGCTGCCACCTAAGAAGGAGTAAGGAGATGAGCAAAGACCAAGCATCCTGGGAAGTTCATCAAGACGAGATAAGGGCAGACAGAACAGTGAATGCTTGGTGCCAGGAGCCAGTGCTGGAAGAGCTCCCAGGAAGGGGTGTTCATTTGGTGGCAGAGCTGGGAGGGTTTCCTCGAAGGATATGGATTAAACAGGCTTGAGCGTCTGATATGGAGGAAAGAAATAGTCATGAAGAAGAGGTAAAAAAGGAAAAATACAAAATGGAAATAGTGTCCATTGCATACATCTGTAGAGAGATAAGATTCAATGAATTGTCAGTCCAAGGTGTTCAGACATAAAATATTTTTTTCCCCTATGTCACTGTGGTATGCTTTTGGAGTTCTGTGAGACTATGGTTGTAAGGATACTTTAAAATATATATATATATGCAAAGTGACACTATTAAAGACAGCCTATATTGCAATTTTATAGCCAGTGTTAATGTTTACTGTGTATTTTAAATATATACTTTAATCACACTAGACCTTTCTCAGACTACTCCCATTAGTCTCAGAAATTACATCAAGCCTAAATCTCCTAGAACCGTGGTCGGCAAACTGCGGCTCGCGAGCCACATGCAGCTCTTTGGCCCCTTGAGAGTGGCTCTTCCACAAAATACCATGGCCTGGGCGAGTCTGTTTTGAAGAAGTGGCGTTAGAAGAAGTTTAAGTTTAAAAAATTTGGCTCTCAAAAGAAATTTCAATCGTTGTACTGCTGATATTTGGCTCTGTTGACTAATGAGTTTGCCGAACACTGTCCTAGAACATAAACACTCACAATTTGGAATTGCTGAAAGTAAAAGCTAATGGTTTTCAAACGTTAACAGTGGTTAAAATACTCCTTTCTGATTCTCCTAAAATTTTTGGAAGAAAATTCAGTTTACTTTTTAATTAAATTATGAGATTTGAGCACTTTGAATGTATGTTTTTCTCCCTGCCTCCCTTCCATTTTCTTTCATGCAAATATATGACACATGTAGAGTCATTTCTCTACACTCATTTCATAATTACTTGGTTAGTGTTCCAAGAGGTCTCTAATTTTTATTTTATTTTAATTAGGTCTAAAATAACTAAAAAGAACATGAATTCCAACTTTCACCAAGAAATATTCTTGAGGATGGATGAAAAGCAGCACTTTTCTATAACTCCCACACCTCCCGATATTCACAGAGGTTGTCTTTTCCCGTGTTTTCTCTTGTTAAAACCCAATTCGCTCCTTAGTAATCTTTCAAACTTGCAGCAAAGTGGAGTGTAGGGTTTGGTGCTGCCTCTGCCGCAGCTCCTCAGAGAGCCTGAATGTGCCCTCGCTTTCTCCTGGGGCAGGTCATGGACCAGCACGGTTGCTGTAAGCCCTGATCAGACACTCTGGGCAGCTTCCCCCCTCTAAAAACTGTTTCTGGGTCTGATGTGCCAGGAAAGGGACTGCGCCTTAGGAGGTCACTTTCAGGGGAATGGAAACTTTTCCAAATGAAAACTTGAGTCTTCCTGGCTGGGCACATGTAAATATCTACACAGTAATGTAGCCCCACCTTTTATAGGAATATAATAGGAATAGGAGGGTCTATATGACAGTCCACTTCCCATATCCTCTGTTGTTCCAACTTTATTAATCAGTTGCCATCTGTACATGTATTTTAATCCTTATGTGACATCCATCTTCTCACTATTTGTGTCCTTTCATTTAATATTTAGCTTTTTTCTCAATGACTAAATATTATCATTTCATTTTACATAATTCATTTCTTTGCTTGAAAAAAATTAATGATCACATTAACTCCAAGAACAGAGTATAAAATAAAACAATATCACTGCTGTTACGGAGAGTTCATCTTAGTGTGTGTATGTTTGGTAGGACAGACAATAAACAAGTAAATATATACGATATTAGATGAGGATAAATCTGTGAAGAAAACTGAAGCAGGACAGAGGAAAATTAAGAGTTGGGTCAGGGGAGGCATGGGAGTTTGGCAGGGTCCAGCTGCAGGTGACTCTGGGCCGAGCTTAGAGAGCCGGAAGAGGATGAGCCTGGTGTGGGCAGGATCGGGCCAGGCACAGAGAGGGGTGTGGCAAAGGCCTCGAGGCAGGGCCATGGCTGCAGGTTCAAGAAACAGTAAATGGGCCATAGTGGGAGCAGACCAGTAGGTTGTGTATGTGACAAGAGTGAGGGTTTAGCTTCAATTGTGAGTGTGATGGAAAGGTACTAGAAGCTTCTGGGCAGAGGTGATCTAACTGGGTTGGCACTTTAAGAGAATTGCTCTGGTTGCAGGTGGAGAAGAGAGGTGAGTGTGGGAAAGGAAGTGAGTGTGGAGGCTGTTGCAGTAACATAAGCAAGAGATGATACTAATTCAGACGAGGGTGGTCATGGTGGAGATGGAAGATGTGGTTGGGAGCACATGGAATGAAGAGCCAGTAGGATTTGCGGATTGAATGGTCATGGACTGTGAGAAAAAAGAGGCATCAAGGGTGACTTGAGCACGTTTGCCTGAGCAGAATGGAGGGCCACCAGCTCAGTTGGAGAGGGCTGGGGAAGCGTGGGCTTTGAAGGGAAGTCAGGACAGGTGCAGTCGAGATGCCATCTGTATTGAATGGAGAAACTGAGTATGTAGCCCAATTTGCATTTCAGGGGAGACATGGGTTCTAGATGCAAGTTTGTAATTATTGAGGTACAGGTGGTAGTGAGGTACAAGGAGTGAGCTCATAAAGGAGATAAGTGCTCCAAAAACTGAGCTGTAAGGCTCTCCAAGTCAGGGGATTATGAAGTGCAGAAGTTCCCACCAAAAGACCTTGCCAGGCAACATGGGGATGGAGGGAAGGCCAACTCAGGATGAAGAGAAAAACCGCTGAATGCTGCAGATGGTGGAATAGAGAACACCAAGAATCACCCTGATTTGGTCACATCCAGGTCATTACCAGCCTTGACCACTGGGTGACTGTAGGGATGGAGCTGCCTGGCATGAGAAGAGGAGAAAGAGGAAGTGGGGTCAGGAGCATGAATTGCCTTCTGTAGGAGCTCTGTTGGATAGGTCGCAGGTAATAGGGACACAGTTGGAGACAGATACAGACTCCAGGGAGGTTTGTTTGCATTGTTTTTTGTTTTAAAGAAGGGAAATAACAGAGCCTCTGAGCATGAAGATGGGAAGGCTGCAGAGTAAGGGAGAGGAAGGAACCCAGCACACAAGCCGAGTAGTGGCCCATTGGGGTCCTTTGCAGGGGGAAGGGTCCATTGGCGGTGTCAGGACAGAAGGCAGCTGTAGGGACATGGGTGTTCATTGGTCATCAATGGAGAGTAGAATGGAACAGACAGGAGAGCTTTGAGGAGAGAGAACGGCAAGGAGGGATAGAGGTGAGAGAGACTGATGGGATAGGAAGGCCAGCAGCCTGGCAGTCCCAGGGAAAGGGGCTTGCAATGCATTTGGGAAGAGGAGGAAAGATAAATGGTGATAGCTGGGACCTGGGATGCTAGAAACAGAGACCATAGCAAAGATACAGCTATTGGTATGAAGGAGGTTTCAAGTATGACTGTGGCATTGCGTGATTGAGGAAGGGAGAAGAAGGAGTGCATTAGAGGAGAGGCCTGGAACTCCAGAGATGGTGACCCAGTCACGGGGGGAACAGGTGGCCCAGAGCCTAACGATGCCTGCAAGAAAGGAGGCTGTGAGGAGGCTGAGCCTGATGGAAAGAGGGCCAAAGGAGCTGGGTTTTATTTATCTAAGGATGCGATGCAAAGGTCTGGGAGCAGCAGACACATGCACGCACATGCACATGGAGGCACGGGGTCTGTAAGCAAGGCAGCCACCTATATGGCTGCACTTCTGCATCATTCTCATGGGAAGCAGGAAGGGAGAAGGGCTGTGGGATTCTTGGCATTGGTTAGGAATTTGTGTATTCTAGGAAACATAATAAAGTCAACAAAATGACCAGGAAGGAAGGAAAGATGAAATGGGCCAAGCTTCAGCTGATTTTAAAAAGAGGAAGGTTCTTATTAACATGACATGCAGTGCTGTGTAGTACACTCTGTTCTGTCTCTGCACCCTTTGAACTGGCCCAGTGGGCGCATGGCCTTGTGTCCTGGCCAAGGTGGCCAGGAGCTCCAGAGCATCCTGGGGCCGTGCTGTATTTTCTTTATAAACTGCTTTGCTTGATTGCCTATTGTTTGTAATGTCCCTTTAGTGCTGTACTTAAAGAGTGCTTGCATGTACTGAGTACCAATTAGGGCGATTGGTTGCAATTTTTTCTCTGCTATTTGCCACCTTTTTGACCTCAGTGTGACTGATCTATAATTAAATAGATGATTAATTGACAAGTCTTTCCTTTTCCCTTCCTCTTCATTCCATTCTATGTCAGGCACACGGTAGGACTCAAAAATGTATTTTCAAACGGAATAAATAGTTGTATGTGAATATATAAGTCACTATGCTAATAACTGAAGAAATGTGATGAAGCAAATACAGGAAGCTCTCCATCTGTTTCCATCTGTGTACACACACACACACACACACACACACACACACAGATTTCCAACAGGTGTGTAGATATGATTTCTAGTACAGATTGAAGGCCATAATGCCTTTGGAGGAATTGATAAAGGATCGTATGACTTGGGGGTAGTAAGAGATAATTCTAGCTGAGAAGCAAAGAGGATCCAGTTCATGCAAATGGTCCGACTGAGATTCTGCCTTCCTGATTGGAGGAAGGACATTTGGGCAGAAAGTAGTGAGAGCATGAGGAGAATTGGCGCATGCCAGAAACCACAGTATTATTCAGTGTGCTGGAGTTCAGGTACAGAGAAGGGAAGAGAAAGATGACAAGTATGTAGGTCCCTCGTATTGAAGAGCTGTGAATCCAGGCTGAGCACTGTGGGGAATAGCTTGCAACTGTTGCTGGAGACTATTGAGCAAAGGTCAGACATGGTAGCCATTGGCTTTGAACAGGTGACTCTGCCGCGATCTGGATGGCAGCTTGCGATAAGGAGCTGCAGATAGCCCAGGTGAGAAGTAAGAGAGTAGTAAACAAAGACACAGCTGGTAATGGCAGCGACCTGAAACCTGCCTGAACACCAAGCATCCGCATTCATGGTCTTGTGTAATCTGCACACCTGTTAAGAGATGGGAGATTTGTTCCTCGTTTTCTGGGGCAGGGAGGAGAGTTGCTGGCAGTGTCACCCAGAGGGTGATCTATAGCCCTGGGGCAGGGCCCCCCTCTTTGTAGCCCACCCACATCTGCACAAGTGCCGAGGTGAGAATGCAGAATTAAAAACATCCATGGCCACTGATACTGACGCGACATTCAGGTGCTTGATCACTTTTCCAGAAACGAGTGTTAATATATTTTACAAAATGACAAGTCTAACCTAATTGGAGTGGACTTTTGTGTTAAGTCTCATCCTTCACTTGCAGGTAGTGGGGGGTGCACCACGTGGTATTTGTTGGGTGGCAACACGTTGTTGGACACAGCAGAGCTAACACGGGTCACCAAGCTCTAGGCCCTTGGTCCTTGCTAATGAGAGACAAAGCAATTAAGAATTTTTCCATCTTCCCTACGTTGAAGCACAACATATAGTGTCACTGAAAGGAGGCCTGTTCTGGGAGGAGCTCAGAAGGAGTTAGCCAAAGTGTCATTTCTGTTTGCCTTGTGAACGGTCTATTTGTTTTCCCCCCTCTTCCCTCCAGATTTATCTTTGAAGAACACCTCCCAGCCATCAGCTGTACCTGGGCAGTCTCTGTTCTTCCAACATTACCTGCACACCCTCTCTTCTTTTCCTTTCCTGGTTCAGAGTCTCCTGCAGCTGAATTACTCTCCTTCACCATGTAGGACACAGTCTTACACGTCCTGAGGCACTCTTCCTGTGCTCTTCTCTCTGGCCGTGCTCCCAATTCCAGTTCCCTCTCTCCCCCTGCGCATCCTAAGTACACTTGTAGGTCTCAGCTGCAGTCGCATGTGGCCCGCAGAGCCAAGGTTCACCCCCCTCTAGCAGTGCTCTTACTGCTGTACCTTTGGGTTCCAGATTTAACCAGCAAACCATGTAGGGTTTTGGGTGCTGTCATCATTACTCCGTAGCCGGTGTAAATATTGAAGTCCTAATATGTGAAATGACCCAGAACCACTCTAGAGGAGGCTCCATTGGCTACCTGGGGAGACTTTACTCCCATGGGAGCAGTGTCGTATTTCAGAAGAAGCACAGCTCAGGTGAATCTGAGTTTCAAGCCTTGCTCTGCCACGTATTAACTCTGTGAGCTTTGTCAAGTTGTATAGCTTCCCTGATAATCCCTTTATTAATCTATAAAGCGGGCATAATACTAGTACCTGCCTGAGAGCTGCTGTGAAGATTAAATGAGACACTGCTTGTAAAGCTTTTAAAATGATTTCTGGAACATAATAAGGTTGTTGAGGGTTAGGCTGAGCTGTTGGTCACTCAGTATGAGAAGCTTTCATCAAAACTCAGCAAACACATGCCTGGAGCTGTGTCCCATGCTTTATCGCCACGTGTGCCAGACGCACCTGCCAGTCCCAGTTAGGGTGCTTCATGCACCACTGCCTCAGCCTGAGGCTCTTCATTGCTCACTGGGGCTTTGTCAAGATCTTATACCCCCCCCCCCGCCCCCTCAACCTCTTTCCCTTCCTTCTTGTTGTCACCACGGTCAAAAGCTAAATGCATTGATTGCTTTCTCTCAGGCCTTAGGATTATTAAATTTAACGCTCACCACTGGTGCCTATGAAGTCTGTACCCTCCTACCAATAGTTTACAGATAAGGTGACTTTACTAAGAGGTTAAGTGATGTGCTCATAGCTTTACAGGTGCCGACCTCATCCTCCTGAGTGAGACTTCTTCAGGTGCTGACTTGTATTGTCTGAAGTCCTCTAGAACCCCATGGGGCGCGGGGATTGCTCTCTCTGCCCATGGTATGTGCAGGCTTCTCTTGCTGCCTTGAATGCTACCAGCTAGACATGCTGCTTTGATCCCAAGGACTCTGTCTTACCAAGACAATAGAAGCTCCCATATATTGAATTTTCTTTGTACCAGGCAATGTACTAAATGTTTCACTTACGTAATCTCATTTAACTCTAAAGACAATTTTAAAAGGTAGAAGTTATTATTCCCATTTTCAAATGAAGAAATTAAATTTAGTTGCCCAAGATTTTATACCCATTAATCGATAGAGCAGGAATTTGAATCCAAGTCTGATGGCTTCCAAATGTCATGCTTCTACTTACTGTCTCTTTTTCTCATTTTGTGTTCCCTTTAGCATTTGGTCTGGTATCTTGCACATTAGAAATGCCTTTTAAAAAAGTTTGCCAACCTGATTGGGGTTCACTGGGTTTTGTTGTGTGTAAGTTCTCTGTGTCCTCATCAAAGCTTCTTCTAAGCTTCTCCAGAGCTTTCATGGCTCACTGCCACCTGAACCCGGTGGCAGCACTGACCTGTCGATGACATCCAAGGCCTGGCTTCCCCAGATCCTCCTGGCACCCACTCTTGTTAGGGTGACTGGAGGCGGGGTCCTCAGCAGGCATGAGCAGTTCACACAGGGAAATGGCACCATAGCCTTTATGGTCGCAGGTGAGTGTGGTAAGGAATCTGGAGTTCAGCCTGTGGAAGTCAACCACAGCAGAAGGGCGCATGTCTCCTCAGCAGGTTGATGTTATTAGGGTATATGAGCACGGAGCTACAACCTGGTTTTTTCAACTTTCAACCCTATGTAAAGTAACGTGCAAGGAAGTATCAGGAAGGTGGAGTGGAGGGCTCAGAGCATAAGATTTCTGTTGTGGCCACAGGATGGTGTTTAGTTCTGAATAAAGGGAAAGGTATCAGGCCCTGGGCATGCGAGCGGGGCTTCCGGCTGTGGTGAGGAGAGCTGGCAGCACAGATGCTGGGTCTCTATGTCGCTTTATCAGAGAGGGGCACAGGCCTTGTGTCTGAGATTCGGAAACATGGATGAGCAGGCCATGGTCTGAATCCAGACACTGCACTGGAATGAACTTGAGCTTCTGAGTAAGGTCTGGGTTCAAATCCTGACCCTACTGCCTACTAGCCAGGGGCCTCTGGCCAACCAAGTTCAACTTCCTGATCCCAATTCTTTCAAGTAAGAGAAAATAATATAAGATTCATAAGATTGTTGCAAGGATCAAATTATACACAGTACACTCGATGCATAATAGCATCATTCTGACAGAGCCAGCACACACATGTACCGCCCCCTCTAACGTGTGCTTCCTGGGAGTCAGGAGTACTCGAGCTCTGGAGGATCTTGTCACAAAGAACGGACTAAATCAATGTCAGGGACCAAAGGGAAGGGGGAAGGGTCACTTCTGTGCCACCTCCAAGTTCTGGGATGTGAGCTGCTCTGTGCTGTATGTAAAGCACAGGAGGTGGCGATAGTCCTGGTATTGATTTTTGTTAGGCTAATCCAGTGCGATGCTTAATATCTGCGCGCAGAGGGCCCTTTAGAAACGTAGTTCACACCACATACACAGGTTCCTCTGCACCGCAGAGCTCATGCACTGATCTGTTTTTCATTGGGTGACTGGCATCTTCAAGCACGTGCTGGGATCGGGTTTACATGTGTGTGACCCCTTCTTCCTGGGAGTGTGGAGGGAAAATGTGAGGTCTGAAGTAGGACAGGATGCATACTCCAGACTGGAATCAAAAGCAGTAGGGTTTTGCTTCTATTCCATTTTGTTTTTTCTTTTTAATCCTCACCTGAGGATACATTTTTAAAAAATTATTATTGATTTTAAAGGGAGAGAGAGAGCAAGAGCTCACGCGTGCATGCATGCATGAGAGAGAGAGAGAGAGCCATTAATTGGTTGCCTTCTGTATGTGCCCCAACCAGGGATCGAACCCACAACCTAGGTATGTGCCCTGACTAGGAATCCAACCCACATCCTTTTGGTGCACGGGATGATGCTCCAACCAACTGAGCCACCAGCCAGGGCTCTCTTCTATGTTCAGTATATAATAAACATACTGTTTTCTTAAATACAGGAAGAAGGACTATTCTTGGGAACAGGAATCAGGTAGTTAAAAAAGAAAAGGAGTTACATTTGGTCATTCAGGGAAGAATTAAATTGAACTATGCTCTCCAAGAGCAGTAATAGTTCTCATTGAAAAGTTTCAAGTTTCAGTGTGTTTTATATTTGAAAATTTCTTTGTGCTTTCCATTCTGCCTTTTGAGAAAAAAATTATTTTGTTTACTTAGTGCTATTTTTTCCTCAAATGAAGAGATAGATTATTTATTACCTATGATATATGTATCTGTGCCTGCCATGTAGGTAGCTCATGAACATCCTTTCTAACTCACTGAAAATACAAACACCTCTGCCCATAACATAACTTATGAAGGGGAAAAAATGCTGTGTTTAAAAAATGTCTTTAGTTGGATTTGGTCAGAAATTATTTGGTTATTTGGTTTGCTAGAAAAGTTAATCAGCAGTAAAGACAATCAGATAAAATGTTACAGTTGCAACCAACGTTTTATTTGGCAGGACATTAAAACAAAATTAGTTTATAAAGAATTTAAGGAAATTAGAGGATGTGGGAAATATATGAATCACTGGAGTCGTTCCTTCATTATTTTGCCCTAAAGATTATTTGCCCTTCTTTCCTTCTTTTTTCATCCCTTCATTCTTTCCACACAAAAAATTATTCAGTGTCCACTGTGTGCTAAACACTGTGCTAGGAGTTGGAATTTTACAGTGAAAGCAACCAAAAAACAAAAATCACAGCGGCCACAGCCTTCTGTAGCTGCAGTTGAAGGATGGCCCGATCCCGTCGATGGATCCCAGGATTGCCACCGCTCCACTTCGAGGTGGCCCCATTTTATCACGTGGCACAGCTGCTCACAACCACCCTTTGAGGAACAGATACTAGCTAAGATATTTTACAAGGGCTATGAGACGGTGTAGTTGAATTGTACTCATTTCAGTTTGTTTCCATATGGTATTTTTGGAATTTATTTTTGTTCTTTTAAGAAATGAAGAATGTTCTCAGTACATGTTCTCCTTTCTGGCTGGCTCAGAAAAGATCTTGATAATATCTAGCATAAATTTCCTGAAGAGGTTTTATTTCAGACTCATATTACCAGAAGTATGCCCTAATCAAGCCACTCCCTAAAACTTTAATAGTTTTAAAGACCTCTACTGTTTCTTATTTGTAGATGTTGAACTAGTATCTGTACAACTCAATTTATTCATTTTTACTTTGCTTCTGCCATAAATATGCTGTATACCTAGTTCTGCTGTCTGCGTAACTGGCCAAATCTGAAACTCCCCATCAGTCAACACCCCACTGATAACAGTTTTGAGGGCTTAGCAGTGGGAGATGATTCCATTTCACACTTAACTGGGAGAGAGGACTCATGCAGTGGGTCTTCCAAGCACTTGTTAATTGTCTTATTTGTTCCATTCAAATGACATTGTTTCTATCTAACATTAGGAGATGATGCAGTTATATTTCTTACTCATGATATTTCTTCGTCATTTCTGATTTGTCCAAATGACTGTAGTCAGATTTATAATGAAAATGAAGAAAAATATCAAAAGGCAAATTGTATAAGTACATTATAAATACAGTTTTCTGTTTTAATTTTATGATATCCAAGAACAATGAAATGGGAGCATGTTGCAAAGAGCCATGTTTTTTTAAAAAATTGAAACAATAGTTGGAGACCCCATGTTTTGGAAAGACTACATAAATAAACAAATAAACCTGAGCTTGGAATAAGGGCAATGAAATGTGTGACTGGAACAATGCAAATATTGCCTAACAGTTCCTGCGATAGGATTTTATAATGTTCAGTTTGTCTGAGTAACCAAAATCCGTGGAGCTAAGAAGCAAAATTAGTTCTTAGAATAATAGGCTGAAATTTTAGAAAGAATGTTGTCAAGGAAAGGCTCCTGAGATTGGTACCTTTTAGAATTTGGCAGAATTTCCCAAGGGAAGTGGTAGGATCATTGTCCCAGAAGATGTTAAAGTGACACAACAGAACAGAACAAGTTCTCTTCCCTTTTTCACTGGAGCTGGTAAAGGATCTAGTGACAATCTCCATCTCCTTCCTGTTCCTAAAGCTACTCTGCAGGTGGTCATGCCATATAGATGGGAAAAGGTGTTTCCATGGCAAATGTGGACCAGTGAAAAGGAGGGAAGCCAGAGGCATTTCTTTTAGGAAACTGAACTAGATCAGATTTGGGGTAAGATGTAAAAAAATAATTCTACAGCAAATGAAGTTTCTGTAAGATAGGAAGGTGTACCATAGAAAGAAAGAGATTCTGAAGTACTTTGACCAGATACAGAGGACTTAGGCTGGAGTTGATGATGATACTGTGCTAGTCATTCGAAATTAGAAGCATGACTGGTTCTGGGAGATGGGAGATTTTAACAGGTCATGATCATAACATCCAATTTCTGGTTAGAATGATGACTATTTGATAAAATCTGACATTTGTATTTGAGATATAGTAGTACTTCCTAGAGTTGCTGTATAGTAGCACACACTGAAGTCTGTATATGTTTTTAAGTTTTCAGTGTTTGACTCACAAACTTTATCTCAGTTAGTCCTCAGGGAAATTTTGTGAAATGTTATTACTTGAATGCCTGTTTTGTGGGTGGTCAGAGGCCCAGAACTAGACAATAACTTACCAGATCACATGCCAATTAAGAAGCCAGGTGTGAGCCCTAATTATTCTAATTATAAATCCTGTTCTTTTCTGTAGTCTAGTCTCCTGCCAGTTAAGTAGTTTTGACAGTATTAAAGGAGTAGATAGGAAATGTATTGAGAAGGAGCAAGGCAGTGCTCCCGCTGGGTATGGATGCCGTGTAGCCTTGGGTGGGCTCTGCTGCCAGCACCTGTCTGAGGGGAGCTGAGCTGGAGCAAAAGTCACATGATGGCACTTGACTAGTTCCAAATATTTTCCTCGTAGGTTAGGTTATTTTATCTTCATAATATCCCTAGACAATGTTATTAACATCCTTTTCTTTTTTAATAATTAAGTGGTTTTGCATTTTAAAAATATATATTTTATTGATTTTTTACAGAGAGGAAGGGAGAGAGATAGAGAGTCAGAAACATCGATGTGAGAGAAACATCGATCAGCTGCCTCCTGCACAGATGTGCCCGCAACCAGGGTACATGCCTTTGACCGGAATCAAACCTGGGACCTTTCAGTCCGCAGGCCAACGCTCTATCCACTGAGCCAAACCGGTTTCGGCGAACATCCTTTTCTTAATAAAATAAATGAGCTCAGAATGTTAAAGAACTGGACCTAGCACATTCAGCTAGTGAGGTGCAGAGACAGGACAAATCTCAAACCCATCTAGTCTTGAGGAACCCCATCCTTGCCATATGACTGGCATTTCATTGAAATGATAAATACTAGCCATATTTCCTTCCCATAAGTTTAGTGGTTGGGCAGAATATGGATTTTTAAAAATCCTTACCTGAGGATATACTTATTGATTTTAGAGAGAGAGAGGAAGGGGGGGGGGGGTAGAGAGAAACATTGATCAGTTGCCTCCTGTATTCACGCCTACCAGGGATCAAAGCTTAAACCTAGATATTTGCCCTGATCAGGAATGGAATTTTATTTTAGTGTATGGGATGGTGCTCCAACCAACTGAGCCACCTGGCTAAGGCAAATTATGGCTTATAAAAAGATCTAGAGATTTTAAAAAGATTTAGTTTCCACTTTTAGGATGTATTCCTGATTCTTAATCTTTTGAATATAACACTTTAGAGCAGTGGTTCTCAACCTTTCTAATGCCGCGACCCTTTAATACAGTTCCTCATGTTGTGGTGACCCCCAACCATAAAATCATTTTCGTTGCTACTGCATAACTGTAATTTTGCTACTGTTAATGAATCTTAATGTAAATATCTGTGTTTTCCGATGGTCTTAGGCGACCCTGCTAGCAGTTCTCAACCTGTGGGTCGTGACCCACAGGTTGAGAACCGCTGCTGTAGAACCTAAGACCATCGGAAAACACAGATATTTACATTATGATTCATAACAGTAGCAAAATTACAGTTATGAAGTAGCAACGAAAATAATTTTATGGTTGGCGGTCACCACAACATGAGGAACTGTATTAAAGGGTCGCGGCATTAGAAAGGTTGAGAACCACTGCTTTAGAGTGAAACATCAAGTAATAAGGTTATGTAATTCCTCAAATATTAGACCTAAAGGTGAAATGACCCCTGATATTTGATGCTTCCCTCCAAATTTCTCCTTTTGGGTTAGAATTTTCTTATTCTGATCTCCTCATGAATTTGCCCATATACAGGCAGCAACTGCCGGGTCTTCCAGACCAAGATGCCCTTAGAAGTCTGGATGTCTAGGAGGTGGTCCCCTGCAGATTCCAGTGCAGAAGGAACAGGCAGAGGAGAGGGTGCCTGGTGCAGGAGAGCTTTCCTCTCGGGAGCTTGTTCTCCTGTCCAGAGGTTTGTGTGACGAGCTGGTTTCCTAAGGAAGACTGGCCCTCTGTGAAGAGAAGGCCTCTTTGGACAATTTCCAGGTGTTTTTCACCTGACTCTTGAGTCTGAAAAGAGATTGGATCTGATTCTTAAAATCACATACTTTCAATTATTGTGAAGACCTGATTCAACATTCAGTAAAGATGTGCAGTTTCTTACTGACTCAAAACTTTGGGTTTTGTAACTATTACTTTACATCTCTGTGGTCTGGAAATCAAGAGTCAGCCAACAAACATGATTTCATATCGGAGAAGTGCTCTGGCATTAATTTGATTAGAAAAAATGAACACAAAGGACATGGCTTCTTCTCAACAGGAACAAAGAGTCAAAAACAGGTGTTACCTTTCCGTGTTAGATGAATCAGTGACACTTCTACTTTTATCAATGCCAAAAAGTTTGATCTTTTGGAATATACTTTGCAGGTTCATCCAAACAGAGTAGTTTGTTTTCTTAAGAAGTAAAATTACGTAGCAATAATAAATAAACTATGTGTACAAGGTAGAAAGAAATCCTAGTTCAGTGGTTTTATTTTTTTTTTTTCTATTCTTTTTTTTTTAAATTTCTTTATTGATTATGGTGTCACATATTTGTCCTCATCCCCCCATTCCCATCCCCACCCCTCCCCACGGATGTCCTTAACCCCCCTGTTGTCCTTAACCATTGGTTAGGCTTGTATGCATGCACACAAGTCCTTTGGTTGATCTCTCCCCGCTACCCCCACCCTTCCCTACCCTCCCTCTGAGGCCCGACAGTCTGATCGATGCCTCCTTGTTTCTGGGTCTGTTCTTGTTCATCAGTCTATGTTGTTCATCATTTCTCCTAGATGAGTGAGATCATGTGTTACTAGAAATATACTTATAAGAACCGAATGTGAGACGAGCAATAATAGTTATGCTGACAAGCAAATGAGTCAGTCTGTAGTGAGTTTCTTTCTGGACCAACAGTTCTTTTGAGACCCAACTTAAATGTCCACCAGTTCCTTATGTGCACATGTCGGCACTGACTTTTCAGCTCTGGATGGTGGACAAATGGTGGTAATGCAGGTCCGACTCCCTCTGGTTTGGTCTCGCCCGGACCCAGGGGCAAGGCTTCACCCGGACTCAGGGGCGCGTGGCCTTACCCGGACCTGGGACCCAGCCTCACCTGGATCCAGGGGCGCACGGCCTCACCCGGACCCAGGTGTGCGCGGCCTCATCCGGTCCCGGGATCCAGCCTCACCTGGACCCAGGGCGCGTGGCCTCACCCGGACCCAGGGGCGTGGCCTCACCCGGACCCGGGACCCAGCCTCACCCGAATCCAGGGGCGCACGGCCTCACCCGGACCTGGGATTCAGCTACACCCAGACCCAGGGGGCGTGGCCTCACCCGGACCCAGGGGCGCGTGGCCTCTCCCCGACCAAGGGGGCGACCTCACCCGGACCCGGGACCCAGCCTCACCCGAATCCAGGGGCACACGGCCTCACCCGGACCCGGGATCCAGCTTCACCCGGACCCAGGGGCGCGCGGCCTCGCCCGTAGTTCAGTGGTTTTATATGTTTAGCATTTCACAGAAATCCTGATGTCATCAGATAACCTAATGTCTATGCCAGGGGTACTCAAAATTTTTAAACAGGGGGCCAGTTCACTGTCCCTCAGACCGTTGGAGGGCCGGACTATAGTTTAAAAAAACAACTATGAACAAATTCCTATGCACACTGCACATATCTTATTTTGAAGTAAAAAAACAAAACGGCAAAAACACCTGCATGTGGCCCACGGGCCGTAGTTTGAGGACGCTTGGTCTATGCAGACCACACTTTTATGGAGTGCATGTCTGCCAGGTGCACTCTGCAGGACCTTTCACAATGCGGCACCCACAGTATCCGTGAAGACACAGATAGAGCCACAGCCATGGGCGTGGACATGGAACAGCAGGCCTGGAAAGGATCTTAAGTGCCTTCAGGCCAACCTCCCTGTTTAGCTCTGAAGAGAACTGAGGTCCAGAGAGAGCACATGTCTGGCTTGGTTTCCCCCAGCTGTCAATCTTCCCGATTCCTCCTTTCAAGGAGAGGAGCAGAGGACTCTCACCAGGCTGGTCTCGGTGTAACGACTACTCGGCAACTCAAAACCCTGCTGACTGGGTAGGTGCTGCTTGCGTGGCCGCTCCTCCCAGATGTCCATGCGTTAGCCATCATGTGACTGGAGTGTCCAATCCAGGCATTCTCACTGTAAATAATATTTGGAATTTTTAACTTAAACTTTTACTTTTTATTAAGACTTTAGAAATAAGAAATGTGTTAGAAAGGACGATATTCTATATTTTTTCTTTAATAGTCCTCCTAACATCTTAACGAAGTGTTTGCTCACGTGGCAGCTTTTGTAAATAAGACCAACAGTATATTTCAAGAGAAACCGCCTAAGGACCCTTTGATCTAGGGTTGGGCCAGCCATACAGTCTTATTTTTGTTTCTCAGACACTTTATTTGATACTAGAGGCCCGGTGTGCACCAGTGGGGTCCCGCGGCCTGGCCTGCGGGATCGGGCTGAAACAGGCCCTCCGACGTCTCCTGAGGGGTCCTGGATTGCGAAAGGGTGCAGGCCAGGCTGAGGGACCCCACTGGTGCACAATCGGGGCTGGGAAGGGATGCGGGAGGTTGGCCAGCAGGGAAGGTACCGTGGGAGGGCTCCAGGGCATGTCAGGCCCATCTAGCCCAGTCCTGATCAGCCGGACCCCAGCAATAAGCTAACCTACCAGTTGGAGTACCTGCCCCCTGGTGGTCAGTGCATGTCATAGATAGCAGTTGAGCAGCCTTAGCATATCATGAGCATATTACACTTTGATTGGTTGAACAGATGACTGGACACTTAGCATATTAGGCTTTTATTATATAGGATATCGAACTTTTCTGTCTCATACCGAATCAGATGAAAGAGTTAGAATGACTGTCACCAAACTGGAGTGTGGGTTTGGGATGGCCTGACTTACATATAGGCTACCTCTTCTACACACATCAACTGTGGAGTCTCTGGGGCTGCCACAGAGACATCATCCTCAGAGCCACAAAGAGCAGGAAGTAAGAGGCCGTGTGACCCTCCCCCCCCCCCCCCCCCCCAGAGAGACAGGTGAGGGTCTGAAGATGCCATCGACAGGGAAACCAACAGCCCTTCCACCTGTGAGCCCCAGACTCACAGTCAGGACTGCAGAGTGCGGGGCTTCTTGTCTCCTGAGTGAGCTCCCGCCCTGTAGGAAGTGTCAGGAATGTGTGTTCATGTCGTCACGGTGACAGTTCTCCTAAGCACGTGTTTTCAGGGGGTCCCCTGATGTGCAGCAACATCATCCCCTGGGTACGTGTTAGAAAAGCAGAATCTGAGCCCCGCCCCCAAATCTTCAGAATCAGACACTCTGGGGGCAGGGCTGGGGATCGTTTTAATCATCTCTGCGGATGAAGCCAGGTGACACCCACTGCTCTTCAGTGATCTGGGGAGGCGGCCCTGTGTGCCCGTGTGACTGCATGTGTGTGAGAGCGTGTGGACAGAGGGGAGGTGTTGGCACATGCACACACGCGTGAGCAGACACTGACGGCAGGCACTCCTCCCCGCTGCTCTCCCTCACATCTGACTGATAGCCTGTTGTCACTGCTGACATGGGTGCTATGCCTTTGCTTCTTCTACAGCTTTGACTGTTTATGTCAGCATCCCCTGACCAAACAGTGCGATTATTTCTCTCTTGCTTTTTAAAATGCATTTTGCATTGTCACACAAATCATGATTGCTGCTTATTGTCTGAGGCTTAGTTTTTTTGTACCCTTTAGGCCATGTTCTCAAAGGGAGAGGTAGAAACATCAATGATGAGAGAGAATCACTGATTGGCTGCCTCCTGCACACTCCACCCTGGGAATTGAGCCCCTAACCCAGGGATGTGCCCTGACCTGGAATCAAACTGTGATTCCCTGGTTCATAGATCAATGCTCAACCACTGAGCCATGCCGGCCAAGCTGGACTGTGTATCTTAAAGAATGATCAAAAACAGGAGTTGGTGAGCTTTATCTGTAAAGAGGCAGATAGTAAATCTTTTTTACTTTGGAGTCATGTGGTCCCCGTTGCAGCTACTCAGCTGTGCTGCTATAAGCACCAAGAGCATAGACAATATATAATTGAATGGGCATGGTTGTGGTCCACAGACTTTATGTACACAGCCAGGTGGCATCAGATTTGATCCCTGGCTATAGTTTGACAACCCTTTGACCTAACCCCCTGCTACTTTCCTGAGAAATCTCAATCTGCCTATTGGGTCAGTAACTTGAACTTTCAGATATGATCTTGCAAGCTGGTCATGGTGGCTAGGGCCTACAGGCCAGTTTGGCCTCCCATCTCTTTGAAGGTCAAATAACTCTCAGGCAGGCCCATCAGCATTTAGGACACTCCCTGTACATCTGCGTTTGGAACCTTCTTCTGTCCACCCCTGTGTTTTGTCTTTGGCTGGAGATGGCTTGAGAGAGTTAAAGAGGTGCTTAATAGTAATCTCACAGATGGATGTACCAGGAGGACTTTCGCTTTAGAAAACACACTGACCTTTTACCCTGATGTTTCCGTGTTTAATGAGTCTCCACAGCTGCAGAAAAGTATCAGGGCGCAAAGCCATGGTTTTGCCATGAATGAATATACTTCCAGTAAAGGAGAGGACGTTCTCAACTTTTTAACACTTCAGCTGGCCCTCTTTTCTACATACAGGCTATCACTCCTAGCCCAGACGATCAATTGTTTACGTCTTTTAAGTCACCTCAAATCTTTCCTGTAAGTGGAGGAGTTAAAAAGCATAGTGATAATAAAGAAAATGTGATTGGAAATGTAGAAGTAGGAGAGGATGTGGCCTGTGTAGACTAGGGAAGAGGGAAGGAAAAGGTATATTGATCACGTCCTGAGAGCCGGAGGCAGGGGACCAGATGGAAGAGAGGAGAGTCCTGGGGGCGTCAGGGCTGGGCTGAGCGGGTAGAGGGCAACTTCCTTGGACAGAAGGAGGAAGCTGTGATTTTTATAATGACAACTAAACTCTGTTGAATAAAAAGTGAAACAGGAGTTGCCAGTAAGCATTTTCACTAGAAAACAATGAGGATACTTTATAATCCTGGATCTGTATCACTTCTGTGGGAGTTTAGGACAAAATAACCAAATGATCATAGGAATAATAGTTGAGATTTATTGACCTAAGTGGCAGTAAATGCTCTTGGAAATGTCTGTGTATTGATGCATTAGATCCTTTGTGATGAGGGAACTTTGTGATGAGGGAACTGAGGTGTGGAGGCATTCCGGCCGCACTGGGCACTGCCCTGGAACACATCCTCCTCACTGTGGCGAGCACAGAGGCAGCCAGCCCACCACCCCCAGCGGCACTGGCTGCTGAGGAAGTTACTTCCCCTCCAGGACTTCTGCTTCCTCCCCGGGTGTTGGGGAAAGGGGACTCTGAAGTCCCGAACCTAGTCTAGACTGCAGAATTGATGTGTTTCCCCAGAATTTACTGAGTCTAATACAGAATTCCATGATCTACTTAGTGCATTTGGACAAATAGATGCAGAACTATATGTATGGGTCTAAACATTAGCAAATGGTACCATGACATGTGATTTGGGACACACACAATCCATAATTCTGTGAAGTAGCCATGGACATGGCCTCCACTCCTCCTTCCATACTTACTATTGGAGTTTTCCATTTTGATCATTTTTTATAGTGTTGTGTTGCATGTGTATATAGTGTGTTGTGTGTCTGAGCGTCGTTGTATTTGGAAATTTTGCCCTGGATTGTGTGATCTTTTTACTTGAAAGGATGTTTAAAGTAAGACTTAGGTGAATTAGTTTGCAGCCTGAAATTAAGGCAAATGTGAGAAGATTGGTGATGGAGAAGCACTTTCACAGTTTGGTCTTGTAAGGCTCCTGCTTCCCTCACATGAACACAGACTGCCTTCTCTTCTCAGGGCTTAGCCTCTGATTCACTTCTCTGCTGCTACCCTGCCTGTTCTTCATATGCCTTTTGGCACTATTTTTTACAAATGCATTCCCAGTCCTTCCTTGTAATTGCATCCCTCTTTCCCCCATAGAGCACTAGCTGTGACAGTGTTATTGGTTGGTGATGCCGGGTAATACCATTATGGAAAGATTCCCCACTGTGTAGTGCTCAGTTTTGACTATTATCCAGGAATTTCATATGCTGACTCAGTCAAAAGTCAAATAATTAAGAAAGTACTTTAGCGCTCTCCTCAACACCTTCCTGGCAAAGTCATTATATGAAATGCCAGCATGCCCTGCCCTGTCAGTACGGAACTGTGCTGTTCGCTCTCAGAAGTGGAAAGTGTGTTTTTTGGGAACAAGGGCCAAATGCACGAGCTAGGACTGGAGTATGGTGTAGGGGAGGTAGGGAAGCTGATTCTGGTTATACCTGTCCTACTGGCAGTCAACATGCTAGCTTTCATTTTTTCCTCTTATTTCAGAGGTGCCATATGGCACAAGCTAGGTTATTTTTATATATTCTCTCTTTGATTGGCTCTCAAGTTTTGCAGGAAAAGTCACCTTCTCAAGTAAGGTATGGGAATTTGGTTTAAACATTTTTTGAAGACCTTTCAAATGAGGATTTAGGGTATGAGCCTTAAGAATTTTGGCCTGAAATATGTATATTCTTAGGTGGCAGGATGTCCTAGAAAGACTTAGATAGAAGAGGGGAGGTGGGGGCGGGGAGAGGGAAGGGATTTGGAAGTGATCAGGCACCCCAGAGAGAGAACACAGCCAGAAGTCTACTTGGGATGAACAGGAGGAAGAAGGACCCTTCTCTTTGCCCAAAGGATGCTGCCATTGCATTGGTGTGCTAGTGATGGGGCAGGACCATGACCCCCCTCAGCTCTGTCCCTTCTCCTGGCATCTCCCATTCAGTCTACCCTAAGAATTTAGGATTCAAGTGTAAAATAAAATAAGAATTCCATGTTTCCGAAAAGGAGTTTGTACTGATCCCAGGATTAGCAAGAGCTGTGCAGTCAGATGGCTGAGAAATTACTTGTGTTCAGAAACAGGCTCTGTAATGGGTGACTGCTAATCTGGAAACTGCAGTATAGGCTGGAATAAGAGTGAAATGGGCAGGTCATTTGGACAAAGATTGGGGTGATGGAGGTGGGTGAGGACTGAGGCACTCCATCAAACAGTAAATGAGAAAGCTGGAAAGGTAAGCTGAGGCATGAAGAGGGTTGGGAAACTGTTTTCTCCCAGACATTTGAACACAAGACAGTAGGAATAAAGTATCCTATCTAATAAAAGAGTAATATGCAAATGGACCATCACTCCAACACACAAGATGGCTGCCCCCATGTGGTCAAAGATGGCTACCCCCATGTGGACACAAGATGGCCACCACAAGATGGGTGTGCTAGTGATGGGGCAGGGGAGGGCAGTTGGGAGGGACCAGGTCTGCAAGGGAGGGCAGTTGTGGGCGATCAGGCCAGCAGGATAGGGCAGTTGGGAGGCACCAGGCCTGTAAGGAAGGGCAGTTGGGGGCGATCAGGCATGCAGGGGAGGGCAGTTAGGTGTGACCAGGCTGGCAGAGGAGGGAAGTTGGGGGTGACCAGGCCTGCAGGGAAGGGCAGTTGGGGGGGACCAGGCCTGCAGGGGAGAGCAGTTGGGGGGGACCAGGCCTGCGGGGGAGGGCAATTAGGGGTGACCAGGCCTGCAGGGGAGGGCAGTTAGGGGCAAACAGGCTGGTCGGGGAGCAGTTAGGCATCAATCAGGCTGGCAGGGGAGTGGTTAGGGGGTGATCAGGCTGGCAGGCAGAAGCGGTTAGGGGCAGTCAGGAAGGCAGGCAGGCGAGCAATTGGGAGCCAGCAGTCCTGGATTGTGAGAGGGGTCCCAGATTGGAGAGGGTGCAGGCTGGGCTGAGGGACACCCCCCCTCCCGTGCACAAATTTTGTGCACCGGGCCTCTAGTTTGATAATAACAGGGACTGACTTTTAGTGTAGAGTTTGCCCGTGCTAGAAGGGAGGTGACTTTAGGCAAATCTCTTCATATGTTGTGTTCATTGGATATCTGCTATGCTCACCATTGCATTCAATTTTTTATGTTCCCACACTTAACTGGTCCTTCCTCATTAGATGCTCAAAAGGAGCTCTCCAGTCAGTCATGGGTCAGGTCCTATGAGAATATGATTTTCTTGCAAATGGGCATATTACTGCTTTCAGACACTTAGAGTGTATCTTTTATAATTGGATCAACTGTTTACCAGTAGCTTGGGATCATCTAAGCCAGTGATGGCGAACCTATGACACGCGTGTCAGCAGCACTGACACGCGTAGCCATTTCTGATGACACGCGGCCGCATGCCGAGGATGAAACATTTGCTGCTCCTGAGGATGAAACATTTGCGACTAGAGTCTTAGAGTTAGTTTTTTCCTCAAAGTGACACACTACCCGAGTTATGCTCAGTTTTTTGGCGAAGTTTGACACACCAAGCTCAAAAGGTTGCCCGTCACTGGTTTAAGCCTTTGTCCAGCATTAATGAAAATGCAGTTATTGTGGTTGGTTACCTTACATATTCCCTTCAATGTCTAAGTTTATCCTGAATGTACTCTTTGTAACAACCAGACTTCGTAAAAAGGAAATGTGAGGACCTTGTTCAGTGGGTGAGGGCTGAAGCGTTAGGGGCATAACCCGATGACAGGCTTCTTGCGGAGGCATGTGTGGGCCGCCGCCACACCGCGGTGGGAGAGGCTTCCTTGGAGGAGACACTGAAACACTTTTGGGAGAAATGGCCAGGACCAGGGCAGGAGCAAACCATGTGGGAGAGGGGAGCCTGGAGCCCGGAACAAGTCAGGTGTGTGTCTATTCCTAGTGCGTGTGAAATTAACTTACATTATCTCTTTGAAGACAAAAAGAATATAAGCTCATTGTAAGCAAATTATAGAAAATAAAAGTATGAGAGAAAAACAAAAAGCATCTCTGATTTCACTGTTAGAGACAATTGCATTTAACATATATATTAACATTTACTAGGTTTTTATGGTTCATCTTATAGTATATTCCTTTCTCATGGCATTAAAAGTACTGTATAAACATTTAAGAGTCTGGAAACTATTTAGCTAGTAAAATTACCCTAACTTAACTATTTTCTAATTTTAAACATAGATTTTCTATTTTTTCAATTATAAATAATGCTAAGATTAATATTTTCTTAAAATTTTTGTATAGTTTGTTTTCCTCTTAGAATACAACCTTGGAAAGAATGATTGGGATAGGCTCTATGGATAAAGTACTCAGGTTGATTTTTTTTCCAGATCTTTATTCTATTTTCTTTTTTAAATTTACATTTATTGTTGAAAGTATTATAGATGTCCCCCCTTTTTCCACATTGGCCCCTTCTAGCCCGCACCCATTCCTTGCCCCAGGCCTTCACCACACTATTGTCTGTAGTCATGGGTTATACATATATGTATATAAGTTCTTTGGTTAATCTCTTCCCACCCACCCCCTCCCATTTCCCTCTGAGAATCAATCCGCTTTCTATGCTTCTATGTCTCCAGATCTATTTTGTTCATCAGTTTATTTTGTTCTTTAGATTCCACATGAGTGAGATCATGTGATACTTGTCTTTCTCTGACTGGTTTATTTCATGTAGCATAATACTCTCCAGCTCCCTGAATTCTGTCACAAAGGGTAAGAGAGCCTTCTTTTTTACTGCTGTGTAGTATTCCATGGTGTAAATGTACCACAGCTTTTTTATTCACTCATCTGCTGATGGGCACTTGGGGCTGTTTCCAGATCTTTACCTGCAGAAGCCAATTGAGATTTACAGTTTTAATGTGTCCAGCCTTCCCCAGACTCAAGAGTCCAGTCTGGTGTCCACCTGGGTATTGTGCCTCCCTTCACATGGATAACTGATGTGAAGAACAATCTGCTGTTACAGTAAGGAGGAGGATGAGAGTGCTCAGCACAGTAGCTTGCATACAGGAGGCACTCAGCAAGTAGCCATTGTTTTTCAGTTCGCACCAGAACTGTCTCAGGGGAGGACAGGAGAGCACCTTCTCACATGGGCTGAGACACTTGTTTCACAGCCAGAAGCGAATTCTCCTTTGTCTGGGATATGAAAGGTTCCGCTGGGCACATCTCAGTGTTCAGCCCATTTCAGCTCTGCTGCCCCTGGCCAGGCCCACTCACCCCTGGGAAGAAAATAGGGAAGGTGTCTGCATTCCCATGCTCCTGGCCCCTCTGTCCTCACAGCCAGCATTTCCCCACCTCTCTCTACTCTGGCTTCCTGCTTCCATTCTTTGTATAGAGATCCTGTGATTACATTGGATCTAACTGGATATTCTCATTAAAACTCCTGAACTTAATCACATGCCAAGTAAGGAAGTGTATGCACAGGCTCTGGGGATTAGGGTGTAGGTGTCTTTGGGAGGGCATTGTTCTGCCCTGTTCGTCTCTGAAGACCTGTGACCATACAATATGGTGTGTATTATGAAGACATTTTCATTGCATTAGGAGGTGGCATCAGAGGTTCAAAGTTAGTCTAATGATTCCTTTTTGCAAGCTTTTTATATGCATCTTAATTAGGTGCCTGTCTTCTGAGTGCTTCAGGAATTTTTTTAATGGTTAAATGTCTAAGTTCATCGACTCAGTTCAAGTGATGCTATTTAATATTCTTTCCATGAACTGATAATTTATAAAATAAATCAATATCAATTAAAATGGTTCATCTATATGGGCTTTGCTCTGATTACTTAAAGCCTGTGGGCACCCAGCCTTGTAAGAAGGAGTGCTCGGCGTTTCCATGTTGACTACTGTTCGGAATCTTAAATTGGTTTCTGAGACGTCTGTAGGTGGGGAATCTGATGACAACGGAATTGTGGAAATTTGATTAATATATTTGTAGTTTGCTCTACAGAGTTTCTTCTTGATGTTACTATCAACCAAGAGTCTTGCAGATGTTTACTGTCTATATTGCACATGGGAACAAACAAAACCTGAGAACATGGATTGGTGTTGGGGAAAACTGTCTCTCCCTGACAAAGATGGCGGTGGCTCCAGGGCGGTGTTTTCCCAGGTGATGACTTCGTAAAAGAATGTGTTGTACATAGTTAGATACAGAAACATCCTTGGATAAGAATGTCTTCCTATGGACTGAACACAGGTGATCACAAATAGAAACGTATTTGAAATTATAATTCCTACATTTGTTGGGTATTGTATTATGAAGCCTGTTTAATTGCTTTGGGGTGTGTCTGAAATGTGGTCATTGAGAAAATGGAGCCTGCCAGGACAGTGTGGGTCTTGCATGTCGTCTTCCTGCTGAGACAGATGCTAACAAAGTGCCAATTAGGGTGAATAGTTTCCTGTGATGTGAGCGTTTTTCACTAGGAAGTAACTTGAGAGTCATAATTCCACATACTGAAATGTGGAATGTACTGTGCAGATGCCTCAAGTGACTTAACTATGTTGCTTGCAGCTCCCACTAGAATAAAACACACACATTGATTCCACGTATCCCCATTACAGAGTGAATCATGCAAGAAAGATGTGCATTTGGGTTCCTGAACATTGTACCTTTGTTTGCCTCCTCCTAGGTTCCCACTTGCTTTCGCTGTGTTAGGATTGGGTGGTGGATGGGTGAGGGGCTGCTCTTATGCCCAATACAACCCCCACCTAGGTGAGATTTAATGCTTACGTGATCCAAGAAAAGAAAAGGTTTGCACACCCCCATGTTAATGTCTGATTGCCTTTGTCATTCTTTTTACATTTGTTTCCATTCAATTAAACAAATACAAAGGTAAGATATTCTAGTGAAAAGAACACTGAACCAGGAATTAGAATTAAAGTCTAGTCCTAGCCTTGTCAGCTCTCTAAAATAGTTTCTCCAAGATTTCTAAGACATGAAATGTGAGGACTTTTTAAAAATTAGAATTCATTTATTCATTCAAAGATGCTTGTTGAACACCTACTACAAGTAGGAATGAACAAGTCTTATTAAGTGAGGGCTAAATACTAGTAGGTGCCAGGCACTAAGCCAAATGCTTAATAAATATTATATCCCACCCAGTCAGCCTAGTGACTCTGCAGCTGAAGTGTGTTGTTACTGTCTGTTTCAAAGAGGCACTCAGAAGGGGACAGCCTCAGTGGAAATATTGGTCAGGACAGCGCAGATGGAGAAAAGGAAAAGAGGAGAAAATAGAGCCTTGGAGAAGTTAGAAACCTGCAAGGCCTCAGGGCGAGGACTCCAGTCCACAGCTGCCTGTGCCTGGGTCCCACCTCCCCACCATCACTCTGCACAAGCACAGCTGTCATCCTTAAGCTTAATGAAGGAGCCCCATCATCTTCAAAGCCTGCGCCGTTCCCAGGAAATTGTGTTTCCCAGGGAGGCAAATGAAGCCAGTGAGTTCCCTTCCTCCTCAGGACATGGCCACGCCACCGTGCACCAGCGAAGCGCTGGTACTTTAGAAAACTTCATGGCAACCCCAAAAAGTTGGTGTCATACCATCTTACAGGTCCACCTGCTTGGACCAGGAGGAATTGGTGTGGGACATGGAAGCACTAGCTCCAACCCCAGTGCTCCTGCCCCGTGGGTTCTCCATCCTGTGCTTGCCTCAGGAACTGCAGGGGCCTGCCGACTGCACCAAGGGCAGAGCGGCTCCTGGCAGTCAAGTCCCTCGTCTGTGGCTTCTGCGTCTATGGCTCCTCCTTCCTGTGCTGCCTCCTGTTTCCCTTCCTCAGCCAGCACATCCTGCACATGCTCTGCAGGCTTCACGACTGGGAACGTGTCCTCCCCCCGTATTTCATGAAGGGTTTACTCCTGGTTGTGTGTTTGTGACTGTTCTCTTTCCCAGGGATATTTGCAAAGTAAGCCTTTGCTGTAACTGTGGAATGAAAATGTCCTCTATTGTTAAATGGATTTGTGGTGTCAATTTTCAGGTATTCCTGGTTCAGAACCTAAAAGAGCCACAATAACCAGTTGCTTATTCTGATTACTTTTATGATCAAACCAAACTAGATTCTAAAGAGCAAAATAAAACAAAAACACTGAATGTGAGACTAGGCAAGTGATTGGGGAAGGTAAATAGAAATCCAGTTGTATGGATACTCAAATCATTTTGTCATTATTTCTTTTTGTTTTTATTGTTTTTCCTCAACAAACCTTGAACATCTTGGGCAATGCCTCAGTCAGCCTATAATTGTTTATTGAATTAGTCAATGGTAGGAAGGTAGGTAGGGAGAGGGGTGGGAGAGAGGAAGGGAGGAAGGGAGGGAGGGAGGGAGAGAGAGGAAGAGAGAGAGAGAGAGAGAGAGAGAGAGAGAGAGAGAGAGAGAGAAATAGATGATAGACAGCTACAGAGATGACAGTGAGCTAGAAAGAAAGATACAGAGAGTCTGAGATAGAGAAGAAGCTAGATAGACAGACGAAGGAAAATTGGGTGTGTGAATGCACAGATGAAGGAGAAAGGCTGCCTTTGCAGTTCCGCCGCGTGGCGTTTTTCTCTCCTGCTTCATTGCAGCTGTGATGATTTTTCTCTCCATCCAGCTCGCTAGTCTAGGAACTGCTGAAGTAACAGGCAGGGAGGAGTGGAGAACTCACTTCCCATTTTTAAGCAGTGAGAGCACACAGCTGTCCTTGTATCTGGGGAGACTCCGGTACTTTCTCCACAGACAGTGGTGGCCATGAGCCCTGACTGATTTGTGTGGAAAGTCGACCTCACGTTAACACTACAGGGAACAGGGCTCCATCAGGTCTCAGAATCTCATGTCTCCACCACAGAATGCACAGGCAGAGAGAGAGCTCTCAGGAGGTGTTGACAAAAATGCTTTTTCTGCCTCTGAGCTCATAACAATATGCAAACAGCTGAGGATCAAAGGTAAGTCAGAGAAAAATGGCTTCGAGTGGGACCCTCCAGCACAGCGAGCAGCGTCGCTGCAGGACAGCCAGGGGCACGTCAGGCTGTCAGCTCTGCTGCCTGTGGAGCTGCCGACGCCCCGGCTGCTGCCACTGGGAGGGATTTTCCACAGCTCGGCATCTGGGTCAGGCTGGCTTCCCTGTCACATGTCACCTCGCAGGCACTCAGCTCTCGGGAGAGATGGACACGAGCGCAGGGAATTTTCCAGTGTTCTCACCACAAACAATTAGCAAGACCCATAAATAGTCGTTGCGAGAGCCCTGTGCTTCACACACGGTGGAGTCGGTTCTGAAGGAGCCCATCATCCATTCACAGGGAGGGAAACGCCCGTGCTCCGCATCCACTGGATGCGTCACTCCCGACAGCAGAGCAGGATCTCATCCCGCCAGCAGCTGAGACCCACTTCCCCGGAGCCAGTTCTCCTGATGCTTCTCTGAACACGGTGTCAGTTACACAGCGGTCCCTTCGCCCTGCGGAAGGGCTGTCAGATGGATCTCGAAGCTCCATCTGCTGTCAGGTCAGCACAGATTCGAGATTTAATTTAAAGAGAAAAGGAGATATTTTGAAGTTAAAGCTATGTTAGGCACATAAATAGTTAAAAATGAAAATAAACAGAATGCCCAGTACAGCACCTTGCTTATTAATGGCAAGAACTTTAAAATAATTTGTTTTTCTCTATAGGAATGTGTAAATCACAGGCTTGTAAGCCTGGTTTCCTGTCTTCACTTAGATACGGTATCACACTGTGGTGAAGAGACAGGGTTCTAGAGGCTGGTGAGCTGGGTCTCCATTCTGATCCTTCCCCTCCTCGCTGGCATTGTTAAGTAACGTCTTTTCCAGGTGAGCTGAAAATGGGACTAGGGATAGGCACCTGGTTGGGCTGGTGTAAGATTTAGAGATGATGTAGGTGAAATTCTTAATACTGCACCTTTCCTAGAGTGAGCACACATTCATTAAATCGAAGCTCCATGTATTGTTATCATCATGCATAGACCACAAATATCTATAGCCAGTTCCTGCTTTGGGGGCGCAGGTTGGTGCAATCTTGGCAGTGATAAATTTGTCAAGGTCAACCAGATGCTGAATGTGAATGTCCTTTGATCAGGCAATTTCATTGATAGAGATGTATCCTATAGAAACACCTTCACCATATGCCAACATGTATGGCTAAGGATGTTTATTGTGCTACACATGTAACAGTGAAACCATGGAAACCACTGCAATGTTCAAATCCAGGACAAAGGATGGATGAATATTGATCCATATATATTAAGGGATGCTATGAATTAAAAAAAAGAATGAAGCAGGTATAGAAATGCTAATAAACATGTCATATGTGTATGTGTGTGTGTGTGTGTGTGTGTATATATATATATATGTATATATATATATATATATATATATGAACCCATTCCAAACTTATTGAGTCCATTTGTATAAAAAAAGCCGTCATGTTAAATATGTTTCTGTAGTTATATTACATATATGAAATATACATGCAATAAATACATGGACTATGTCTAATATAGACCTATCTATATGTATATTTGTATATGTGTATCTTCATGTAAAGATATTTTGTAAAGGCATGAAATATACCTAGCTGAGTTCCCAACACGCTGCTTACTGCAGAGAAAGGGATGAGGAGCCTAGTGGGGTATTTTGTAAGACTTACATTTTACATCATACCCTCCTTGTGGTTCTCATTATTAGCTTGCACTTGTCCTATGATTTTAAAAAAATATATTTTATTGATTTTTTTACAGAGAGAAAGGGATAGGGATAGAGAGTTAAAAACATCGATGAGAGAGAAATAATCAGCTGCCTCCTGCACACGCCCTACTGGGTATGTGCCCGCAACCAAGGTACATGCCCTTGACCAGAATCAAACCTGGGACCCTTGAGTCCACAGGCCAATGCTCTATCCACTGAGCCAAACCAGTTAGGGCTGTCCTATGATTTTTTAATTTCATAGTTAATATGCTCAAGATCTAGCACAACTTTCATTTTTTAAAAAATTATTTATTTCAGAGAGAGGAAGGGAGAGGGAGAGAGAGATAGAAACTTCAATGATGAGAGAGAGCCATTGATTGGCTGCCTCCTACATGCCCCACACTGGGGATTGAGCCCATAACCAGTCATGTGCCCTGACCAGGAATCGAACCGTGACTTCCTGGTTTATAGGTTGACACTCAACCACTGAGCAACACTGGCCGGGCTAGCACAGCTTTCTTGTATTGGTTGGATAAATATTTAATCCTTGCCTGTTACCTTTAAAAGAAAGGGCTAAAATGACAACATATTTTTGTGAATTCTGAGCTATTTGTAGGAAGATTATATGATCCTATATAATAAAAGTCTAATTGCTAAGTGTCCATTCGTCCGGTCGGCCGTTCAACCAATCAAATCATAATATGCTAATGATATGCTAAGGCCGCTCAACCATTCACTATAACATGCACTGACCACCAGGGGGCAGATGCTTCTGACTGGTAGGTTAGCTTGCTGCTGGGGTTGGGCCAATTGGGACTGAGCAAGATGGGCCGGACACATCCTGGAGCCCTCCCATGGTTCCTCCCCTGGCGGCCAACCTCCTGCATTCCTCTTTGGCCCCGAACATGCACCGGTGGGGTCCCTTGGCCTGGCCTGCGCCCTCTTGCAATCTGGGCTGAGGGACTCCCCCTGCCCCGAGTGCACGAATTTCATGCACTGGGCCTCTAGTGTATTTATAGCATGTCTATGCAATATTAAGATTGAAACCTTTTGTGCTAAAGTAAAGTATATAAATGGAGGCTATTTTTATGTTTTATAGAGAGAATGTGTTTCTAGACTGTAATGTATATTGTTAGCTTAAAGCAATTAAAAAATTTTTTTTCAGCTCAAGAAGCACTTATATAAAGACAAATATCTTATCTGCAAAACTAGAGACCCGGTGCACGAAATTCATGCACAGGTAGGGTCCCTAGGCCTGGCTGGTGATCAGGGCCGATCAGGGTGGGCCTTCCTTCTGGCTGCCGACCGGGGCTTTCCTTTGTTCCATGCCGCCCCCTGATGGTCAGCACACATCATAGCGAGTGATTGAACTCCTGGTCTCCTGGTTGAACTCCCGAGGGGACACTTTGCATATTAGCCTTTTACTGTATATGTATTGATTGATAAGAAGGTTTAAAAATAAATTCTCTAAGCTTCCTTTCAATTCTAAAATCATCTATACCTGTGATTTGGGCAAGAAATCTTATTCTAATGAGATAACAGTATTCAGAGATGTTTGGTATCATTTAGACAAGATACCTGTTGATTGGATGAAGCAGTTTCTTTTCAATTTGACTGTTTAAAATCTAACTGGTGATTTAACTATGTTTCTAGTTAAATCATTATTATAAGCCTATTGCACAAATTTTAAATAGATTGCTTTTTATGATTGAAAGTCTTATGATAGACTTTTGCTTAGTCATGCTCTTGGGCTAATTATGAGGCTAAAATGCCTAAGTTAGACATCAGGTCTGATATAGAGTAAGTAGAGGCCCAGTGCACGAAATTCGTGCACGGGGAGCAGGTCCCCTCAGCCCAGCCTGCACCCTCTCCAATCTGGGACCCTTCAGGGGATGTCTGACTGCTGGTTTAGGCCCAATCCCGGGGATTGGGCCTAAACCGGCAGTTGGACATCTCTCTCACAATCCGGGACCACTGGCTCCTAACTGCTCACCTGCCTGCCTGCTTGATTGCCCCTAACTGCCTCCCCTTCCAGCCTGATCACCCCTAACCGCCTCTGCCTGCTGGCCTGATCTCCCCCAACTGCCCCCCCTGCCAGCCTGGTTGCCCCTAACTGCCCCCCCCTCACTGGCCTGGTCGCCCCTTACTGCCCCCAATGCCAGCCTGGTCACCCCACACTGCTCCCCTCTGCTGGCTTGGTCACCCCTAACTGTCCCCCCTGCCAGCCTGGTCACCCCTAACTGTGCCCCCCGCTGGCCTGGTTGCCCCTTACTGCCCCTCCTGCTGGCCTGGTCATCCCCAACTTCCCACCCCCCCTGCTGGCCTGGTCGCCCCCAACTTCCCCCCCTCCAGCCTGGTTGCCCCTTACTGCCCCCACTGCTGGCCTGGTTGCCTCCAACTGCCCCCCTTTGCCATCCTGGTCACCCCACACAGCCTGCTGTTCAGTCATTTGGTCATCCCTCACTAACCCCCCTGCTGGCTTGGTCGCCCCATGCAGCCTGCTGTTCAATCATTTGGTCGTCCCTCACTAACCCCCCTGCTATCCTTGTCGCCCCACGCAGCCTGCTGTTCAGTCATCGGTCCGGTTGTTTTGGTCGTGACAGCCCCTGGCTTTTTATATATTAGGATATGTGTCAGAACTATCCCTTGCCCTGTCTGTGACATCTACTGGCCATTGTATTGTCTCTAGTTCTTGCCCAGGATGTGTCAGGTATGAGCACCAACAACCTGTGTTCAGTCCTGAGCATTTACTAGTCATGACGAGTTGTGACATTGGGCAATTTAATTGATGACTCTGAGTGCCTATCTTCTCAACTACGAGATGGAGTTAATAGTATGCGCCTCTCAGAATGACTGAGGGATTAAATAGCAAGTATGTGAATCACAGGGTGCAATGTCTGGCAAATGGTAGGTGGTCAACAAATGATCATTCTCTTAGCAACTATTTTCTCCAAAAGGCAAAATATTAAAGTTATATTTGATAATCAAGTAAAAATGTTCCTTTAGAAATATATGATTCATTAATTTTAACTTCACAGGTAACACTATTTTTTCTAGTTCTAAATCAGCAGTGATGTGGAATATATTTGAAGCACAATCCACAAAAAGACAGTGTCTTTGTCCTAGCTCAGACAAACAAGGGAGATTAGACCTGGAGCATCCTTTGCAGACAGCGCTGGCTGGCTTTCCCAGTGTGCCTGTGCCCTAGGCACGCCCATGTGAAGCATGGCAGACAGAGGCGGGCTCTGGCAGGCTGGCCAGGAGCTGAGGTCTGATTAGGCTCCCACTGGCAGCCTGGCTGTCAGCACCTCTCTGTATTAGTCCCTTGATGGACTTGTCACCATCACACATAGTCCCAGCTGCCAGCTGGTAGAGGAGCAGAAGCTTGTGGAAAACTTAGGGAGTTTCATTACGGACAATGAAGTTTGAGATGCCAATTAGATACTTAAGTGGAGGTGTCAGGCTGTCCTCTGGAGTAAAGAGGCAGGTTTCAGTCCGGAATTATGCTCTGGGGTCATCAGTGTAGAGATGGTGTTTAATGACATGAGACCAGATGAGATCGGCATAAAAGTAGAGAAGAGGCCTGAGGCTTATGCCCTGCAACACCCCACTGTCAGGACTGAGAGGAGGACCCAGCACAAAACTGGGGAGGAGCACCCTTCAGGGAAAGGACCACCAGACAGTGGTGCCTGGAATAGAGAGGAAAGTACTTCAAGGAGGAATGCATGGTCTGTCCTGTCTGGTATTAGTAATAGATGCAGCAAGACGAGGACCGAGGGTGGCTTGTCATTGAGAATAATTCCAGGACAAAGCAGGTCCTGAGTACTTGGCGAAGTGCACCCTGCCCTGCTTATTAACCGTGGAGAAGTGATAGGTCAGAGAGGACGTGACTTAGTGCTGCCTGGGGAGCAGCAAGGCATCACTGCAGGACCTGGGGTCAGCCACCTGGAGAGATGTCAGGACGCTGTCCCGAAAAGACCCAGTTACCAGTTACACAGAGACAGAAATTGTGGGCGAGGAGGGGTCAGTTGGCCCTGGGCAGTTGCCTTTGGAATAAGAAGGCATTAGATGGAAACACTGAAAGGCCAGGGCATAGCTCTGAGAAGGTGCTAAAAACATTTGAGTGTACAATGTAAATGGTTGAAATTTCTAGTTGGCGAATTATATTTCATTCATCTACCTTCTACATTTTATAATGTAGTTTATATATACTATATATGCTGAATATTCATTATTTATGGTGTTGATGAGGCACTGGCAGATGTGCCCTGGGTAGTCTTGATTTTCACAAGTGATGGACAAACCAGCACACTGACAATTAAATATGCGAATAGTTCTCATAACAGTTACTAAAAGTTTGGGGCACAATGAGTCTGAACAGTGGGTTCTGGCCTCTATTTTGGGGCTCTTCCTGCATCAAGACCTCTAGGTACTGGCTCATGGATGTACCTATAAGAAGAATAGATGATGAAAAGATTAGGAGTGGATACAATGGTCAGTTCCTGCTACCTCTCACTTTATTGTAGCTCAACATACAGCAGTTATGAACTTGGACTCTGGATCCAGCCCAGCCCAGCCCACATTTAAATCCCATTCTCCTCCTTAATCTCTGATTGTGGGCAAGATGTTCACCTCTCTGTTCTGCAGTGTCCCCATCTGTAAAGCTAGCTAAGGAAACACCGCACTTCCCAGGGTTGTCATGAGGATTAACTGAGCTAGCCTTCCTAAAGAGCTCAGCTCGGGGCTGGCACAGAGCAAGCAACATACGAGGTTCTGGAACCAAACGCGAGCCTTCCGTTCATTTTCAGAGATTTGACCTCCTCCTTATGTCGCTCTTTTGGGACATTTTCCCTCTTAAGCTTCCCTAAGGCATTCTTTTATTTGTTCACATTCGTATACCTACTAACCACATACTGATCGAGCACCCCTATCAGACTTTGTTTCCACAGGCAACATAAACCTGAACAAAAAGTCACTGGTCATTGGGGAACAGCTGAGCAGGAGCGATGCCTTACTCTGGAGAGGTGGACAGTTCATTGAAGACCAGACAACTGTCTCTACAAACCAGCGGATTAAAACCTGGCCCTGGGCCCCCGGAATCCAGAGGGCTGCTGAGCACTTGTCACCACTGAGCAGTCTTGGCACTGGAGCTCACTGGGCTCACCAAGGGCAAGCACGTTCGCTGATTCAGCAAACGAACAACCAAGTCTTGTCATCTCCCACTCATGGCCTCCTTCCTCTCCTCCCCTCTCCTGTCCCACGGATTGCAGTGAATCGGCCTGTCATTTTGGTGTCTTTAGGTGCGTAGGAAGGAAGCACAAGGCAGTGGCTTGGAAAGTGAAGGGATTCCCAAGATCATTGTCAACGACACAGTCTGGCAGGGCAGGTGGTCAGGTGACCATAGATACCACTTCACTGCAGCGCACCTTTTTACCTGAAAGCAAATCTGCACAGTGAGACTCTCGGTGTCTATGCTTGGGCTCCCTCACAGCACATGTCCCACGGATTTGACACAGGTGGAAGCTGTGAGGCAGGTGTGCTTCTGATCAGTACATCTGTCAAGGCTGTGTGGTGGTTTGGAAGGCAGGCTCTTGGTGACTGCGGTGTGTAGAACTGTTTTCGGGGGCGGGAGCATGGAGGGGCTTTATGTCTTCCCCCCGTTGGGCGTCTGTGCTGTGCAGTGCTGCGAATGTCAGTCCAAAGACGCAGGCACACAGGACTGAGGTTTTCTTTCCTTGCACTTGGTGAACTACTGAGCAACTTATTGGGTTCTTTGTCCAGAGTTGTGCTCATACCAGTCATGGTTGCAGTTAACTCTCCTGTCCAAGCCAGCATGGTCTCTTCTAAGTACAACAACTCTGCTTCCACTCCAGGCATCGCTGGTGCAGACACCACACCGCTGGGGTCTGCATCCCTTCTGAATTCTGGTTCCTGCCTGGCGTTCTGCCTGGAGCCTGAGTTTATGGCCAGTGTGTCAGGTCACTCAGCATCACTTCCCTCTCTAGACTTCAGAGTTTTCTCTTCTCCTCCTTCCATCCCTCAGACATACACAGATGTCTCCTCTGAGCCAATGTCTGTCCATGGGAAAGCCTTTATGCCAGCAATATGGGAACATGCCAGGATCTTTTATGAGGGGTGAACATGTTTGTACATGTTCATGTGTATTGTATGCATGTATATATGTCTCTGTGGCATGTTTCTCTTTGTGTACATATGTGCATGTTTGTGTATATTTGTACATGTGTGTATTGTCCAGAGCCTGCACATGTATGTATATGATGGAGAGAGGCAAAGTGTGGAGAAGTAACTGCCAACTCAGTCACTGCCCACTGACTGCTATACTTCAGCACAATGACAGGGAATCTTGTCTGTGCTGGGCCTACCACCTAGGAGCTCACCTTTGTCATCAATGGCACAGCTATTTCTTCCTGAGACTTAACCAATCACCTTCTTGGTGTTCTGTAGGGAAGGTGGCATAGAATGAGATGATCATTTTAAGAATATCTCTGCTTAAATCATGGAAAATGAATTGAGGAAAGTAAATCTAGGGAGACCAGTAATCCAGACCAGAAATGATGACTTATGGCCCAGGGTGGTGGTGGTGATTTAGAGCAAAGAGACAGGAAGGGAGGGTGAGTTGGATGGCATTTGCAGTTGGGCACACTTTGGATCATTTTAAAGGAGCAGACTGCCAATTCCTGTCCCTTCCTACGACTCTGACTCTTGACTCTGGTAGTGAGGGTTGAAGGGCAATTATGGCCCCTTCCCAGATGATACCACCAATTTTACAGGTTAACTAGAGAAGGACCTGGTGTTGACTGGTCCAGGAGGTGGGGAGTCCCCCAGGCAAAAACAGATTTCTAGGTTTTGGGGGCTGATTTACCTCATGAGCTGGAGAGAAGATCTGGTTTGAGGCAAGGAAATGGATAAGAAATCTTTTAACTATATCACAAAAAGGTATCCTTGATAAAGATGATTGCCTGAGACAGGACCAGCTGTATAATTTGTGGGGCCCAGTGCAAAATGAAAATGCAGGGCCTCTTGTTTGGACATCTTTAAGAATTTCAGGATGGCAACAGAAGAACCTTAAACCAGATGTTGGGCCCTTCTAAGCATGAGTCTTGTGTGACTACTCAGTCAGGAACCCATGAAACCAGCCATGGTCTAAGACCTTTCTCTAGGATTTCAAAAATACCCTGATTTATTTTCCTAATGGAAAAGTAGATGTGGCAGGAACAGGATGAGACTCAAGCTGCTTTAATTCTTTTCCATTTCACCTATATACATTTAAAATTAGGAAGGAGTAGTGTCATATTACCTAATTCTTTTCCCCATCTCTTCAGGGATATTAATGTTTCATAGTTGACACTGATCCTAACAACCTCTGTCCTTTGCTGTTCATTTGAAAATCTCAGCTGGACTCCTTTTCAGGGCTGTCATCTGTTGCTATTATTCCCTTCTATCTATATATATAAAAGGCTAATATGCTATGTGTCCCTCCACCTGTCTGACCAGTCGCTATGGCGCACACTGACCAACAGGGGGCAGACGGTGCAGGAGCTGCTGAGCTGCAGTGACTTGGCAGCAGCAGTTCTCAGGTGATGCACCCCGAAACCAGAGAGGAGGGGGAGGGAGTCTGCTTCCTCTCTGGGGGCGAGTCCACCTTCGGCCGTGGGTTATGTTGTTGCTGGGGCACTATCAGTCCCGAATCTGGTTACTGCACACTTACGTTTGTGTTCCACACCCTGTACAACAGCAACTTTGCAGAGTGCCCTCTCGCACTCCGGGACCTCTCGGGGGATGTTGGAGAGCTGATTTTAGCCTGATCCCCGCAGGCCAGGCTGAGGGACCCCACCTTCCGGAGGGACCCTGCTCACTCCGCAGACGCTGGGGAGGGACTGAGGGAGGTTGGCCCCAGGGCGTCTCCAGCCCATCTCACCCAGTCCTTCTTCATCAGCCACCTTCTCATTAATTCAATGTGCATGAATCCATGCACAGGGTCACTAGTTTTTAAATAAGGGAGAGTGCAATAGACTCTCAGACAGGCAAGGAGGGAGACACTCTTCATAGAATGTTTCCTTATAATGAAATCTGAAGATTTAGTACACATACAGATTGATAGAATATTCATTGGAAGTTTATTTATGAACTCAAACTAGCCTGTTTCCTTTAAGTAACTTGTCCCCATTCATTACTTTTTTTTCTTTCCAATAGCATGTTTAGATGCATCATTTTCAGAAAGTCCTTTTACAATAACATCACATAGCAAACATACTGGACTATATCACACTATGCTCACGTTAGCCCTGGCGCTGTGTCTGTCTCTATGCCGGTGCCACCTGCATTGATTACTAGAGTTCTTTAATAAGTATTGATACCAATTCGTGTGAATTCTCTAACTTTGTACTTTTGCAAAGTTGCTTTGGCTAACCTAGGTCCTTTTCATTTTCCTGTGCATTTCAGAATCAACTTGTCAGTTTCTTTAGAAAATAATGGCTAGGATTTGATTTGAGATTGCATTGAAATGTAACTCTAGAACAGTTTGGGAAGAATTGCCAAATTAAAAAATATTGAATTTTCTGAACCACAAGCATGATATGTAGATCCTCTTTAATTTCTCTAGAAAAGGTTTTTTAATTTTTTTAACGTATTGGTCCTGAACATCATTGTCAAGTTTCTACCTAGGTATTTAACATTTTTGATGCTGTAATAGTTACATTTTAATTTCAACTTCTGAGTGTTCATTGATAGTATAGAGAATTAAAATTGTTTTTAGTATTAAAATATATTCTGCAACCTTACTAAACTCACTTATTCTAGTATCGTTTTTGTGGATTCTATCAATTTTTGACATATACAATCATATCCACAAATAGACAGTTTTTCTCTTCCTTTATCAATCTGTATGCCTTTTTTCCCTTGCCTATTGCACTGTAAAATGTCCAGTCTAATGTGAATTAGAAGTGGTAATGGAGGAATTGTGCCTTGTACCTGATTTTAGGATTATGTTAAGTTATAGATTTTGTGCAGATACTCTTTACCAGGTTGAAGAAATTGCCTTTTATTCCCGGTCTATACGTGTCTTAATAGAAAAGCATGTTGGATATTGTCACATGACTTTTCTGCAATTATTGAGATGATAATGTGGATTTGTTTTCTTTTTTAGTTTATTTGTAGTGGGCCTTAGCACAGAGCACCGAATAACTTCATCCAAGTCTAGAATGCAGGGTGGTGGAACTGAGAACTTTGGGAGATGAGTGGAATAGCAGCTGTTTGGTGGCCAACATCAAGAACTTTGCTTTTTAAAATTTTATGACCTTTGCATAACAATTATTTCAACCATGAAAGTACAGTACATATACTAGAGAAATTTTAATCATTACGACTAATTATAGATGGTGGGGAAGTTAAAAGTGAGAAGGAAAAGATAAATAACGGATTGGGCCAGGAAGCACATCTTGGGGGAGTTTGAACACTGACATGGGAATCTGGGACCTCGGTGTCCCAAGTAGAATGCCCGTATTTCTGATGATGCGCAAGGTATTGGGTGTAAGATTTGAACTTATTTATATTAAAATAACCCTATGAAATGTTCTTAGTACAAAACGTGTAAACACCCTCACCCTTTGCGGATGTCACGCACAATGACATCACCGGATGTCAGCCGGTCATCCTGCTGTGCTGCGGCTGAAGGAGCAGTCAGCACTGCAGGGGCTTGAAGTCGGGAACCTCGCGCATCTGTTGGCTTTGGGCATTCTGCTCCGTATTGCAGTTTCTGAGGGCCTCAGGAAATGGATTTATAAGTTATTTTGCAACATTTTAATACTTTGTGGTGAAATGGGACACTGCTGTGAAAATCGTTTGTACTACAAAGATGTCTGCTTGTTTTATAGCAAGCTTCTAAAAAGGTGGTCAGCCTTAAAGATGAGCTAAATTGTTTACAAAAGGATACATGCTTGTGTTATTTGTGGATGAGGATAGTGGCTAAAGAAGTATGGTATTAGCAGATACTTTTGGAAAAATAAATTTAATTTTACTTGAAGGTAAAGGTGATGTTATAACAATTAGTGAGAATCTCTTTTAAAAGGAATTTGTACTACAGAGAGAACTTTTGAAAATGGATGCTCAGGAATGTTGTCATTGTTATGTGATTCCTGAATTTTTCTGTAAATGATATTTGAAACCTATTAAAAATTCACAGATTTATCCACATAAAAATGTGGAAACAAAATTTGTACAATTTTAAAGACTGTCAACATAAATATTTTTAGTGGGTTTTTAATTCATTTGTTTAAAACATATATTTAACACCTTCTTAATGGTTTGCAAGAGCAACTAGGGCATTTTTGGATAAATGATTATTTATTAGCTGAATTTCAATTAAAATCTTGGCATAGCCTGTAGAAATAATTGAAAAGTGTCATGATTTAGTTACACTAGCCAGTATGGAAGTTATTCTTCTTCTATTTTAGATGAATGCTTCTTTGAGAGGCATCTTTTCAACTATGACAGGTCTTAAAAGCAAGTATCAATATAAATTGAACTAAGAAATAGAGCTTGAAATTGCTCTATCAGAAAGTGTCAAATAAGATTTTAGAAAATAATAAGTTATATTTGAAGATATTTCTCTCACTTTATAAACATTCTTAACACATTTTAGAAGAAAAAATATTGGTAATATTTATAGATTTAATAAGTAATTTTAAATTTAATTTTTATTAATGTGTGTATTCCATAGTTATTATAATGTGTCAGTACATAATGGTGTGTGTGTGTATCATTCACTTTTAAAAATACATGTATATTTTTACTGAAGGAATGCCTAATCAATAAAGTTTAGAAAACCTAGTGCAGACACTATAGACACAACATCACCTGCTCGGGGGTAGAGCACTGACAAATGTGAGGCCTGCCATATGCCTGGACTGTGATAGGCATTTGGGTGCATTATCTCATATCATCCTCACCAGAGGTCTGCAGACCAAGTGCCATCACACCTGTCTTTCATCAGGAACCTTTATTCTTTAAGCATATGTTACAGGTCTGGGCTCACATTTGTAGCAAGTGCAGACCTTGAATTCAATCAGACCAAGGTCATGTGGCTGCAGGATGCTGCTCTCACTCATTTTTCCTTCCTCCACGAGAGAATGGTGGGTTTTAATATGAGGCATATGGAGAAAGCCTTGTTTGGGTTAGTGATAACTCTGTTACTCCCTCAACTTACAGTGCCTAGAGTCACTTCAACATACTTGGACAGTGACACTGGTTAAATCCTAATAGATGGGAGGTTGGCTGAGTAAGTGAGGCATGGGATGGGTCAATCCAGCCTTCCTGTCAGGGTGGTCAGCGGGGAGCATAAAGTGAGAGAGAATTATAGGCAGGGACAGGACTGGAGAAGGGCAGGGCCAGTGCTTCAACCTGACTCTCGATCAAGCTGGTTCTTAATATGGTAGTAAGGTATTTTCTGGGTATATGAATGTGCCTCAGGCAGTGTATGGTCTTTCAGAAAATTTGTGTAAAATTGTAAGTCTCTGCATTTGTGTTTTAGAGGAGGAAGCCCATAGTTTTCATCAGATCCTGAGAGAATCTGTGACCAAAAAATATTCTCATTCTAGTGTCTACAGTAATTGTCATCACCGCTTTATAGAGTTTACCCTTTACTGCTCTAGGCTTAGTGCTGAGCAGAACAGACAAAGCCATGCTCTATTCTGTCACTCAGAAGAACAGCATTCATGTAATTGGCTAGTTGGTGGTGTACTTAAAAGAGGTGTTGAGACTTTATACTAAACAGTATATTGCACTACACAAGATCAGCAAAGCGCAAACCTGGCCTAGCTCAGCCTGCCAACCTAGTGAGACGTTTCAGGATGTCCTTCTCCTTGACAATGGACGGACAGAGGTGGGCAAAGAGATGTAAGCTCTCCTCTCATCAGTGGATTCGGTTATAAGTTTGTGCCGTGTGTGTGTGTGTGTGTGTGTGTGTGTGTGTGTGTGAGAGAGAGAGAGAGAGAGAGAGAGAGATTATATGTAATACAGACAGTTCTCATTAATCATAATTGTTTTTTTAATAAAGTCACCCTGAACCCTCAGTAAATTGTGATCCACTGTTCCTAAGGGAAATATAGGGTTGGGTTCCTGTGAGCTTCTGGTCACATTTTCATCAAGCAATCAATGTATAACCTTGTTTTTTGTTTTCTGTTCAAAGACACCTTACTTAATACATGTTGTTGATTCATTAACATTGAGTTCACTGCCAAGAGCAACTAAAACTTGTGCCTGGATGAGGCTTTTCTAACACATGCATTTTCCACAGCTGCTTACACTTAGGGGCACTAGACAGTCCTTCAGTACTATGCTTGGGGACATTTTAAACAGAGAAATCACCAACAAAAAGCACAGAAATGTGGAAAATGTGGCACTAACTAGACTGTGGAAAGGACATGTTTACAGCCTGAGAGCTGAGGCAAGAAGGCAGAGTGTCGCCTGTTAAACCTCCGGAGACTTGGATGTTTTGCTGCTCTGTGCATATCCACGAATGACAGAAAGCATGATGAGTATAGAATTTGGGGTTAGAGGTAAAGTTTAGCAAGGAGTCAAATCCACAGAAAGAGAACCTGCAAACCGTGAGCATTGACTGAATTGATTTCAGCGGCTTTATGAAAGATGCATTTCAGAGAGGAAGCATTGCATTTTGTCTGCATAGAAGGATGAACTAAGTGACTTTATACTCTTTCTGTTACTGTGTCACCTCGTTTGAACTTGATTTTTGAGACCCTGCAATGTTGCAGACATTGACGAGGACAGAAAGATTCGTGAGACGGTCCTGCCGTTTGGTTGCTTATAGCCCAGGTGGGAGACAGGCATGTAAATAAATTCGGTATGGTGTGAAAAGGTGGACTAAGTGCCAACCAGATTACATTTTCTCTCCAGTGTCATGGAAGTCTTACTAAAGAACTTCCAAAAGAGCTAGAGTTTTAAGCATGTCCAAGATTTCATTGGGTGAATAGCTAGAAAAGAACCAGGTTAAAAGTGAAAACAGATGTTCACAGGCAGGAAGATGTGACACAGTTCAGTATGTTTTGGAATTATAAAGACTTTGCTGTTGTCATAAGGTAAAACATTAGGTGCGAATGGAGGATAAAATCAGTAGGTGACATCGGAAGTGTAGGCAAGAATCACATCAAAGGGCCTTGGTTGACCATCTGAGGACTTGGGACATGAACCTACAGGTGAAGAGGAGGCAGGGAGATGCATCGTGATAAATGTGCTTTAGAAAGGTAGCCCCAGAGACACCAAGGAGAGTAGTTCCTAAATGAGGCAGCACTAGCGGCCTGGACTCCAGAGCCCATGAAGACCTGAGCTACGGCACTTCAGTGGCGGTGGGCAGAATGGGAGAGATTCTTAACATAGATCCGGCCTAAGCAGATAATCTAGAAATCTGAGAACAAGTATCATCCAGTTTGGATTCTCCCTTCAGTGTATCACTCGCATTGTTATATGCAACATTCACAGTTTCCCCCTCTTTTTAAAAAAACCACAAAAAACACACACACACACAGAGACATGATGGAATTTAGGGAACGTTAATAACCTGTATCTACTAGAATAAAAGAAGAGAGCAGGTTAATATTGCTTAAGTTGCCCACAGTAAGAAACAAATAAGATACAATTTAAAGATGAGAAAAACAATTATCATATTGTTAACCGGTTGCTGTTGGCACTAATTCAACACCAACAGGAATCCCCACTTTAGGGTTCAGTGAAGAAGAAAACTTTATTCAGTGCAGAACAGCTCAATTGTGACACAGCATGGCTGTGAAAACAGCATGGCTGTGAGGTGGCCCCAGGGCAAGGCCCCTCTCCAGCTAAACGGCTCTGCTCTGCTCTTTGCCCATCTGTTTGCACTGCGCTGGTCTGCTGTGCTCCAGGGAGATGTCGGCAGTGTTTTAGCTCCAACTGAGGAAGCAAAGTCTCTGGTGGAAAGGGAAAGTGTGCTTTCAGAGCCAAAGGGGAGATGACTTATGTAGATGTAAGTCTCCACCCCTGGTCCATGATTGGTCTGTCCTCATGCAAATGAGGACTCAAAATCCTCCCACTTTGATTGGTCCAAAGACACTTTTCCGATTCGTTAGAATGGAGCTGCTCTGATTAGTTGGAGCTGCACAGCCCTGATTGGAAGGGGAAAGCCTCAGTCCTATTGGTTGAAATAGAATTCCAGGAACTGCTTTACGAGGGCTGGCTCAGGTGGCCAGGACAGTGCAGGCGGGCAGTTCCGTGCAGGCTTCTTTCTCCCTGCAGTGCAGTTTGCATGAGAGCCCCTTAGAGAAATGGCTGCTAGGCTCTGCTTTTAAAAGTTGAGCCCGGTTAGCCACTAGGACCCCTTCTTAGTAGGTGCCTTCTTTTTTTTTTTTTTTAATTTCTTTATTGATTAAGGTGTCACATATTTGTCCTCATCCCCCCATTCCCATCCCACCCCTCTCCCCACGCATGCCCCAATCCCCTGTTGAACTTAACCGTTGGATAGGCTTATATGCATGCATACAGGTCCTTTGGTTGAACTCTCCCCCTCCCCCCACCCTCCCCCTACCCTCCCCTATCCTCCCTCTGAGGCCCGATAGTCCGATCGATGCCTCCTTGCTTCTGGTTCTGTTCTTGTTCCTCAGTCTATGTTGTTCATCATTTCCCCTAGATGAGCGAGATCATATGTCATTAGATATATACTAATAAGAACTGAATGTGAGACGAGCAATAATAGTTATGCTGACAGGCAAATGAATCAATCTGTAGCGAGCTTCCCCCTGGACCAACAGTTCTTTTGAGACCCAATTTCAATGTCCAGTAGTTCCTTATGTGTACATGTCAGCACTGACCCCTCAGCTCTGGATGGTGGACAAATGGTGGTAATGGAGGTCCGACTCCCTCAGGTTTGGTCTCGGCCGAACCCAGGGGCACGGCGTCACCCGGACTAAGGGGCACATGGCCTCACCCATACCCAAGGGGCGCGTGGTCTCACCCGGGCCTGGGACCCAGCCTCACCCGGATAGATCCAGGGGCGCACGGCCTCACCCGGACCCAGGATCTGGCTTCACCCGTACCCAGGGACGCTTGGCCTCTCCCAGACCCAGGGGCACATGGCCTCACCCGGGCTTAGTTGCACAAGGCCTCACCTGGTTCCAGGGACACATGGTCTCTCCCGGACCCAGGGACGCTTGGCCTCTCCCAGACCCAGGGCCACTTGGGCTCACCCGGGCCTAGGTGTACGAGGCCTCACCCGGATCCAGGGACACATGGTCTCACCCGGACCCAGGGACGCTTGGCCTCTCCCAGACCCAGGGCCACTTGGGCTCACCCGGGCCTAGGTGTACGAGGCCTCACCCGGATCCAGGGACACATGGTCTCACCCGGACCCAGGGACGCTTGGCCTCTCCCAGACCCAGGGCCACTTGGGCTCACCCGGGCCTAGGTGCACGAGGCCTCATCCGGGTCCAGGGACGCATGGTCTCATCCGGACCCAGGGACGCTTGGCCTCTCCCAGACCCAGGGGCACGTGGCCTCACCCGGGCCTAGGTGCACGAGGCCTCACCCGAATCCAGGGACACATGGTCTCACCCGGACCCAGGGATGCTTGGCCTCTCCCAGACCCAGGGCCACTTGGGCTCACCAGGGCCTAGGTGCACGAGGCCTCACCCGGATCCAGGGACACATGGTCTCACCCGGACCCAGGGACGCTTGGCCTCTCCCAGACCCAGGGCCACTTGGGCTCACCCGGGCCTAGGTGCACGAGGCCTCACCCGGATCCTGGGACACATGGTCTCACCCGGACCCAGGGATGCTTGGCCTCTCCCAGACCCAGGGCCACTTGGGCTCACCCGGGCCCAGGTGCACGAGGCCTCACCCGGATCCAGGGACACATGGTCTCACCCGGACCCAGGGATGCTTGGCCTCTCCCAGACCCAGGGCCACTTGGGCTCACCCGGGCCTAGGTGCACGAGGCCTCACCCGGATCCTGGGACACATGGTCTCACCCGGACCCAGGGACGCTTGGCCTCTCCCAGACCCAGGGCCACTTGGGCTCACCCGGGCCTAGGTGCACGAGGCCTCACCCGGATCCAGGGACACATGGTCTCACCCGGACCCAGGGACGCTTGGCCTCTCCCAGACCCAGGGCCACTTGGGCTCACCCGGGCCTAGGTGCACGAGGCCTCACCCGGATCCAGGGACACATGGTCTCACCCGGACCCAGGGACGCTTGGCCTCTTCCAGACCCAGGGCCACTTGGGCTCACCCGGGCCTAGGTGCACGAGGCCTCACCCGGATCCAGGGACACATGGTCTCACCCGGACCCAGGGACGCTTGGCCTCTCCCAGACCCAGGGGCACGTGGCCTCACCCGGGCCTAGGTGCACGAGCCCTTCTCCGACTCCAGGGACACATGGTCGCACCCGGACCCAGGGATGCTTGGCCTCTCCCAGACCCAGGGCCACGTGGGCTCACCCGGGTCTAGGTGCACGCGGCCTCACCCGGATCCAGGGACACATGGTCTCACCCGGACCCAGGGACGCTTGGCCTCTCAGACCCTGGGGCACGTGACCTCACCCATGCCTAGGTGCACGAGGTCTCACCCGGATCCAGGGACACACGGTCTCACCCGGACCCAGGGACGCCTGGCCTCCCCCATACCCAGGGGTACGTGGTCTAACCCAGGCCTAGGCGCACGAGGCCTCACCCGGATCCAGGGACACACGGTCTCACCCGGACCCAGGGATGCCTGGCCTCCCCCAGACCCAGGGGCACGTGGCCTCACCCGGGCCTAGGTGCACGAGGCCTCACCCGGATCCAGGGACACATGGTCTCACCCGGACCCAGGGACGCCTGGCCTCCCCCAGACCCAGGGGCACGCGGCCCCACCCGGGCCTAGGTGCACGAGGCCTCACCCGGATCCAGGGACACATGGTCTCGCCCGGACCTAGGGGTGTGTGGCCTCTCTCAGACCCAGGGGCACGTGGCCTCACCTGGACCTAGGTGCACGAAGCCACCCGGACCCAGGGGCGCGTTACCTCTCTCAGACCCCTGGTCGCGTGGTCTCACCCGGATCCAGGGGCTCACGGCCTCACCCGTACTCGGGACCCAGCCTTACCCGGATCCAGGGGCCCACGGCCTCACCCGGACCCAGGGTTCAGATTCGCCCTGACCCAGGGGCACATGGCCTCACCCGAACCCGGAGTCCAGCTTCACCTGGACCCAGGGGCGTGAGGCCTCACCTAGACCCAGAGGCGTGTGACCACATCTGAGCCCAGAGGCTCGCAGGCTCGCCTGGACTCGGGTCTCAGCGGGGTTTCGTCTTCTTGATCCCAATTCCTGTTGGTCAGTTCCCTCTCAGCAATTCCTTCGGTCATTTTCTCAGAGCTCCAGGGCGGCTGCCGCAGAACTCGTTGGGCGGCGGGCTCGGCAAGGCTCCGGTGTGCCCGGTGCCCGGCGGTGGGCTGGTCCGGTGTCGCTGCGTCGGCCCTTGGGTCTGCAACGGTGGCCAGTCGCTGAGCGTGCGCACCTGGCCACTTCGGGGCATTGAGATTCTTGAAGGACTCGGAGCTCAGCAAGCACGGAGTCTCCCACCCCATGTCTCCCAGGGGCTCGTCTGTCCGTGCTCGGCAGCGAGTGGAGCCGTCCCCTCAGCCGGAGACCGCCGGGGGAACTGCGCCGAGCACGTTCCAGGCCACCATTGTGTCGCCTGAGCCATAGTTCTTAAAGTGTGGACTTTGGGTCACCGGCATCAGCATCATTCTGCGTACCCCTCTCTTTTATTCTAGTTGTAGAGCATCTGCTCAGCCAGCCCCCCGGTCTTTCTGGCTGGTGTCTGCTCTGCTCTCCCGTCGTAGTCTCAATATTGTTGTGGTAGGCAACGATCAGGCTGCCGCCCTATGTCTCCATCTTGGTCCTCCTTTGTACAGTTAAGTCTTGATTGTTGTTGGTGTCACTGGGAGGAATTGTCCTCCAGGCCAATTGGCCGTGAGGACCCTCTTTGTCCATATAGGAAGAGTTGCTGTGCAGGAGACATGTTTGTGGGCCGGGTCTTGATGCAGCAATGCCTTGGCGCTCACTGAGTCTGCCTCTAGAATGCCTCCCTTATGCAAGTGATTGAAATCTGGTGTCATCTCCCACCAACCACTAGATGCCCTTGTTTCTGGGTCTCCAATGTAGTGTGGGTCAGCCACTACCTGAGGCACTCAGCAGGAAAAAGCTTCTGCTCAGCTTGGCTGGGGCGGAGCTACAGGGTGGAGCCTACAACCTTGGCTTCCTGTCAGCCCCGCCCTATGAGGCTCCTGTGTCTGTGTCCCTCTGTATTCCTTGCAAACACCTCTGAGAGAAACGCACCCTGGAATTTCGCCCACTGCCAAACAGTCCAGTCCCTCCCCTAATGAATCTGGACTCCCAGATTCTCGCCTGGAACTGGGTTTCAGTGCAGTTGGAACTGGGTCTCAGCGCAGTCTGGCGTCCCTGTCTCCTTCCCAGCAGGGCCACCCAGTGGCGCAGGCAAAAGTCCGTCCTCTGCGCACCTTCCAGTGCGCGCGTCTGGAGCCGCCGCTTCTCTGTGCCTCCGCCACCACAGCCCAAATTCATTCCCCCAGCGTGCGCCTGGCTTCCCAGGGTTTCGCCCGGAACTGGGGTTCAGTGCAGTCGGAACTGGGGTTCAGCACGGTCCTGAGCTTATGTCTCCTTCCCGCTAGGGCAGTTCAGTGGCGCAGGCAACAGTCCGTCCTTTGCGCCCCTTCCCATGCGCGCCTCTGGAGCTCTGCCTTCCCCCGCTCCTCTGTGCCTGCGCCCCACAGCCCAGATTCATTCCCCCAGCCTGCGCCTGGCTTCCCAGGGTTTCGCCCGGAACTGGCGCTCAGTGCAGTCGGAGCCGGCGCTTAGCGCACTCCGGAGCCTTTATCTCCTTCCTGCCAGTGAACGCCGGCCAGGCCGTCAGCCGCCCCTTCCTCTCCGGCTCCATCCTCCCCGCAGGCGCGCGTGCTCGTGTCTCCGCCAGTTTCTCCATACCTCAGGCTTTTACGGCTCCCCCGATTGTCCCTGTGGCCTTCTCCTTCCCCCCAGCTGTGGGCATTTCAGTCCGCCAGCTCTCCTGTGGTTCTGGACGATGTCCGTTCTGACCTCTAGTTGTGCCTTTGAAATTGTTGTGCCCGGCTGCAGGTTAGGTGTTTCACCTATGCCGCCATCTTGGTTTCTCCAGTAGGTGCCTTCTTTCTCGTGTCCACAGCATGCAGTGTTTTCTATTTCACTTATAAGAATATTTACTTTTAACTATTAGCTTTCAAAAAAAACCCTCTATTTTTTACTTCTGTTTTAATGACTATGTGCCATTAAATACAGGGCTTCAAAGGATGGTTTTGGAACTATTAATGGCAAAAATAAAATATTGTTAAACAATAGGTGAGGTCATTTTTGCGTTGGAATGTGTGCCAGCCCATCAGGAGTGCAGATGCCATGTCAGCCTATCCTGAAGCAATGGGCTGGTCACCTGGTCCCACAAAGGGCCTCCAGCAGCTGTTCTGTGTGCACCAACGTCACCATTCATTTCACCCACACACCCTCTTTGTTCCAAAGTGAGATGTTTCCAGAATTTTGATTTATTTTTTCCACGTCAGTAGTTGGAATTACAAGGATCAGGTATCGTATGAAATGCTCACTTCAGGTCACTCCTAGAGGGTAAGGGTACTCGTGCATAGTACGCACCTGCCCTGTCTTACTGATCGAATAGCAATGTGCTCCGTTTACTTCTTCAAAGCGCACTGACTTTGAGCAGATCGGTGCTCCTGGGATTCTGATCTGCCACCGGCAGGAACTGAACACCACGTCACATGCACAAACCTGGTTCCTGTACTGGAGGCTTAGTCTACGAACACACCAGAACTCAACCACTCTTCTCAGTTGTTAATGGTATTTGAGGGGCTCCTCTTCCGAAGAGGCATCGTTTGTGGTAGAGGGCAAAGATTTGACCTTAGAAGGCTCAGACTGTCCTCCATCATTTACTACATAAACATGGGCATGGTAGGGGGAGTAATGGCCCCCAAAGATAATGAAATTGTGGACGAAAAATGGGAACCACTCTGAGCTTCATTTATTTTTAGAAGTCCCTCCTGAATGCCTCTGTGCTGCTGCCTCTAATCGGTAATTTGCATAGTGGAAAGCATGTGTGTGCTTTGACTTCTCCTCAGGCAGCTGAGCAAAGACTACACCTGCAAGTGATGTACTTCCCTGGTCAGTTCCCAGGAGGGAGGAGAAAATAGTGTTTCAGAGAGAGGAGGGCAGGTGGGTCGGAAAATAGAGCTAAATAAATGAGACCAACACATGATGGAGGCCAATTCTCATGACAGCGGCGGCTCACTGCTGAGCACACAGCCCTGTACTGTCAGTAGCTTGATACACTGAACATGTATTTCCAACTCAGTCACCAGAGTCCCTGGATGGGAGAGGGAGTGCTGCCCTGCACAGTCACTCTGGGTTCTGTGCTCTTTCTGTCGTGTGGCTTCCCCGTCCTCCATTGACCTAGTGACTGAGCAAGTGACTGAGGACTGTGGTGGAGATGTTCAGGAGCTGCTGTGGGCGGCTGCCCTTCCCTCTGCCACAGCCACTGCTCAGACTGGGCCCACCCCGCCCTGCAGGCAGGCCATGTGCAGGGCAGCTGGGGGGCCGGAAAGAAGGGAAGGGCCCGAACTGGAGCTCTGCTCCACAATCTGCCTTTAGGCACAGTTTTCCTGAGAACTCTGTTACCTGAGGAAATGGACATTTAAAAATATCAAATAAAAGAGCATGTTTGACCCTGACCGGTTTGGCTCAGTGGATAGAGCGTTGGCCTGCAGACTGAAGGGTCCCAGTTGCGGGCACATCCCCAGTAGGGGGTGTGCAGGAGGCAGCTGATCGATGTTTCTCTCTCATCGATGTTTCTAGCTCTCTATCCCTCTCCCTTCCTCTCTGTAAAAAATCAATAAAATAAAAAAATCAATAAAATATATTTTTTAAAAAGCATATTTGCTTTTTAAAACAAAGGATGAACATTTCATGAGAAGTAGACCACACTTCCCTGTGTTACTGAGGACACTGTTTGCAAAGATCTCATTGTGTACTTCTCCCACTCCCCAGACTTCCTCAAGCCACTTATGTGTTATAATCCAGATTTAAAAAACCCGATTCCATGAAGAGTAATCTTAAACCCCTTCCATAACCAGTCCCACTTCTTTAATCAATGTTATTTTATATTGTCTCTTCTATAAGGTCTTTTCCTTTTCTATCTTGTTTTATAGTTATTTCTATATATGTATAGACAACGTCTTTAAAATTGTGAGTTAAGGAAATACACCTTATTCATAATTTATTTCATAGTAGCTGTGCCTTAAATAATGAATAAATAGTGATTGACCTATATATATAAAAGCCTAAGCGACTGTTCCAACCTAATGACCAGTCGACTAGTTGCTATGATGCGCACTGACCACCAGGGGGCAGATGCTCAACTCAGGAGCTGCCCCCTGGTGGTCAGTGCGCTCCCACAGTGGGAGCACCGCTCAGCCAGAAGCCAGGCTCACCGTTGGCGAGCACAACTGCGTCTGTGGGAACCTCTCCTGCTGCCACAGCCGCAGCGCTACTGAGCAGAGGCCGTAGTGGTGGGCGCAGCGGGGCTGGAGTGAGCGGGAGCAGCGAAGCGCCCAGCCCCAGCTCGGGGCTCCTCCCCAGTCACCTGCTGCTTAGCGCACTGCTACATCCCTCGTATCCCATAAGCCTACAGTTACAATCTCCAGAGAATGGTTGTAGCATGGACCAGCCTGGTATCGCTGCCGCCGGGCCCCTGGAACTTTGCCTTGGGCATCGAGATCAAATCTCATCCCTGACCGATTGCTCCGGAGCTACAGAGGAAGGCAGCAATATAACAGTGGCCACAAGGTGACGACTGACAATTGGGGTAAAAGTCAAAGAGAGAGAGATCTGCAGGGGGTTGTGGGTAACAGAGCACCCTCACCCCCAAGATCCCCAACTTTGTATTGTTCATCTTGGAACATCTCTTATCCTTCTCTGAGCAGTGGAAAACGGCCCGCATGGCCCAAGGCGTTCACTGGGGACCTCCCAGCCGGCAAGGAGGATACATTCCTACCCTGGCCACAGAAGGGACATTTGGAAATGTTTTCAGGAAGCTGCAGGGAGGAGGACTGACTCCCCACGTGACTTCCCAGCGGCTCACAGGGACATGGGAACTTCCCGGGCACGCAGGCTCCCGCTTTCCTTCCAGGTGCACGAATCCGTGCACTGGGCCACTCGTAGGAATATAAGTTATTGTCTTTCTTGGCCTCAGTTTCCTCATAGTAAGATAAAGAGTTCCAGCCGGATCACTGTTTCTCAAGCATAACTGTTAACCAGAACCACCATGCACAGTCTTAATAACACAGGTACCTGTGCCTGGCCAAGATGTAAGTAATCCTGATGGCCAAAACTAGGCCTAAGTGTCGGTGTTTGTAAAAATCCTATAGGAAATGGGTTCAGTTGGCATTTACGTTGTATGTTCTTCATTCTTTTATTTTCCACCTTCTTGTGTCCTTATATTTAAGGTGTGACTCTTGAAAGCAGCATGGATTTGGGTTTGTTTTAGTCCAGTCTGATAATCTGACTGTTAATGGTTCTGTTTAGTAATCTCATATCTCAACGTAACTATTAAGGAGCTGCATCCTCCAGTTAGTATTGTTTCTGTTTTTCTACCTCTTCTATGGCTTTCTTCTTAAATTTACATGGATTTGGCATTTTATATTATTTCTTCTTACCTCTATTAGCTTGTTGGTTATACTTCCTTTAACTATTCTTTGTTGGTACTCTGAAATTACAGCATGCATTCTTGAGTTGTTAAAATTTAATATCGAGTGTTTTCCCACTTTCCAAAAAGTGTTTGTCAGTGTTTTAACTCCATCAGTACACCCCTAGTTTATGTGTTATTGTAGGGAAATAATACATATATAAATATGTGTGAAATATAATTATTTTGTTATAAATATATTAAGTCCTATAAGATATTATTATTGTTATTTTATACATTCAATAACTACTTAGATTTATCCACATATTAATAGTTTGGGTTGATCTTTGTTTCTTCATATACCTCTGAGATATAATCATGTCACTTTTCTTCTAAAAAACCCCTTAGTATTTTCCTTAATATGGCTATACTGATGACAAATTATTTTGTACTTTATTTCTCTGAAACTATCCTTTCTTTACGTTCATTTTTTAAGGACTTTTCCCCCCACAGGATTGGTTATTACTTTCTTTAAGCATTTTTCACATAGAATTCCACTGTCTTTTTGAATTCATTTATTTATTTTTGAGAAGTAGCTGTCAGTACTTGCTAACAATTTTTAAGATTTATTTTTTTCTTAGTATTTGGTTTCCAGCAGTTTTAAAGTGAGTGCCTTGGTGTACTTTTCTTTCTATTTACCTCATTTGGAATTCTTAGTACTTCAATTTGTGCATTGATGTCTTTCATCACTTTGGAAAATTCTTTTTTTTAATCCTCATCTGAGGATGTGTTTTTATTGATTTTTAGAGAGAGAGGAAGGAAAAGAGAGAGAGAGAAACATTGATGTGAGAGAAACATCCCTTGCCTCCTGTATGCATGGGGATCAAACCTGAAACCTTTTGGTGCATGGGCTGACACTCCAACCAATTGAACCACCTGGCCAGGGCACTTGGGAAAATTCTTAGCTTAATTTTTCAAATATTGCTTTAGCTCCTCTTTCCCTTTTTGTCTCCTATTCCTATTGTACATGTAATAGAGTTTTTATTAAAAGTCATTTTATACATAGATGGCACTGAAGTCTTCTACTTTAAGTCATAACTATGAAGTGCAACTTGGGGCTGCTTGATATTCTGAGAAATTCTTCTAGCTCAGATGTACTCCAGAGGGTGCAGTATCACCCACAAATCTCTTAAATGGCCTCCCACAACCTGGGTTCACTTTTTCTGATCCTCATGTTAATCTGCTCCACCTGCTTTGCTTTCCAGAGCTGATACCATCACAGAATTTTGTGATGTGTCAGCAGCAGACTTCTGATTAGTTATTTTCAGTTCTTCCTCTGGTCTTTTCTTAGAACTTGCCAGATATAAGGAGTTACCAGAGATTAGACTATACATTGTATGGATTGATAGCATGTCCCGAAGCATCACAGATAGGACTGTGGCGAGCACACCTTGTGCATTTGCCTCATGTAATGAAGTTAGAAGGCAGGCCCCGGGCAGCAGTGTGAGGAGAGCGGCTTTCGGACACCCACGTGCATGACTTCAGTGTTTGCAAACAGTTACGCGTTTTCATATTTCTTTTTTGTTGTTTTTTCATTTCTTTATTGTTGAAAGTATTATAGATGTCCCCCCTTTTTTCCCCATTGACCCCTTCTTCCCACTCCCGCCCCGCCCCAAGCCTTCGCCACACGATTGTCTGTGCCCATGGGTTATGCGTATGTGCCTGTAGGTTCTTTGGTTAATCACTCTCCCTCCCTCCACCTTCCTTCTGAGCATTGGCAGTCTGTTGCATGTTTCTATGTCTCTAGACCTATTTTGTTTATAAGTTTATTTTGTTCATTAGATTCCACATTTAAGTGAGATCATGTGATATTTGTCTTTCTCTGACAGGCTTATTTTGCTTAGCACAATAATCATGTTTCTTAATTAGGAAATCTTTTTGGCAAAGATGTTGCTTTCATCTTCAAAGTCCAGAGAGGCAAAATGATTTTTTGCTTCTGATCCAGACACTGACTAGAACCTGAAGACAGTGGGAGTGTGTTTCTGAGTGTGGAGCTGGCAGCTCTAACTGTGTAACCTGTCGCGGTGACCAGGCACGGTGGTGTTAACAGACTGGTTGAAAACCTGACCTAAGGAATCTCAAGCCAACTGCACTTAGCTCCCCAAGGGAGGAGCCCCCTGTGCGCACACCTCCGACTCTGCTCCGATCCTGGAATGCAGTAGAGGTCACCTGTCCCTGCTCTCGGGGCTCCCATAGGGAAAACAGACCTTCCTTCACGAGGAGAACTGTAGAGACTCCGGGACAGGCTCTGTGCTCTGCTAGGATCATTTCAGACCCGGGAGACAGAAGAGAGAGTGAGTGAGACATTGGGGATGAAAGCCTGAGAACAGAGCCAGCCGTTGGACCAGGATAGGCGTATGCCGAGGTTTGCCCACTGCTGGTGACCACAGACATCTCTGTACTGTGTGCATCCAGGAGAGCCAAAACCAACAAGTGACACTGGTTCCAGGATGAAGAAAAGAGAAGCAAAGGCCATCATGGTGACTTTTAGTCGTTTTCCTAGAAAGTGTTCCTTACTATTACCGGTAACTGCTATATAAAGCACAGCGGGGGTTGAATTCTCGATTGCATTCTTCCACTAGACCACACTCCCAAGTGTGTGCGCTCTGAGTTAATTTCCTCTGAAATGTATTGACAGTATAATATATAATAATTCAGGCCAGCCCTTCGGTTTAGAAATTAGATGCTAGTGGGAACATTGTGGCAGGATGCACAGCGGAATGGTGTCTGAAGATGAGCCTTCCAGCTCTGGAGCAGGCTGCGCCCACCTTGTAGGAGTGGTAGAAAGAGTCAGATCCACACGCCCTACGAGTCGGAATAACTGGCTCTTGACTTCCCTGCAGGTAGGGACAGCGTCTGTAGGAACAAGCTTGGGGTCTGGTACAAAGCAGGACTTGAATAAATATTTTAGGATTGAATTAACAGACTGTACTGAGGCTGTGCCCCAGCACTTGGCCATGTTTGGGAGATGCTGAAAGTTGACTTGATGAAACCTGGGCTCCTATGAATCCTAAAGCCTCTTCCTACATCCACTTTCAGCTTGAAAGCATGAGAAATGGCAAGTGGAGGTTTGGGGGAAAATCTGAGACGAAGCATCAGAAGTAGATGCCCAAGTGAGGCTTTATCTTTTGTATCTACATAATCGGCGTTTTCTGCTATTTATTTATATGCAGCCAGTTTTAACCTGTTTACTGAGGCTCTAGCACATGTGGGGCCCTGGCCCATTCTCCCTGCACTGGAGCAGGTGCACAGCTCACCCCCAGCCAGGTTGACATCGGTGGCACTTTGTCTCCACCCAGTGGCCTCTTCCTCCAGAGAAGTGCAAGACTGCCAGCTGCGGAATGGCAGGGGGCTGCTGTGGGACCTTCAGCTGGGATCCCTCTAGGCTGTTAGTTAGATCAAAGAGCACATCACAGGGTGGCCTCACATTCTCCCAGGGTCTCTGATCCCAGTGAAAAATGGATGGTGTGTACTTGACAAACTCAGCTGTGCCCTGCCTGTTGTACCCTTTCTTATGACCTGACTTTTTTAGAGGCTGCCCCCTAAAAGGGGTCCTAGATGTGCAAGGTTCTTAGGCTCTCTCATTCTCACCTCCTTCCTTCCTGGACCACTGACAGAAGCATTCCTTCCACTTTTAGGGTTTTCAGAAGTATCCCACTCATGACATGGCCTTCAGTTGCCAAGAAAGACCTTACTTTAAACATCTTGAACAAATAAGAATCTGCTGTATATTTTAATACGTACAAAGGAGCTTCACAACATTTATTGTGTCATCTCTTCTGGGCTATGACAGCCCTGTATTTCATTCACTCGCCATGCACCTGTATCGTACTTTCACTGTCTCCCATACACCAGAACTGCAAAGACGCTAGGGAACAAGGTGGGCAAGTCCTGGGCTTTGGTGAGTTTTATTCCTACACCAGAAGCCGGTGCACAAAATTCGTGCACTCGTTGAGGGGCGGGGAGTCCCCCAGTCTGGCCTGTGCCCTCTCAGTGCGGGAGCCCCACAATCGATCGCCCCAAAGAGGTAGGCCCCGCTCACCCATCCAGGGCTCCTCAATGGATTGCCCCAAAGAGGTAGGCCAGAGCCGAGGCCCTGCCCCCACGGCACGTGCATGGGGCCACGGGAACCCTGCCTCCACTGTGTGCGCAGCCATCTTGTGACAGCGTGAGGGCATCACGCGTTAGGGCATGACGACTACTTAGCCTTTTATTAGTAAGGATGAGAAGAGCGGGAATAAAGAACCGTCACTAAAGGAAAAATTGCAGGGCTGGTACAGAGAATGGGCCCTAACCTTTTCCATAGGGAGGGTAGCATTTAGGCATGGAATTGGTGTTTCTGGTAGCAGAGAGAGCATGTTCAAAGGCCCTGAGGCAAAATAAAAAAGAGTTTAGTGTGTCTGTGTGTAAGAAACCACAGAATCAATGGGTTAGAACAGTGGTTCCAAGGCTCCTTTATACTCTTTATATCCTCAGGCCTTCACTTTGGTTTGGTTTATGAGGCTCACATCTACCATATAAAAATTAAAACTAGACTTTCCTTAACAATTATTTATTTTAAAATACAATTAAAAAACTTACTACATGTTATTATAACTATATAATTTATGAAAAAGAACCACATTTTCCATAACAAAGAAAAATTATCAAAAGGACATTGTTTCGCATTTATAAAATCTCTTTAATGCTTTTCTTAATAGAGTAGCTAAATTCTCACCTGCATCTGCAATCAACACATTGCATTAAATTGTTTTGACTAAAACCTAGAAAAATAGTCCAGTTGGATGAGAGACAACCTCACAAACTCATTGGTGGGGCCTAAAGGACCCCTTCAGTGTGTCTTGAACCCTACCTTGAGAATGCTAGGTGGAGCGTTGTAAGTAACAAGAGTAAAGAGTGGTAGGAAGGGTCATTTCTTACAACACCTTGTTAGTAGGAGAAAGTGAGCCGTTTTGGAAGCCTCCAGTGGGACAGGAAACTTCTCTCCTGAGCGGGAGAGGGGCACAGTCGGTTGTTAGAAAGGTTGTCTTGGTGCTGGTGGAGGACGGATTGGAGGAGAGGGAATGGAGTTGGAGAAGCCAGTTAGGGAGCTGTTGTTGATGCTGCTGGGAGGCTGGTGGCAGTAACTTAATTCCTTTCCCTCATTGGAGTTTCAGGGAGTAGACATGCCCACTTAGAGGAAGGTGTAAAAGAATCTGCGTAGAAGATTCTGTGAAGTGATGGCACGTCCTGGGGCTTGGTAACCAAGCACACGCGGGTATTGAGATGCCCATATGTGTCAGGACAACACTTTTGTATTTTAATTTTGCCTTGGAAATGGATTTCAGAAATGGCATCACTCGAAGCTTTGACCCACTTGTGTTTGGCCAGCTCATCAGCAGGATGACAGCTTCTCTCTCATTTTCCTGAACTCCTGCCACTTCCCATAAGCAAGAGCTAAGAAAACACAAGCATCTGCCAGCGGCAGATCCTGGAGACAGAACCTGCAGAAGGGATGCATGCGGGCTGCGGACTCAGACTTCCATCCTCACTGCACGGGGCTGCCGGCACCGCAGGGCCTGGTTTCTAGGCGTGTCTATAGATTAGGAAACGTGAGGCTGTAAATAAACAACCTGCATTGCATGCTGCAGGGCTTGTGCGTGACTCCAGTCTGCCTGCGTGCCTGCTTGAAGGTGAGCTCGTGCTCCATCAGAGGTCGACAGGCCTGCACTCTCAGTCCCTGTCCAGGTGGACCCACTGCCAGCAGCAGGATCTTTTCTTAGAACTTGAAACAAAACAGTTCTGAGTCATGTTCTGTGGTGGGGCCATCAACATTGCAGTGAAATGTTTTCAGTACTGAGGAAAATGCATTTTTGTGTTTAGTTCATGAATAAATATAGATGTTTTAATATAGGGAGGAAATATGTGTGTGTAGTATAAAAGTACATTTGTTTTTAATGTGTAGACTTTATTCAAAGATGGTTAAGAATTGCAATCAAGTGTCAATATCCCAGTCTCTAGAGGATATTTTGAACTAGATATTTGATATTTTAATGTATATATAAACACAGTATCTATACTAATAAAAGCCTAGGTGGCCCTCGTGCCTTTGCATGATGCCCTCAAGTCATCACAAGATGGCCGCCCCTACATTGTCACAAGATGGCTGGCAGGGGAGGGCAGTTGGGAGGGACCAGGCCTTCAGGGGAGGGCAGTTAGGGGCGACCAGGTCAGCAGGGGAGGGCAGTTGGGGGCAACCAGGATGGCAGGGGAGGGCAGCTGGGGGCAACCATGATGGCAGGGGAGGGCAGCTGTGGTTAACCAGGCCAGCAGGGGAGGGCAGCTGGGGGTGATCAGGCCAGCAGGGGAGTAGTTAGGCATCAATCAGGCCTGCAGGGATTGGGCCTAAACTGGCAGTCGGACATCCCCCAAGGGGTCCCAGATTGGAGAGGGTGCAGGCTAGGCTGAGGGACATCCTCCCTTCCCCCCCCCCCATGCACAAATTTTGTGCACCGGGTCTCTAGTATACATATAAAATAAAAACATTACACATGATATTAAAGGGAAAATTTGTCTCAGAACTTGTCTTCGAATGCTCTTAAGTTGACTATAAAATAATAGGAATAAAAACAAAGAATGCACTCGGTGCGCTCAGTTAGGGGGAATGTGGTTCAGAAAAGAAGGAGGCTTTCAGGAGGAGCGGCTCACGGACGGGGCAGTTCTGGCCCAGCAAGTGCCCTCGTGTTGAATTGCGCAATGGGCGCACCAGTCGAGTGTGTGACTTTCGGAGACTTATTTTTAGCTGGCGCTCAGGTACTTAGCCCTCCCTCCCTTCTGCAGTTATTTTTATTCCCTAGAGTGTGCCCCTCTGCACTGTCGTTGCCTCCCGTTCCTTTTCACTGGGCTCAGGTTGGCTTCCTCTCCTCTCCGTCCATCAATACGGAGCTGATTTGGAGCTGAGCTGTATAATAATCAGCCTTTCAGCAGCCAGCCCCACACTTGCCTCGTAATTAAGGCCTGATGGTTGTGTTGACGGCAAATGGCTTTGTTCTCGAGTCCCCGGCTTGATTGCTGGTTCTCTTCTCACCTGAATTTGACCCATTCTGCATTGTGCCATGATTGCTGCAGTGCCAGTAATTGCAGCCCTGGCGGGTGACATTTCCATGAAGCACACTCTGTTCGTCTCCGGAGGGAACTGGCAGGATTGATGGTTGGGGAAGCTCATCAAACATGGATTTAGGAAATGCCTGTGAGAAGGTGGGAGCCCATGACCAAATATCAGAGCTTTCCCTTTGACATTTGCTTTTACATAAAGGACTAGTGCCTGGAACCAATTTACCTTCTCTCTGCAATCCAAAAAAGGACTGGATTTCGTGATTATGAATTGCTACTTAGGTTCATTAAGTGCAGGTCTAGGTAATACCTTTTAAAAGAGTCTTTATTTGTTATTTCTCAAAAGGGGAAATTAGAAGCTAATAAAACATGAAGGGACTTCTCTGCAGTGAGATGAAATAGCGTATTTTGTCTATAAAGTGCATTGCTCAAAATTTGTGGGTAGCCCTAGCAGGTTTGGCTCAGTGGGTAGAGCGTCGGCTAGTGGACTAAAAGTCCCAGGTTCATTTTCTGTGAAGGATGTGTGTGGGAGGCAACCAATCAATGTGTCTCTCTCACATTGATGTTTCTATCTGTCTCTCCCCCTACCTTCCACTCCCCTTAAAAATCAATGGAAAAATATCCTTGGGTGCGGATTCACAACAACAAAAATTTTGAGTGTAACCTTAAATTGTCACAGTTAAATTTCATTATGCCTAAAGTAGTGGAATTCACGATTGAAACAAACATTTAAATCACAGATAGTAAGGTCTTCCAGTTGAACTTGGTACTTAGGCATGAAAGACCTGCCCACAGAGGTGGGACATTCATCCAGGATCACAGAGGCCTGTGGTGCAGAACCAGGACCACGTCTCCCACGCGCTGGAGGGAGCTCCCGCCTCACCTGGGCCCGCAGGCCCCATAAATACTGTAACTGTCCCAGGTTGCAGGCAGGTGCTCCTGTGCATGCCTGTATCGGCTCCATTCACTCTCGCTGCTGCTGCCGTCACACAGGCAGACCGTCACCTCCTGATGGTTCACTTTGTTTAGACATCACTGGGACGAGCCTCGGGAATGGTGGAAGGGACCTCCGTGCTGGGATCTGGGCCAGAACTTGCTGTGTGGCCTTGGATGGGTCACTTCCCTGTGCTCACTTCCAAATTTTTTTCACCACAGAAAGAAGTCTTAAATATGTGATAGTATAAATTGGTTGTCATTTCTTTGCTATGTATTTTTTTCATTTTCATACAAACTCACTCAAAATGTCTACATTTGTGATTGGGTTTCATTATACAGATTGACTTTACAACTAATTACATGAAAGTATAAGACAAGAATTTCCGCAGACTTATTAAAACAAGGTAGATACAGCAGCTTGCAGTCCGATAAGACAGTTGTGGCTGCGTGCGCTCACCCTCATTCCCATACCAGCACCGCGGAGAACGGGCTGATGGTCTGTGTGGCCTGATGTGTGGCCTGGGCCCCTGCTCAGAGACGCTGTTGTAAGAGGGACGGGAGTGTGGCGCAAGGTGCCTGTGCAGCACTGCGCAGCGTCCGTCTCTGGTCTCTCCCACTGCCCCGCCCTCTTGAGACGCAGCCTCAGAGCAGCTGTGCACGGAGTGGCCCCTGGATGCGGTGTCCACGTGGCCCAGACCTTGGCATGCTGGGTCAGGTGAGCTTGCCTTCTGTGAGGAAGCATGGCCTCTTAGAGCTGTGCTTCCCGTGTTCACCTCGTTATTCAATGAGCTTCCTCCTCTGGATGCTTTTCCCGTTTTGTTTCCTATGAGAATTAGTGAAACGGGTTTGTGTGTGTGTTTCTCTAAAGGACTTACCTATGAGTTGATAGAAGAATGAACAGGTCACTTTTCAAGTGTCTGCCTTTTTCCCCTTCAGCGTAGTTTCTAATTGTTTTAAAATATATTTTTATTGATTTCAGAGAGGAAGGGAGAGGGAGAGAGAGATAGAAACATTAATGAGAGAGAATCATTGATCGGCTGCCTCCTGCACACCTCCTACTGGGGATTGAGCCCGCAACCTAGGCATGTGCCCTTGATCAGATCCTAATCCGGGACCCTTCAGTCTGCAGGCTGACACTCTATCCACCGAGCCAAACCAGCTAGGGTGTTTCTAATTGTTTTAAATTTTTAAAAAAATATATATTTTATTTATTTTTCACAGAGAGGAAGGGAGAGGGATAGAGAGCTAGAAACATCGATGAGAGAGAAACATCTAATTGTTTTAAAATATATTTTTATTGATTTCAGAGAGGAAGGGAGAGGGAGAGAGAGCTAGAAACATCGATGAGAGAGAAACATCGATCAGCTGCCTCCTGCACGCCCCCTACCGGGGATGTGCCCGCAACCAATGTACATGCCCTCGACTGGAATCAAACCCGGGACCTTCCAGTCCGCAGACCGACGCTCTAGCCACTGAGCCAAACCGGTTTCGGCTGTTTCTAATCGTTTTAACCAAACAGTCTAAACAGGTCTTGTTACCGTCTCAGTTCCTGCCACCCTGGGCTGCGCTGGTTCTGGGCTGTGCTGTCCTGGTGTTTTGGTTGACAGGGATTCCCAAAGCACTCCTCCTTCCCCATGATGCACAGGGAGAGTTCCACCGCAGACAGTCGCCAAGTGGAGAACAGAGCACGCCTCTCTGGTTACTGCAAAGTATTTAATGTGCCACAATATTGCGCTTTAATAAATCTGGGCAAAAGCATGCTTTTAAGTCTCCAATTCTCCCTAAATCCTACATCCAAATTCTTATAATTGCTACACTCTGGTGTTCTCCCTTGTGGAAATGCGAGATAGAAAATGAGTGTGTGTTCAAGTGTGTGTGAGACAGGAAGAGAGAGAGAGAATGGGTAGGGGGGACAAAGTATTAGTATCCTAAGACTGTTGTGCTTTATAAAGACAAATGCTTTACAATACTGATGTTCAAAGGAATGGATTTCCAATGTAGTGGTTTGGGGGTTGTGTGGGCACTGGTTTAATGTTCTGAAGTTAAGGTCCTTCCCAAGCTTGCCACGTCCATCCCACAGGCAGTGTATCTGTCCACCTTGGAGACAGGCCCTTGATTGCCCTTCTTCTTGGTCTTGGCTCCCCACGTACAGTCAAGTCAGACGAGGGATGCAGCGAAGGTCATTCCAGACGTGTGTTCCACGGGACACGGTGCAGCTGAGAGGGTGGAGCTCTGCACACATTCAGGCAGGAAACAGGTTCTCATCCAGGCTCTGTGATGCTGGGGAGATTCCCTTTCTGAAAACCCCCTTCTCTCTGAAAGCAGAGTTAATAATATCCCGTTAGCCCTGTCCTCAGGATTGTCTTGAGGATCAAATGAAATAATTATATGAAAACCCTGTAACTTGGAAAGGTTGTTTTCTGTCACTTGGGGAAGCAGTTAGTTGGAGGTTATACTTACACGGAGGAACATGTGGCTCAGCTGGCCCTTCCTGGGAGCTCCTGGTAAATGCTGAGCTGGGGGTCGAGGGAGCCAGCGGGCCCTTCCCAGTCTTTGGCATCTTGATTCAGCGGTCCATCCAGAATGAAGGTCGCTAGACGTGCCCCTCGGCATTAGAACTTTCCAGTTGGAACATGTGGTCCTGGCTTAAGTTGAGCTAATAACATATTTAAGTCACACTCTACAGTCACAACCCTTGATAGACAGTAATTTGTATATATTCTAAGAGAGGGGATTGCTGCTCCAGTTCTGGTTGTCTATCCAAGGATCCCTGCAATTTTGTGCAGTTCAGTGAGCAATTAGTATAATTCAATCCCTGAAGTCGCAGCATCTCAGAATCAAGAGGAGTTAGAGATACTGTCATGAGTGCCCACACCTTCATCGAGTGCTCGCTCTGCTGCACATGCTTACTCCTAAGTCAGACAACTGGCCCACACCGCTCTGTCCTTGTCTTTCCTGACTCGGGGTGTGGGGCACAGACTCATCCTTCACAAATGGTGCTGCGGTCTGAATGTGTGGCCCCGTATTCGAATGAGAAATCTCAACCCCCATGGTGAAGGTATTGAGGGGAGAGGTAGGGCCCTCGGATGGGATGGGATCCGTGACCTTATCACAGAGACCCCTCCCACTGCCTGAGGACAAGTGAGACATTTGCAGCCAGAAGTGGGCCCTCACCTGGTCTAACTGCCAGTCTCCAAAACTGGGAGGAATAAATTTCTGTTGTTTATAAGCCACCCAGCCTGTTGTATTTTATTATAGCAGCTTGAGCAGACTAAGACGAATGGCTTATATTTTTCCAATTGACAATAAATACTTAGAAGTACATAAGTACTTGCTGGATACCATGAGGAATTCACTGAATAGTAAACATCTTCTGTATGGCTGATAAACTCACAGTGCACTTATTATTATTGTTATTATTAAAATTCATTCGTCAGACTGCCTTTTTTTGCCCCTTGTGACATAAAGATGAACAGATACTATCCCTGACTTAGGAAACTTCCATCTCTTATAAAAATTACAGAAGCAGCAGCCAACATAAGACACAACTGAAGAGTCAGCCAGCAATGTCAGATGAAATGTAAACTTTGATGTGCATGATCCATGCTCCGTTAGGACTGGCTGAAGGGTGGCCTGGGCCATAATTCAGAGGTAATGATCTCCTCAGGGCTGGAGTGATCTGGGAAGTCTCTGACTAGATAACGGTGGGATTTGATATGAGGGCTGAAAAATGGTTTATCTTTAAATAGAAAGAATGATGCGGACAAAGTGAGGAAGTATCCTCTGTTTATGAGGACGAGAGAAAATGTAGTGTCTGAAGCTAAGGGTCACATAGGGCAGTGGTGAGACTTAAAACTTGAGATAATTCGTCACCAAGCTTTACAGGACGTTGGAAGCCAGGATAAAGAGGATCCTTTTATTAAATGTATTTTTATTGACTTCAGAAAGGAAGGAAGAGGGAGAGGAGATACAAACATCAATGATGAGAGAGAATCATTGATCGGCTGCCTCCTGCACACGCCCCACACTGGAGATGGAGCCTTCAACCCTGGGCGTGTGACTTCCTGGTTCATAGGTTGAAGCTCAACCACTGAGCCATGCTGGCTGGGCTATAGAGGATGTTTTTAGTTCCAGCTCTGCCTCTTACTAGTTCTTACTAAAGCACTGTTCTCTGAACTTCAGTTTGCTCACCTGTCAAATGGGCATAATTTAAAAGTGTGGGAAATATTTAACTTTGAATTATGATACATGTGTAAGATGTTACTACAGTGATACTATTACTGTTGAATTGATTTATTATTGAGCAGTGGTTTGACATAATAAAAGCAGTTTTAAAGATTCTTGTCACAGGATGGGGAGAGGGGGAACAGGCTTAGGGGACCAGGTGGGAACGGTGACGTGAACTCAGCCGGGGTAATGAGGATCCAGACTAATGAGTGTGGGAGGAAGGAAAGGACGGCAGAATGAGGTCTGAGTCCTTGGTTGGGGTTTATTTGGACACTGCCTCTTGGAACGTTTTGATTTCAGTAAGAACCACTTGTTTCACCCGTGGGCAGAGGGCACAAGTAGGAAAGCCTTAGTGGATGGACCTTCTGGGGCGAAATCTTACAGGGTCCTGCCAGCAGTGGGTACATGAGGATTCATTCCCGAGATCCTAAAGTCACACCCACGGCCTCTCGGACAAGGAAGGCCTGTGAGATGTGAACTGCAGACCCGGAAACCCTGCTCTGTGCGGATGCTGGCCCTCGCCCTCTGTAAGCCACAAACGGCCTTCGTCCACATGCCCTGGAGACCACAGCTGCGTGTCATTAATAGACGAACTGAAACCAGTTCTCAGGTTTCTCTGCCATGGCTTTCACATCGTTGGGGGAAGGGCTTGTCCTGGATCTGCTCTTAGGCGCCTTGTCATATCGGGCAAGTCATTTAGCTTTTCTAGACTTCAGCCCCCAGGTCTTCCGAGGGCAGGCTACACGACGGGAAGGCTGCTTTCATTCTAACATTCAGAGGCTCCAGAAGCTGTTCGACCTTGTGTGTTTGCTGCTGGGGTTGTGGCTGGTGATACATTCTCACTCTTCACAAGTGCTTGGGCTCACAGCCCACCTGCTGGGATGGAGGGCCCCATGGCCCTGGGGCTGGCATCCCTGGGGCTGGGTGTCCTAGGCAGCCCTTTCCTTCCTGACACAGCACTGGGTGGCCTTTGTGGTAATGGCCTCCATGTTTAATTGCCTTTCTATATCGTTTTGCTTATTCTGGAAGAATATTTTTTAATGAGCTGAGATGATCTAATTGGGCCTCAATGTGAATTCTTGCAGCATTGTTGGTTGGTGTGTGAACAGTCAGCACATCCCAGAACCAGTTACACATGCGCTCGGAAGCAGGGAATGGTTTGGGTTCTGGAGAGTTCAAGTTGCTTATGATTACTAGTGACTTTGGAAGGATAATTTTCAACCTGAATTTATTAATCATTCTTTATAGCAATTGATACAGAATTTCTAAAAATAGTAACATATATATGAAATGATCATATTTTTCAGTTTATTTTGTTAACATAATTTTACTTTGTCACTAAAATATGAACCATTACCCCTGGCTGGGTGGCTCACCATCATCCTTTGCACCAAGGGGGTTGCAGGTTTGATCCTCAGGTAGGGCACATATGATGTTTCTCTCTCTGTGTGTGTGTGTCTCTCTTTTTCTTCCTCTTTCTTTAAAATCAATGGAAGCATATCCTCAGGTGAGGATTAAACACACACACAATTAGAAGTATTGAAGGTGAAAAGTGAAAGTTCTTCTTAGTCCTCAAAATCCCACTCCTTTTCCCAAAGATAACCTCTGCTAACTATTGGGTGGGGCCCTTCTGAACACTGTCCATGCACTTACCTGTGTGCACTTGTCAGTAGGAACTACACTGTCAGGTGATGATCTGCTCCTGCCATCCCTGATCGCTTCGCTCTACATCTTGGGGACTCTGCCCCGTCAGGACATACCCATCAATAATCTTACCAGTCCACCATGGATGGTTGCATTTTTTATTATGCACAGCATTGCATTGAACAATTTTATATATGTATCTGTGTACACATGTGACTAAAACATAATTGGCGGATATAGGAGCTGGAATTGTTAGGCTAGGGTTACACGTTTTAAATTGACATCCGCACTGCAGTTTCCTTACAACAAGTTGTTCCTTCGCCTTCGCGCAGCCTGTGTAGCGTGCTGCTCACTGCCTGTCACCATGCCACAGACAGGCTGCAGCCGCCGTCCTTCCTCCGCGGCGGGAGTCCTGGGAACGCTCCCTGGAAGCCCGCAGTGGGAACTGGCTTTCTCTTCCTGTGCTGGTTTCAAGAACCAGTGAGATGGTGGGTTTGACTCCAGGTCTAAGCTTGGGAATCCCTAGTCATCAGAGAGCAGCTGGAGGATAGATCATGCATGCGATGTTTTATCTACAAGAGCTGCAGATTGCATTTGCTGTTGTCCTCTATGTTGTCAGTTAACATGCTGGAACCAGTGGTTCCTTGCTGAGAGGTTTGGGTGGCACTATGGGAAATACTGAGATTGGAAAGGCCATGTGTGGGTAAGGTTGAACCTTCTTGCTTGTCAAAAATACTTCCCACGCTCACAGTAACGGCAGTTGTTGGGCAAACTTGTGTGATGGATTAGATTCATAACATAGAGAGCAGAGGTGCTGAGTATTTAGAAATGACGTAAGGTGATTTTAAAATCCACATACATTCTTCTGATTTTCTGTTATTCTTAAGATAGCCTTATTCATTTACTTCTTTGATTATATATTTCCTCATTCTTATCTCTGTCTTCTGAAAATGATTACCTTTCTTTTCTCTGAAAGCCTGGCAGTGGACATGTTCTCATGTCATCACCAGCTGGAAGCTGAGTGCCCCTCACATGAACACATTCTAAGACAAAGACCAAGCAAGGGCGAGCATTCACTCGAGCCCATGTCATTTGGCACAAAGGCAAACAGCCCTCTATTGAAGCAGGAAAGACTGGCGAGCGCCTACTGCGTGCGGGAGGGCACCACAACCTGCTCGTCTCAGCCCGCCGCCTGGGCTCTATTCTGGTAACAGGCATGGGGGGCGGAACCAGCAGACCGCGGGAGTGCCCAGGGGCCGGAACTGCACTGGCGCCGCTGCCGCTGCGCACCCTTCTGTCCACGGGGCATCCCTGCTTTGACCGCTGCAGCAGCAGGGAGCCTCTGCAGGGCCCGCGTGCAGGGAGCACAGTCAGCCAGGCCTGTGGCCGGTCCCCGGAGGCTCACCTGAGACTGCCTGCTCCCTGGGGACTTCCTTCTCACTGTGCCGGGCGGGGAGTGTCTGGCTCCTCCCGTTCAGTGTGTACGTCTGAGGAAGAGGCGCTGTTAAAACATGTCCCTCATTTTTTGCCCATCTCATGTAGAACTTGTTAGGGAGAAAAAGGGCAGGAAAGGTCTCTGCTGGTGGATAACCCTGCAGCAGTGACTCAGGGTGCCAAGAAGGCACACGCATGTGTCACCTATGCACAACTCAGTTAATCAGGTCTTTTTGACAATAAGCAATCTCAGGAAGCCGAGATGGCAGGGACAGGAATGTCCACAACCCAGTGTGCTGACGCCTGCTGGGACAGTCCCAGGGAGCCCCCTCCTGCTTTGGGGCTTGGGGAGGGGCCAGTGCTCCCCTGCTCCTGTCATCAGCAGGGTCCCCGAGAGGCACTGCTGGCAGCAGGAATGCGTAAAGCAATTCCTCGTGCGGCTTAGCTGACATTCAGAGCTCTGCCTGTGACCCTCTGTATGGACAGGCATGGAGAGCTGATGTGAGCAGTTCACAGGTGAGAGGAGCACCCTTCCTGCACGGTGTTCACCAGCCCAGAGGTCACACAGGAGCCATCACCAGGCCGAGAGGGCTGTGGGTGTTGTGGTATTTTGAAGCTGAAGGGAAACCTTTACATTTTTAACCCAGCCCTTTTACTATCCGAGAGAAACCTGAACTTCAGAGTAGTTCAGTGACTCAAAAAATATTCACACCAATATTGGGTGAGATGGGTCTTGCTAATCTAGAAGTAATGCATAAATACCAACTGTCCATACATTTAAACCATTATATTATGTTTTCAGAGTCAATAATGTTAAGTTTTACATGGAACTGCCTTAGTAGAGTCTGGTGGAGAGAGCAGGCATGGATTTCAGAAATTAAAAGTAAAAGGTGGTGGCAGTAAATGTCCTCCAAGCAGACACTCATCTCCATGGCCTCCTGTCCAGATTCGGAGTTCCTGCGTGGCCCATGCTCCTTTATCGTTAAGGACCAGGGCTCTGAATTCTGAACTCTAGTGAGCACAGCTCACGGCTGAGGATGTAGAAGGTGTTGCTGTTTGTCCTGGATACAAACTCACTTCTGAACCGAGATCATTTGTAAGGGGGAGGGTCTGATAGGAGAAGGTTTGGGGCATTTGCCTTTGTCATGCATAAGTTAAATTTGCAAATTATAGTATAAAGAGGAGTACAACTAGTGTTGAGAAGAATTTCTTGCTGACATTGTGTGCATACATTTTGTATGCATGTGTGTGCATGCATATGGGTGTGTGTGTGCATGTATGTGTGTGTTTTGAGTATTGGTAGACAGAAGAAGGCCACAGAACACACTGTTCTCAAAGATGTTCAAGGATAGATGGCTGTGTTGGTTGTAAATAAATTCGCAAATAACAATTTGTGTTAAAAGTTTAATATGTATATATTTTAATATACTAGTTATTTAATTTTAAACAAGGTATTTCCTTTTTATACGTATATTTTATTTTATTTTATTTTTTCCATCATCATTTATCCCTCCTCTACCCTCTTCTACCTCCACCCACTCTCTCCCCGCACAGTCACCACACTGGGGTCCATGTCCACGAGTTCTTTCTCTTTTTTTTTCCTTTTTTGCTAAATCACTTAATGTATTTTTTTTTCTTTTTCTTTTTTTTAAAATATATTTTATTGATTTTTTACAGAGAGGAAGGGAGAGGGATAGAAAGCCAGAAACATCGATGAGAGAGAAACATCGACCAGCTGCCTCCTGCACACCCCCTATCGGGGATGTGCCTGCAACCAAGGTACATGCCCTTGACCGGAATCGAACCTGGGACCTTTCAGTCCGCAGACCGACGCTCTATCCACTGAGCCAAACCGGTTTCGGCAACTTAATGTATTTTTAAGTGTTACAAAATAATTAATGATTCTAGACTTTGACACAAAACAAACATATTAACTCTATTTTTCAACTTTGATTTTTTCAGGGTAATTTTAAAAGCTTTCTAGCTTCATGTGTATATTTCTGAATTATTCTGTTCTTTATGTGTTTGTTTTGGTAAATCCTTATTAGGAAAATTAATAAAATTTGTTATGGTTGCATTTTATAAGCAGTCTGTATATTTCATAGGAAATTGTGTGCTATCTTATTTCAAATCTCCCTTGCTAACCACCCTGAGTATTATCTTCATGGTGAGCTAACATGCAAGAAATGAGGGACAGTGTCTTTTAGAGGATTTATGGTAACGCTGCAGCGTGGAGCTGCTCCGGAACAGCATGGAGAGCCCTCAGGGTCCTTCATTTGCCTGACACACTTCACTGCTGCCCATTAACACTTCGGCTGTTATTGGCATAGACTCCTTTTAATGAGCGTCTCTGAGTTCGGAGGTTTGCACCAGAAACAATAGCTTCAACAACTGAGGCACCTCCTCGCTCCACTTTCTATCTCCCAGTTTTTCTTTTCTTTGTAAAAAAAAAAATAAATCCTCTCTTAGGCAATATAGTTTAAAATAATCTGGTATTTTATTTTTCCAATTAGAACAGTCAGTACTTCCTAACATTGACACAATATTGCAGAGAACCTTGATAGAAAGTCAAGAAATAAATTCTAATTTACATTAATGAAGAGAATGTCTTTTGTTGTTGTTCTACTAAAATAAAATGGAGCCGGCATTTGAGCCACTCTTCTCATCTCCAGATTATAATCTGTTAGGAATGAAATAACATTATTTCCAAGAAATAATGACACATCTAAAATATTTCTCATTCATTACATTTTTCCTTAACTGCATCAAAGTGTTGAAGAAGGCAATAATCTTAAAAATTGGCTGGTAATGGGTCCATCTAAATATTAAGTGCTCTTAGTTTGAGTGTCAAACCTAGATATGTATTTAAAACTGTTAAATATCTTGGATTTCAAAGTAAATTAACTAAATGTTTAAAAGCATTGTCTACTTGTCCATTATGGCCTTTCACATCAGCATTTCTGAGTGAAATCATTGACACATTTCTTAATGTGGTTACCTGTCTTGAAATGTAACTCTTTATTGTAAGTATAATAGCACAAAGGAGAGAATTCTCGTCAGTCTCACCTCTCCTTGGGTAGTTATTATGTGGTTTTGTCCCTTAGAAAATGAACCGGAAGAAGGATTGGTGAAATCACATCCCGGTGGCATCTCTGAACTCCCAACTCTGACACACTGAGGCAGCAAAGTCTGAGCCAGAGAGCATCACCAGGCAACGGAGTTCAGGTACCTGCCCCCAGCTCTTTGGGGACTGTGCGCAGAGGTCCTCTCCCTGGGCCTCCCCACTTGCTGCTCTGAGTCAGTCACTCCTTTCTTCTCAGCGTCCTGGTACTTCCTGCCTTCTGGGAGGCCGTTAAGAGTTCTGTTGTGCATCTTCTCCAAACAGATGATTCTCACTAAAAAGAGTCATTTGCAGTGAAATTAGATGATGCATATATTGTTCCTGCCACTGATGCTCCATAGAGCAGGAAAGCCATGCATCCTCTGGGCACTGTGAGGATCCTTGGGATTGCAGTGGGAAAATGACACTGGGTCTCAAATGGGGCTGTTTCATGTGGAATCAATGCAAAAGTTGCTGATTAGTAAAGTTAGTAATTTTAGCAGAGTTTGCTAATTATGTTTTGGAGTTTGGAGTGGATATTGGTTCATGTCAAATGATTTCTGCTGTTCCCGGCTGGTGTGGCCCAGTGGTTGAGCATCCACCTATGAACCAGGAGGTCACGGTTCGATTCCCTATCAGGGCACATGCCCGGGTTCAGGCTTGATCCCCAGTGTGGGACATGCAGGAGGCAGCAGATCCATGATTCGCTCTCATCATTGATGTTTCTATCTCTCCCTCTCCCTTCCTCACTAAAATCAATATTTAAAAAAAATGGTTGCTGCCCCGTTGGGACACTTTTAGGGAATCTCAGAGGCTAAAGGTCAACACAATTGTAATGTGACTAAACTCCCCTCTGCCAAGTCTCGGCTTCTGAGCGTGTGCATGCTACTGACTTTGAAGCTCTGTATTGATCTCATGCCCACATTCGGGAGTCCATTTTACACATGGGACTTGGCTGGTGAAACGGTCCGTTCTTAGGGTGCTCTCTGAGGAAAACTCTGGCATCTTTCAAGGTTCACTGTGCGGCAGTCATTGACTTGTCTGCTGACGCCCGTTTGCCTGTCTGATAACAGAAGTGCTTGCTGCCACATGGAGATCAGATGGGGGTCGTGTTCCATGTGCTGCCGCCTCGTGGGAACTGCCGTCTTTAGGAGCTTTAGGAACTGGTGTCACAGGTCACAGTTGTTCTTATGTTCCGTCTCTGCCCGAGTCACTGTCCCTGAAGAAAGTCACTGCACTCATTGATTTGGTTTTGAGAAGGCATTATGTTTGTCATTTCCCTGGAGTTAAAAAATAAAGCCTGTTCACATTGGGAGTTAAGCTCATAACTGAGTTTAACGTCAGTTCAAGTTTCTGAGTCGTAGATGTTTCATATACACAGGCTGTCTTGTTTTGTCCAATCCCATTCACTTTTAGTCATAAGTTAAAGAATGGAATGGAATGTTATAAAAATTCAATATTTAAATGTGGATTTGTTGAATTGATGTTTCTGGCAGGGAGTTAAATGTTCACATGGTTTCATATTGAGCATTCAAATACAAATCTAACCATAAATTAAAATAGCAAAACGAAACAATAAGCTAATTTTCAAAGAAAAATTCATGTTTACACTGGACAGTCTTGGCCTTGAATAGGCTTCCTAGTTAAGGCATCACATTTGGTTTTCAAAGGTGGACAGACAAGTTGAAGTTGTTGAGAGAAATGAAGAGAGCTTAAGGTCTCAACAGGCACTGCTCTCCTCCTGTTGGGCCCTCCTGACCACAAGCCTGTGCACACAGGACCACACGTGTGTCTCTCTTGAGCACCCCAAGCCTGTGCACGCAGGCCCTAGAGGTGGCAGACTCTAGGTGTGGTAGGAACTTGACAGTCCCACAATTACCTTTTAATAACGTTAGTTTTTCCCATAGCTCTGTGATTTCCGGGTACTTTCTATCCGTTCTTTAAAGATTAGGGTGTGTCCTCAGGAAGAATCAGTATTTATTTGCAGTATGTCATAGGTTAGTCCATAGGTGACGAAGTGAAAGGGTGGATTGAGAGAAACAGATGAGCATTCCAAAAACGGGAATGCTCCTGTGTCCTAACAGCTTCTGGGAACCAAATCTAAATCTCCACGTGATCCTCTCTCCACACAATGAAAACGTCAGGTCACCGTCACTGCCTGGCGCAGGGAGAGCAACCACTGTAGAGGGCAGGTGGTAGATCGCAGGCTCTGTGGGCCTGGGGCCTCTGCACAGCCCGTCCCCGCCCCCGTTGTCACAGCAGCAAGGGGGCTGTCCTCCGTACGAGCTTCCAAGAGGGGTACATATCTAAAGTAACAGTTCCTGAATAACCACAGTCATTTTTGGAAAACAGAATATAACTCTTACTCTCTTTTCAAATCTTATTTCTTTGTTGCTCCACAGACCAGCGCTTTTCTGGTGTGTGAGCTGAGTAGTCAGGATGAAGTGAGACAGAAGGTGCACAAAGCCTATCAGAAAGCTAAAGAGAGCAGGTTGGTCATATCTCTGAAGTTGGGGCGGCACCCAAGAAACCTGTCATATTGAAAGAAGAGACAATTTGCCAGTCTTTTCACGCCTCCGCGCTCAGCTGGGACAGGGCTGTGTGGACTGATGAAGGGGCAGGTGGCCTGGGGGCCATACAGCATGGTGTGCAGGGCACAGTGAGACCAGCGAGGGGAACTGTAAAGCACTGAACAGCACAGCCTTGAGAGTAGAAAGAAGTCATACCGCCAGTCTCTCAGAGCCTCAGTTTTCCCATCTGCACAATAGGAGAGTGTCTTCTGCTGCTTAGCGTTGTGAGGAAGGCGTGAAATAATACACCTAACACAGAGTGCTTAGTGCAAGCTTCTTAAATTATAGCCGTTGTCATTATTACTCACAAAGAACCAAGACCTACTCACTGTGCCATAAACGATTAATACCGAAGTAATCTGATTTACATCTGTGTTATGCTTTCTACCATTCAAATCAAAGTGCCTCCACTTACCATGCAGATGTGTAAAAAATGAAGACACGTTCTGTGAACTGATGTAGAAAGATTTCAAGGATATTTTGTTAAAGAAAAAAAGTAAGATGCAGAAGAGGAGCAGAAATATGAACACACAAATATTTGCCTGTATTTGCATAACATTTCTAGGATAGACAAGAAGCTGATAGAAATGTTTATATGTGTAGTAACTACACAGAAACAGGCAGGATTGAGGGGGGATTTTCATTGTTTTTATTCATTTATAGATTCACTTTTAAATTCTTTTTGAAACATGCAAATGTAAAGGAAGGAGGATGGAATTAGGGGAGGAAGGAAGGAAGGAAAAAGGGCCCCAAGGAACTAAGGAGGAAAAGGCAAGGAGGGGAGGAAACGAATAAAAGACCGGAGAGAACATCTACCCGTTTCCCTAGTTAACGGTGCACGAGGACCAGACACAGTTACCTTTAACAGCTTCAGTGATTCCCGTTGCTCTTGTCATATTTCATGCAAGCTCTTCTTTCTCAAACCCTCTAATTAAAATTTGCTTTATAAAATGTAAAATAATAAACTATATCTTGGATTATTCAATAATAGAGTTCTATTTTAGAAGCCAAAGTTTCAAAATTATTAAAAGAGTTTTCTAAAATAACGTTCAGGAAATAACTATGAAATGACAAAAATATGGAAAAAATAGCTGCAGCCATAAAATAATTTTTAGAATAAAAAAGGAAAAGTGATATTATATCTTAGTTATGTTTTCTAGAAGATCTATGAAGAACATATTGTGAACAGTTGGGGGAGATGTGAATATGGACTGTATATTTTATGATATGATTGGAACAATTAACTTTCTTTTTGTTACAGTTACACTCAGGTTATGTAGGAAATGCGTTTTGTTCCCACCTAGGAGATAAATGTTGAAGGATTTAGGTGTGAATAAGCATAATATCTGCAACCCCCTTTTAATAACTTTAGTTTTTCATATTTTACACATTGCGGACGAATCACGAGAATTCTCGCTTCATATTACACAGTGTTTACAAAGTATCATACTTTAAAAAGATATTAGCTTATAATAACATGTAATAAATACCTTCAAAATGCAATAGGTATTTAATTTTAAAGTGTGCCTTTAACATTTATGTAAAATGTTTTTTGTACTCGTTCAATGGCAACTTAGCTGGCCACTGGGCAAAGCTAGCAATAAAACTACTGGTCCGCAATGTGTTAAGATATCTCCAAAGGTTCAGAAAAAAGTGTGTGAGAGAGAGGGAAAGTATGTGAGTGTGTGTGTGTGAGAGAGAGAGAGGGGGAGAGAGATCATGTGTGTGGTTATGTGTATCTGAGTAGTGTGTGTGCGTGCATGTGGGTGATGCATGTGCCCCACCCATACTTGCAGTGTGTATAATATGGCCCATGAAGGTACAAGGTAGCCTTACCACACACGTATTTTTAAACATGTATTTCTTAACACTCATTTAATGATGTCACAGATAGAGTGTAACTCAAGAACTCCTTTACCATTGCAGTGAAGGGAAACTGCCTCTCAGTGGCATTTCCTGAGCCCCGCCCAGTGCCCCAGGAGGCGATCCCATAGTCAGAGGTCCCTTATGAGCATCCCCCGACCAGCAGGGTCTCCCCTTGTTCCCCTTGAGGAAGAGCAGGCCCTGCACATGGAGAGACCTTCCCAAGACAAAGCATTTATTCGTGGCACAGCGGCAAGTGAATTTTGAGCACAAGGCCCTTTCCACTCTATGACATTGCCTTGGCTTGTTTAGTGCCTGATTAATTAAAATAAACCTTATTATAACAGGATACTCAGTAGTGATTTGCATACATGGAGATGCATTGGCAAAGGCCTAGATACAAGAATTTTCTCCTTCTGAGAAAAGTGTGTTTGCTTTTCTGAAAATTTCATCTATCATCAGTCCACAGCTTATCTGTTTCCTCCACATGCTCTGAAATCGTAAGGAAAATGTCAGAATTTTATGAACACCATATTTCTTTTAATTCATTCTCTCTCAGAAAGTGAAGGGATTGTTAGTCGGTCAACACTTCTTGATGGCTACTGCCTGTGGGACACTCCGCTGGTCCCTGTTACAGGAAAGAAAACCAGAAGAACCAATATTGACACGTCAGTTACCACAAGTCCGATGTTGGGGAGCTCGGCAGGGCTCGGACCAACGAAGGCAAATGGGGTAGGAGAGTCTGTGACACGTGTGCTTTGCCCGTGGCGTGCAGGCCGCAGGCACCCAGCAGGTGCGTAGAGCGAGGCCTGAGATTAGAACAAAGGGTGGCACACACGTGCCAGGCAGTGAGAGCCGAGGGAGGGTGCTCTGGAAGAACCCAAGAAAGCAGCACCACACCAGGAAGAAGCGAACAAAGGGAGAACCAGGAAAGATAAAAAATATGGATCTAATTCTTTGAAGAAACAGAAAAACAAACAAAACCTCTTCTCCTGCATAGCCTTGACCACTCCAACAGCATTGTTACATCATTATGATAAATGCTGATTACCAGATTCCTCAGGAAGGACTCACTTGTGGTCATGTCTGAAGTGGGTCTCCATAATGAAATGACATTTATATGAAGCGTGTGTGTTGTAGGGAAGGCACCGAGGCTGTCTGCTGCCCTCCGAGTCCCCCGTGGAGGAGGGCCCACGAGGAGGGCTTTACGTCTCAGGGAACAGGGCAGGCACCAGGGCCGCTCTCTCCCACACGTCTCAGAAACGTGTGCCTGCTCACGTTCTCTTCTTTCCACGCGTGTCCCTTCGTGAGCCCTTGACAGGTTCAGCCAAACGGAGATGAGCGTCCTCTTGCTGGTTGTGTTGTTTTGGATTTTTACTTTTCACTACTACAAGCACAGGATATACATTCCCTTTCAGTTATAAATCTTTAAAACTCTTTGTCAGAAATATGCAACTAATACAAATAAGTGTACCTTGAGCACACAGGATAACGGTTGGCATTCTTAGCAATTGTGAGGGTGTAATGAGGTCCCCCTCCCAGAACTTGGAAAGGTGGCAAATCAAGTTACTCCAAGCACCTATCAAAGTGGAAATATTCAAAGTCACTGGAGAGTGATGGAATGCGTTCAGTGTCTATAAAATGTGTTATCATTTGAATTAGTCAGGATAGACTAGGCTATTTCACCAGTGAACTTGGACATAAACTCAGGAAGCATAATGATAAAAATGTATTTCTTGCTCATATCACAACCTGATGTGGGTTGGGCAGCCCCTTCATTCTGTGGTGTGGCCATCTGGAATTGATGGTGTTCCAGAAAGTAGGGGGGCCTTGAGAATTATACAGGATGTTTGGGGATGAGCTAAAATGTCATTAGTTGGAAGCCAAATGCCAGATCTCAATCCTGCCTCGCGGGAAGCTGGGAGAAGTCCATACGAGCTACTTGGACCCTTGTCAGTATATTCTGTCCTGCCAAGTTTCCTTATCCTGGATAGAGTCTGTCCCCGAAAGTCTCACCAACAGTCTGATTCCTGCAGCCTGGCTGCCTACAGGAAGGGACAGGGAGCTTCCGACCTGAGGCTGCTACCCTCAGACACGTTCAGGTTGGTTCTTCCCTTAGAAACTGGTCGGTGAACTTGGGACTTGGCTAATCTGAGTCCATGCTGAGTAAACCACCCTGTGTGTGTGCCTGCTTCTGAAACTACACACATGGACACTGACGCTAAACTACTCTTTTTCTAAGAGTGGTTCCAGGACCACCTCCCTTAGAATCACCGAGGTGCTTTTTCATAGAGATTCGTGATTTCCGTTCAAGACACGTTACATCACCATTTCTAGGAACACGACCTAGCTATGGACATTTTAAACAAATAACCCCACAATCCTTATGCACATTAATGAAGAGCTACTGCCCTAAACCACAGCCAGTTCACCAAGTCAGTGAGTTCCACCTCTGCCTCCTGATGCTGGCTTCCCACCTCAGTCCTGCATTTCCCAAGGTCCAATGAGCCAGATTCTTTAATGTCTTAAAATTTCATCACTTGACCTGGCAAATATGGTTGCTCAGCCTTCTCTTAATTTGGGGGTGGGGAGGACTTTTTACCTTTTTGTTATGGAACATTCAACACATGCACAAGTGTCCATGAGCCTGATTTTTACATCTCTGAGCCTCATGAATGGCAAGACTTCTTTCCTCTGGATCCCACTCATCCTGCCTCCGCCAGACACGGATCACTTTGCAACAAGTCCAAGTTAGTGTATAATCTCTTCTAGAAATACTTCAGTATGAACTTCTAAACTATAAAGGTTCTTCTGGTAAAAGCATAAGCACCTATCAGACCCCTTTAAAAAGTCTCAATTATCCAGACAGGATTCAAAGGTCCCAGTTTGTCTCACAAATTTATTTTTATAGTTAATTTGTTTGAATCAGAATCTAAGTGAGGCCCACATTGCGTCTTGCTGACATGCGATCCCTCTTTGACCTTCCTTCTCTGCGTCTTATAACCTGTCGTAAAGCTGGGTCAGGTGTCCTGCAGATTTCCTTCCTGTGCTGTCATTTAATATGGTCCTCTGTCTCCTGTGCTTCCCGCAAACTGGTGGTTTCCTCAGAGACCTCGTCGGACTGAGATCCGGTTTTGTGGGTGTCATCCTATCCCGGCACAGTGAGAAGGGAGCATGTGAGGTGGGATTGGCTCCCTTTCATGGGGGTGCAATTGATGGCTGGTCCCCGCGGTCAGACTGTCAGCCTGAGCCAATTGTTAGAAAGTCACCCAGCAACCGTTTCACCTAATGTCAGCAGTCAGTGAGCTCATTTTCTAAATTCAATATTTCTCCTGATTTGCAAAATTATATTCTATCATTTCTTCGTTTATTAGTAGAATACTTTTATATAGAAAGTGTTCCTTTATCAACTAAAAATCTTTTTGCCTAAAAAAGCAAGATAAATGCCTCTTTTCTTTACCCTTTACCCAAATAATCACATCCTTTCTCTTTTGATGAGGACAATAAATTCTAAGACATGAAAAGGTATTTATTACTGCAAAAATGTGATATCTCCCAGGAGTTGTACGTAAAGCTTACATAGTCTTTTTTATGTCCACACGGATGATGATGATGATAGAATAACAACCTACCTTTATTGAGCACTAACGGCAGTATGTTGCTGTGTGGTTGGCACGTGTCACCTCACTCAAACCTCCATGACCCCAAGAGGCTGCGGCTTTGATTGCTTCCATCTGCAGAGAGGAGTCGGAGGCTCAAAGAGGGGTGGCTGCCTCTTACCCACGGTCATACAACTGTCACGTGGCAGCCCTGCGTCCATCCTCTATAGCTCCTTTGTGGGTGGCGTAGCCCAGACCGAGGTCCGGTTCCTGAGCACTTCAGACTTCCGAGTGCTGCAGCTGCCTGCATGTTTATGAGGGTAAGGAAAGAATGAAGAAAAGTAGTTTCTTTATCAGCTACTCCGTGTAAGTGTGGGCAGTGAAGGTCGTAGCACCAGGATGAGTTCCTAAGGGTCATCTGATTGCCTAACTGGCTGCAGGCTGCAGGCTTCAATGTGAGGAGTTGCTCATGGCGTTTTCATTCTTGTAAGAGATGCGCTGTGCAGGGGACATGCACACCACCAAGCGTCCTGCGCTCCTTAGCTGCCAGCCTGGGTGGTCCTGGCACAGGCATGCCCAAGTGCGTGTTGCCTGAGGGGCCATCCTCGAGGCCCCTGCACGTCTGTGGTCTAGTGAGGGGAGCCTGGCTCAGGGCCCACGCCACACCTGTTGTGTGGATATTGGAAAGGCCTGTCCAGAGCCTCCAGGTGAAAACCTTTCAATGGGATGAATGCCACCTGTGCATCATCAGCGTCCACTCCAGTGAACAGGTCTAGTAGCCTTGTTCCGAGAGTGGAGAGGGGCCTGAGGAAGCAGAACGAGGACTCACTTCAGACCCCTAGTCACCGTCCTTTCTGTGTTTTCAGTTCAGTCTGGAAAACAGGCCCACGGTCCCCATGCTGACAGCCCTGCCGCTCCCTCCAGCCCTGCCCTGGGCAGAGCGCCTGGCTTTGCCTGGCTTCGGGGGCAGATGTCTCAGGCGCTGTGCTCTGTCCCTGTGCTGGCCGTTCCTGAAGGCCCGCTGTCACTAATGTGCGAGGAGGAAGTCCTTTCAGAGAGGCAGACCTCCTCCCCTTCCAGAGGCTGGTTATGCCCTAGCGCAGCCCAGGCAGCAGAGGCCCCGAGACACAGTGTCATGAATCAGTGCCCCCACGTGCCTGCCCCTGCATGTCGTTGTCAGTGCCTTCACATCTGTGTCAGAGGCGTGTGTGCATGGACAGCCGGTGGGGAGGGGAAGCAGAGCCACCACTGAGGAAAGGGCTCGTGTGCTTAAACAAATCCCGGTGTGAGTCAGGACAGGACGGAGCCCGGTGGAGGCTGCTGCGCTGAGACAGGCGAGTGGAACGCAGGACACCAGCCTGGGGCCCGTTTCTGATGGGTGCCCGCAGGGTTGGTGAGGAGCAGCCCAGGATGGCAGCCTGGAGCATGCACATTACTGTGAGGCGGCTTTGTGCCAAGGACACCGTTTTATGGCTCCCTGGGAATCTGCCAAACCTCTCCTTGCAGGCTTTTTTCCAGGAAACAACGGCAGGGTTTTAGGAGTTTTTTTAAATCTGCTGGCACACGCCAAGGTGTATATAACATTCGTTCACTGATAACACTCAGCCCTCCTGGCCACGGGCATGGTGTGAGCTGCGTGTCTGCTCACTGCTCTGGCGTGCAGGACAGGCGTGATGGAAGAGAAGTGAGCTGGGACCTGCCAGCCCACCTGGAACGTAGACGTGGTCTCTATGAGGAGAGGTCATTGGAGGGAAGAGTGGGAAGGGACAGGGGCCAGAAACACAACCAGGACCCAGGTGTGCAGTCCCAGGAGCGAAGTGACCCTCCTCAGATACCTTAGGTATTTGGTGATTGCAGTGCAGATGCTTGCGTTTTAATTCACCAGCTATGAAAATCCAACTCAACACTTTTTGGAGAAAGTTGTCCAAAGTTAAGATTTATCAACTACTCATTAGGTAATTAGTCAACGTCTCATTAATTTCAAGTGCCAACACAGATTATTTTTAAGTTTCCTAGCGATTGAGTTAATAAATCTTAATTAATGTAAATATTATTTAAGCAGAGTGGCTCACTCAACAGGTGCAGGGGCAAGAGACCTACACGTTAGGAAGGGTTTCTTCCTTCTCTATAGTCAGATCACGTGTGGGCCCTCCCAGCACAGCACACATGTGGAAGGGGAACACAGTCCCATCTGGGGTGTCATTAACTTCTGGTGCCCCACGGAGCCCCTTGAACAAGGAGGACTTGGGTGTCAGCCAGCATTCTGGACCCTTCCAGGCAGTGCTCCACCCTCACAGTCTTCTCTCTGCTGCCTCTCCCTCCCTCTTCTCTCACCAACATTGGCCACTGTTTCCCACCATTTCTTGATATGCTAGCCCCAGTTCATCTGCGCTGTCCCCTCCTCCCACCCGTTCTCCATCTGGCCCATCACAGCCTGTGCAGAGCAGTCTTCCTGTCCTCACGCCACCGTGGTCTTCCACACCACCGCACTCGCCAGGCCCACTTCAGCCGAGCCCACTCCTGTCTTAGTGCAGTTCAGGTCTCCAAATCCAGTTGACATTTTAAAAATTTATCTTGATGGGCCTCCAAACTGCATCTGACACAGTTGTCCTCTCTTTAAAGAGATTTCCCACCTCCTCCCTTTCCATCACACCCTCTGCTTTTCCCTGTTTCTCTTCTTACAAGTTGGGCATCCCAGCCTCAAGCTGCTGCGCCCAGCTCTGTGCACGCTCCTTAATCTCCTCCACTGTCTCCGTTGGCAGTACCACCCGTGTGCAAGGGCACACACATCTGCACCCCAGCTCGGTCTGCTCCCCTAAGCTTCAGGTTGCAGACCCAAGACCCTCTGACTTAGGTACTGCTCAGACCCTCTCACCCAGTGCCCGTGTGTCGTCACCTTTCCTCTGCCTTCATTTGACCAGGATGTCAGCATCTTCCAGTGGCAGGAGCATGCAGTGTCTCCTCCAGCGTTTACGACACGCCATGCCTTCTGATTTCACTTCCAAACACCTCCTCTCTCCCGCACCTCCAGCCCTGCCATTCACACCCTGATTAGAGTCTCATGTTCTCTCTGGAGCACTCCAAGGCCTCCTAGCCCATGCTCCTTGGTTCTACGTTTGTGTTTCTTAAACATACCCCACACACAATTTTTATAAAAGTCTATGTAAATCCCGAATTTACCCATTGTCACTCCCTGTTTAAAATCCCCCAGAGCCTTCACAGCACCTATGGGATTGAATTCTTTAATGCGGTCTGAGGGTTATGGTCATCTGGCCCCGTCCCTCTCTAGCTGCCACTTCACACCATGTGCCTCACCTGTCAGGGCTGAGCTGCCTGGGGGTCCCTCCAGACACCTGACATTGCCTGTCATGACTTTGCATTTGCTTTCTGACGTCTGCCTGGAATGGCATTCTCCCTTTAATCTTTATTCCTACTTATCATTTTTAAAGATTATTGATTTTTTTTGTTTTTGTTTGTTGTTTTTTTTAGAGAGAGGAAGGACGAGGGGGAGAGAGAGAGGGAAACATCCATGTGAAAGCAGAACACTGTTGGCTGTCTCCTCCATGCCCCCGACTGGGGATCGAGCCTGCAGCCTGGCCAGGAGTCGAACCAGCAACCTTTTGGTGCATGGGACAACATCCAGCCAACTGAGCCACACCAGCCAGGCCCTGCTTGCCGTTTCATCATCAGTGACCTCCTCCAGGCCCCACCTCTCCATGTGTGTCCCTCTGCTCCCACAGGCTGATTTGTAAGCATCTGAACTTTCCCAGCACTTATAGGGTCCCTATAGTGTTGGTTTTGTTGTTGTTGTTTTTTACTTCTTTTCAATACTAGATTAAAAGGCTTCATTAGGGCGGAGAGCAAATCCTATTTTCAGCTTTTGCTCTGAGGTCCATAGTGTGTGCCATATAGTCGGGATGGTATTGAGCACTGATTCAGTACCCAGTACCCAGTACCCTGGTGGTTCCCTCGTGTGAGCATGTGTAAACTGTGTGCACACGGCTGCCTGTACATCTCCATTCCTCCTTCTGTCCTACGTAGGGCAGTATTGGTCAAAGCAGTGGTCAGTTCTCACTTTGGTTTATGGCTCTACAGGAAAAATATTAATTTTTTTCTTTAAGCCACAAGTGGTTTAGGCACTGAAAAACATTAAAGTTGGTTAAGTTATAATTTCTTCCTTTGAATATATTCAAAGAATAATTTCTACTAAGTCATCTTGGTCAGGGTAGAGGTCTCTACTTTCAGTTGTAAAGGTGTATCCTCAAGGGCACCTTCCAAGACCCTCTGGGATGCCTCAAACGCGATGTATCGAGCCCCATATAGGCGGTACTTTTTCCTATACACACACCTGTGACGCAGTTTAATATATAAATTAGACACAGTCAGAAATTAGCAACAGTAGTAAAATAGAACAGCTATAACGGTTGACTATAATGGAAGTCTTGTGAATCGGGTCACTGTCTCAGCCAGGGGTCCCTGCTGCAGTCTTCATGTGGGCTCAGTGGTTTCTGGTGCAACACGTTGTCCTCAATCCAAACACATTTTCCATTTTGTCTCCCACCACAAATTCAATGCCTTTTTCATTCAACTAAGCACCTATCACACACTGTGGCTGAAACTTTTGCAGTTGAAGGTGCGACAGCAAAACTAGCATGCATTTCTTTTTTCCTTTGTCCTTCACAGTTTCACGGACAGAAGGTTCTTACCTAGATCTCAGCAGCCTCAGCCTCCGAGCCTCTCCCTTACTAAGTGGAGGACGCCATCTTTCACTGAAAAGAAGTGCTGCCCGGCTTCTCTGGAGGCATTTGAGCTGCAGCTACCTGCTCTGTGCTTATAAGATAAAGTGAGACGACTGAGCACAAGCCCTGCACACAGTGACAGCTGATCTATAGCTGAGAGGTGCCAGGTGCCTGACCTGCAGAGGGGAGAGTCACGCCCCAGGCGGGATGGAGCTGGGTGGCGGCGATTTCATCAGGCTACTCAGAACTGCATGCAACTTAACATTTATGAATTTTTTTATTTCTGGAATTTTCCATTTAATATTTTCGGACCACAGTTGACTGCAGTTAACTGAAACCATGGACAGTGAAACCGTGGATAAAGGGGACTAACTATATAGCATTTTCTTTCCTCATAAACTTCATCATCCTGAGACATTAGTTCTTAGAGCCAGGCCTTAATATTTCTCTGATTATCTCCCTGTGCTCCTCTCTCTGTACCTGTCCCCACTCCTCCTTCCTTTCTCCTCCTCCTCCCTCCCCTGGGGGCACTTAAGGAAGTGGAGTTAATTTGGGAACTGCACATCAGAAGCCTGGTTGTATATTTTGCATCTTTAAAAACAAATAAGATTGGAAGTGCTAAGCCATTAGGATGATGTAAGGAATTCAAGGTGCTAGAAGGAACAGATATCATGATGTTATTAGGTTAGTGCTCAAAACAAATCAACATCGTCATGAACTATGATGTGATTCCTAAGAAAAAATTCAATTGTAGCAGCACCGGTGTAGCCTAGTCTGTTGGCAAAGAGACCAACATAACCAGGATAGAGAAAGAGACATCTGCAAATTCAGCCTCCAAACCACACACATCGCAAGTTAAATGTCGACTTGTTTCTTTCTAAATCACCTAACAGCCTGCAGTAGTTGGACAGTTAAAATCTGAATTTAATTTTTACTAATATTCAGAATGACTGTCTTTGCTTAGTTTAAAAATATGTCACAAAGCTAAGATGAAACATAAATTGTCTTCACATGTGAAGTCAGTTCATCTGCTACCCTGGATGTTTTCTCTGTTTCGGAGGTAGAGCCTGGTCCTGAGGAAAGGAACCCTCCCGGAACCCTTAGGCTGTTGGCTCCTCTCAGCTGGTTTTCAAAGGCCATCTTCCCCGGGTCCCCCGAGGCTCCCTGTTCCCTGTCCCTCTGCCTTCCCTGGGGAGAAGCCCTGCAGGGCCTCTGAACTCGGGAAGGGGCGTGGCTGATGGCAGGCAGTGTCCATAGCCCAGCGGACGAGGCGGGGAAGAAGCACATTCTAGGCAGGTAGCTGGGAGTGAACTCAGGTGATTATCCAACTCGGACGATACAGAGGTTGAGTTAAAGGCAGTGGTTGAACGTCGACATATGAACCGGGAGGTCACGGTTTGATTCCCAGTCAGGTCACGTGCCCGGGTTGTAGGCTCAGTCCCCACTGTGCGGATTCTCTCTCATCATTGATGTTTCTGTCGCTCTCTCCCTCTCCCTTCCTGTCTGAAATCAATAAAAAAAATTTTTTTTAAGGCAGTGAGGCTGGGAGGCGAGGGCCTAGATGGGAGATGGTGACATTAACCCAAGCAGCGAACTTGGAGATGGGAACATGTGCAGGTTGGGGCCTGGGGTCTGCAGCAGGATTTGGGCCCAGATCTCGGCCTGGCTGGGGACAGCACCGGGACCTGCCCTGGGCAGAGGCACCGGCAGAGGCCGGCTTCCTCTTCTGTCAGTGGGGTGACAGCACCTGCCCTGGGACTGCCGCAGGGAGAGAAGCAGCTGTGAGGAGCGGGCTGGGGACTGACAGCATGCCCTTGAGTGAGAGGCAGTTCGACCCCTCTCCCTCAGATCTGACAGCGGAGCCTGAGGGGAGAGGGAGAGGTGAACCAACGGTGTGCAGCTCAGCGGAGTGGGGAGTCCGGACTCAGCGCTGAGCCTCGGCTGCGCTAACGTGCCTCTGGGCGGTGCATCCCTCTGCTCTCCTGACCTGTGCCCCGGGCTGTTGATGATCTTAGAGAGCTGAGCCCAGCGCAGTGCAGTCCATCTGGGCCGTCTTCCTCCCCGAGGGGCTGAGGTCTGCCGTCACCCTCTGCTCTCCTGTTCGGTAAAGACACTTCCCTGAAGTTCCCTTAGACCCCACCAGCCTCTAGGGTAATTGTATGTGATTTTCGTATGTTGCTAAATTTGCTCCGTTCAGAGTAGACTTAAGAAACAAAAGAAGGGGGAAAAGTGCAAGAGGTGGTGGGAGGGGGGAAGGAGGGAGGCATAGAGGGGGGAGCATGCTTAGAGCAAAACTAAGGAGATGAACCACGGGACTTGCCCCCTTGGTTGTCAGCCTCCAGAAGAGATCACATCCCTGCTGGGAGTGAGGCCGTCCCGTCACAGGGAACTCACTGGGCCAAGAGGAGATGGGCTTCCCCAGTCAGTCTGACCTGAGAACGGGGACATAGTCTGTTACTGTTGAGCGACATATATGCCACTCAAAGCACATGTCATAGGACGTGGTCTGGGCACACCACAGGCAACAGTCCCTGCTGGAGGGCCACCTGCTTATCACAAGGGTTCAGAAGTCGTGCAGTGAAAACCTGCTTCACAGGGTTTCCTTGATATCGTCACCCTATTTGACTCTAGAACATTCTCTGTGGTTCACAGAGCACAGAAGGGAAAGCAGACGACTGCTCTCGAACCTGGTACCCCTGGTGCTGGGCTTCTCTCTGTGGTTTCGTCTGGGAACTGAGGGAAACACCTCTTGTGCTCAAGCCCTTTCTCTGTGCCTTTGGTGAGGCCGTCAGCATTGGCCATTCTGCACACGCCTCGACATTCCAGGTAATTTATTCAGGCACCAGGCAGAGTGGGATCGGCGAGCCCCTGCAGGAGGAGAGAGGTGCAACCCCGCATCCTTTTAAATTGGAGGGCTCCCCACGCAGGCGGCCTCTCTCTAGCACTTCTAACAGAATGCTCTATCTGGCTCTCAACACTACACATTCAGCTGGCATTTAAAGCTTGCGGTGCCTGGGTTTTTCCTTGAGGGGAAAGTGAAAGGCAAAGTGTGTTAAAATTCAAAACTGGAAATCCTTCTAGGAGGCAGGAGACATGGCACCAGATGGGCCTGTGTCTTTCAGTGACAGTGAACTGCTTCTGGCGCAGGGCCTCCCAGGTGGACGGAGCTACCTGCCATGTGCCCAGCTGTCCTTGTCTGGGACACGGCATCTGCTCGCTGGGCCTGTGCTGCCACCTCAGCTCTCATAAGAGGCAGGCAGGCTGTCGGCACACTGTCGACCTCTGACTGCACACCCCCTAATTCTCTGGAATGTGGAAAACCCAGGTCCCTGTGGAGTCACTTTAGGCCACAAGCTAAAATGTTGATGGCAGAATAAGTGGCTTCTGCTGGAAAGGAATTGTGCCTGACACATTCACCTTTCCAGCTCCCCAAGGACAAGCCCAGCTGGGCCAGGGCTGACGTGGCCCCTGGTGGCCATTGCGTCCCCCTGAAGCCCCCAGGGGCCGGGAGCCCGCTCCCAGCGCAGGTGCCGCCTGCCCCATTCAGGAGCGCACCTGATGCTCCAGCTTTTGTTGAGCACTGACACTGCAGACTTGAGGGCATCTGCTGAAATGGCTGTCTGATTGTGTCACTCAGTCGCATCAGAAGGAGGATTTACACTGGAGCACGACTTGGTCATGGAAGGCTCAGCTCCAAAAGGCCTCTGTCTGAGATTCGCAGGCACTGGATCTTTCCAAGCATGCTCGCAGCTGGAGTTCAGCTGCAGCTTCCGACGGCTTTTGAATGCTAATAGCTGCAGTACCCAGTTGTCACTGAGCTTTACTGCTGAGCAGTGCCATCTTGAAGCCATCACTAGGCTGAAAGGGTTTCCGATGGGAAGCAGCACATACTCCAGACCCTTTCCTTTCGGCCGACGGAGCAAACTGACTGAGAGCCTGACATGTCAGCGCTGGCGGCTGTGGAGGACTTTCTGGGTCACACTGGGCACGGCCCCGCGTTTTGTCACAGACGCACCAAAGGAGACCACTAAAAGTGATCGTGTGTCTGACGGGTCCATGTTTAAGTGGGTGTTGGCTCATTGATTAATCCAGGACAAACGAGGGAGAAAAATTAAGAGAGCATGGGAACAATAGGAGTGTTACCAGTCGGATCTGCTTGTGCACGCCGCCATTGTCTTTATTCTTCCTGAATCCCAGCAATAGCCCCTGGACAGGCTGAGCTCGCGCTGAACATGAGGACAGCCCGCAGCATTTACCGATGTGTCTTCTTGCCCGTTTAGGCCAGCGGTCAGACGTGCCTCTGTGGTGGGCTGAGAAACAGGTGAAACCCTGGGCATAGCAGACCAGGTGACCCTCATCAGCGCGCACCCCCTGAGCCCATGCGGCCGCTGCTGTCCCTCCCACTGTCCTGCAGGTCTCCACCATGTGTGTGATGGTCCGTGTGAGCCTCCATCAGTTCCCTCTGATGCCAGCAAATCCATCACTTGTTTCCTTGATGTTTAGGGGGAAAGAGGCACTAATCTCTAAGCCAAATCGCATAATATTTTGTAAAAATGATTTGGAAAAATATACTACTCTCTATGCTTGGCTAGTAGTGCAGCTTTATGAGTTTGTATGTAAATTAAGCATCGCCAGGTCCTGACACCATGGTGCCAACAACTTCTGTTGACATAAGAAAATAAGCTCATACTAAAGCAGGTTACCATCCTCTATGGTGGGATTGGGCATAGCCCTCAGGTTTCCTTCTTTTCCAAGTAGAGAGTGTAGACATCGTCTGGACGGCACTGCATGTTTTGAAATGACTGTTATATAAAATTCTTGCATGGGCATTCTCAGCCCCATTTAAACACTCCTAAATTGCATAATACAGATTATAGATGATACACTAATGAATATGTATTAAATATTACCTAATATGCAAATATTTATATGTTATCCTATTATACATATAATAAAAATATCTATATATTTACTTAAGTTTTTTTTTTTTTGAGAGAGAGTCATCCATGTGAGAGAGAAACATTGATCAGTTGCCTCCTGTATGTGGCCCAATCGGGGATTGAACCCAAAACCTAGGTATGTGACCTGACCCAAACCTTTGGTGTAGGGACGATGCTCCAACCAACTGAACCACCTGGCCAGGGCTAATTTTTTTGTGTGTGCTTTTAAGTCTTCCCCAAACCACCATTTCAGGTCTGCCTTTCTGGCAATAGTTAAATGGGAGACAAAGGTTTCTCCCCTTCTTTTCTATATCATCTTCTACCCTCTTTATTGTAAACTGTTATAGCCTCCCTAACTTTTCCTACTTCAATCTGGCCCTGTGAGGACCCTTTCATCCCACCGGGCAGTGCAGTGCAGCAAGTTCAGAAACAACAGGAAGGAAGCCATGAAGACAGGGCGGTTTCATAGCAGGCCTTTATGTGCGGTGCTGGTTAGGTCTCTGCTTCCTACACAAAAGGGCTGAGTGTTGGAAAGGCTGTTCAGAACCATGCGGCGACAGTGGGTTGCCGATTCCGTTTCCCATCTTCAGTGCCACTTCAGGGCCCAGGTGGGCTGTCAGATCGAGTTTCATTTTTACATAGTACTATCCCCAAGGCCTTTTGTTCAGTTTGCATGCTGCCTATAGTCCAGTGAGACCATAACTTCCGAGGTAAGCACGTGTGTGTGTGTGTGTGTGTGTGTGTGTGTGTGTGTACTTTTGTAAGAAAGCAAATATTAAGATAACTACTCATGATCAGAGCTATTTTATATATATAATGATTATATTTTTATCTAATAAATTTTCTATTTTTTCTAGAAAAGATTTATAGGAATAATTACATAATTACATGATTTATTATAATATTTTGCAGAGTTTGCAGGGCAAGGGAAGTGTGTTATATCACTGAAATTGTGAATATTTGCTTATTCCACACTTAGGTGGCTGCAGCCTCAAGCTCTGGCTAACCAGTAAAAGTCAATTGAAAATTAAAATTTTTAAAGCATATTATAAATTTCCTCACTCCTTTGGTCCTTGGGAAATTATTTCATTAACTGTAAGTATATGAACATAGGCCATTTCCAACTTCCAGGGAGGTTGAACTCTGTGAGTTCATCAGAAAGCTCCCAGGGAGTTTCCATTAGAGATGGGACATGCTGGGTGCAGATCCCAAACCAGTGAGCATGCCTCCTCCCTGCCTCCCGGTGTGGGTGAGACGCAGCAGGAGTGACTCCGTGTGGATTTGTATTCTCTGAGCTCACCATTCAGTCGTCCTTTCCACGTAATCACTGACCACAGATTCGGTTACACAAGGGACAGTGAGTCGATGGAAACTCGAGAGGTGTATTCGTTGCTGCGCGGTATACAGTATCGTCTCATGCCGGAGGGACTGGCAGCCAGCCCTGCCCAGCACCCAGGAGCGTGCAATGATAGGCTGACCCATAAATCCGATTCCCAGCATCTCCTCTTGAGATGGTCTGCACAGTAGGGGTCAGAGGAGGGATGCTGAAAGGGGTGAGGGAGCAGAGCGAACCCGCTGATTTTCGTCCCCCTGGGACTCCTGCTACGCCATTACCCTCACTGACACCTTCTAGGCTGTGAATTCAACCCACAAAACTCTCCTGCTGTGACATCCCACACATGCTGCCCTCCTGCTCCTTCCTCCCCAGTACTGCCCCATTAGAATGGCTGACCTCTGATCCCATACCAGCCTCAGCAGCTCCACACAGGTGTCGGAGGGGAACACTCAACACCTGGCGTGTGAGTGACCGAGACTCCAAATCCTGTGAGAGGACCAAGACCCTGAAGGAGAAGCGTCCTGTCCATGGGAAGGCTGAGCTGGTAAAGGTGTGGGAACCGTAAGCCTGGAGCGTGGCACTGTGGGAAGGAGCCGTCTGAGCAGACAGACCACTTCTGTCCAGGAGTCTGTTCTACAGACCGTCTTTCTCTGTGTCTCCAGCACCTTCTGGTTTTCTAAATTCAGAATCCACAACTTTTGTAAAAGTCACAAGAGTTTGTGTTTCCCTCCGTGTGTCCTCAACTTGCAGAGCAGCGGGAATGGAGTCTTGGGTCTGCCGTGGAGCAGGGTTCTCTGTAAGAATTTACTGCACACATGTAGCCGGAGCACCTGGTCATGTGTGGGCATCGGGCTTTCTCCCGGCACAGCCTGGGGAGTCTGTCCTTCATGTTTTCCTTGTATTAAAATAAGTGTTCTATTAAAAGATCTGCAAAGTGATTGCTATGTATAACATGTGGCATATTAGGATTATGAAAAAAGAATAGTGTTAAAAGAAGGTCAGAAAGAAATATCATACTAATGCATGGCCCAATCTTCCACATACCCACCGCGCAATGCACGTTTGAGGTCAGTGACTTGGTTCTTGAGATAAACAATTACAAGTAACAGCACAAGATGCAATGTCAAATCTAGGAAGAGGCGCAGCATTCTGAAATTTAAACTGACAAGAAAGATATGGCGGTCATATCACATTTTGTGTTGTGCAAAGAAAGCATAAATGATATTCTGAACTTTCAAGAAGAAATAGACAAAAATAACCTTTTTATTTTAAAGGAAAGATGTCATTTTCTTATGTTAACTAGAAAGAAGAGAGACATTATATGTCACAATGGAGAAAACCTCTCAGAATTTCAGAGTTAGAGACGAAGACGGACTCGGGCTTAGTATAACTTTTAACCCTCGAAAAGTCGGTCACTCGGTGTCCCTGCCTAGAAAGTCGCCATATTTTCAAGGGTTTCTGAGCAAACAACCTTCTGAACTAGGATTTGTTTCCCTGTGGCTCGCAGTGGACTTGCCAGCATTTGATGAACATCGAGTTGCTTGGCTCTAGCTCTTACTTCGCTGTCACAGCCTGTGTGACTTATGGGTATTTGTAAAAATCAAGATGGAAACATCCTCAAAGAATTGGGCTTCGTGGCATGTGAGAGGATGTCGTTAGCCCTGTAGGGTTGTGTACAAGGTTTTAAGCAGCTCTCTCTGATGGTAGTTGTTTCATCGGTAGAGAAGGTTTCCATTTAACAGTGATGTCCATGAAAATATGTCATCACTTTCTCGTTGCTAACGCCTTATAGGCTTCTCTTGAATTGGGGATTTCAGTCGATAGATATGTGTGTGTGACAGCAGAAGGAACAAGCAAGATGTTTACCTTCTGTCGTGAGATGTTTCGTCCTGATTTGGTTTACGTGATGCTGTATGTTATGCTTTAGTTTAAGGTAGACGAGATGCTCATCTTCGTACTAGTGTCTGGGTCGGTACACCTAACACAAGGAACTGCACTTGCTTCCCACTAGAGTTTGAGCTCCTAGATAAGGAGGACATGCTTATTTTTCATGTGTGTTCCTAGCATGTTCTTGGCAGGCAGACTTGAATCAGTGCATGGCCTGTGCAGTAAGAACTAAGCACAGTGTACATGCATTGCTGCTCTGCAGGGTAGGCTTCAGGGACTTTAAGAGGCGGGCCTCCTGTCTGACCAGCTTCAAGGGAATGTGTGATGTAGTAATACCGAAGAAAGCCTAAGGAGTAAAAATTACATACATTTACTAAAATTGAAGGTTTCATAGCCAAAAATGAATAGAGAAAAAGCATGTATTGATTTTAGACCAACAAAGAAATGGGTTATGCTGACAGTGGGGGAGTCTGGTGACTGACTGGCAGGGGCCTCTGGAGGGAGTGGGGCAGGAGAGGAATCCTCTCCCATATCTACACCTCTCAGCAGCTGTTGCTTGGGGCCGGGAGATGCATTTGCCTGTCAAGAAGATTCTCAGCCTGGGTTGAAGAATTTAATAGTTTCCTGGATATCAGACCTGATCTTGTTGGTGAGAAGCGGAAGAATTGAAATTCTTCACTCTTTGGCAACACATTAACTCTTTCAGACCTCAGAGGTGTCTGAACATAGGAAATACAGTTTCTGAAATGATTGCTAAGAGACGTGAATCATGAATTTGCCTTCCGAAACGAACAGGTCACTCTCCTTTGCTCTATAGTCTCATTTTCTTCACCAGAATCTCAGATAGGAGGGCCACAGAAATGAGAGCCAGCGAGGAGCCCAGAGAGAACCACACAGCTGTGAGCATGGAGCAAATGAGAACTCGCTCTACTCTCTCTGGACACCTCCTTGTATGCTCTTTCTCTCTGGTCCTTCGGTAACTTATTGGTGACTGCATGCTACCACAATATGTAATTAAAGCTTTGTGTGTGGAGTGTAAGGACCTGACATTCTGGTCTATACATTCCTCTATTCATCTATCCATCCACCCATCCATCCTTCCATCATCCACCCACCCATCTTCCATCATCCAGCCATTCATCCATTATCCATTTATCCTTCCATCATCCATCCATCCTTCCCTCCATCCATCCTTCCCTCCATCCATCCATCCATTCATCCATGTTTAATCAATAAACATATTGCAGGACTTGTGTATCACATTTTGGGAGAGAATGGTGAAAAGTCAAGAAAGTTCCTCACCCTTGCCAAGTTAACAAATTAGTAATAAATAATTAGAATAAACTCACAGATGCATGGCAGGGCAAGACCAGGGCACTGAGAGTGAGGGTCTTACAGAAAAATGTGGAATGAGGCACATAAAGTAGAGAATTTAGAAAAAAAAAGAAAGGAAAAATTCTTTTGAAACATCGTATGCAGTGGTCAGAGACGTCAGAGGCAGGCGAGGAGGGATGTGTAAGCTGGGCGCCCGAGAGCTGGTGCGCCTCTGAAGAAGCAGGCGGTTCCTCCCAGCGGTCGGCAAACTCATTAGTCAACAGAGCCAAATACCAACAGCACAACGATTGAAATTTCTTCTGAGAGCCAAATGTTTTAAACTTAAACTTCTCCTAACGCCACTTCTTCAACATAGACTCGCCCAGGCCATGGTATTTTGTGGAAGAGCCACACTCAAGGGGCCAAAGAGCCGCCTGTGGCTCTCGAGCCGCAGTTTGCCGACCATGGCTCTAGCCACAGGGCGGCTAGGATGGGAGGGGAGAAATGAGGTGGGGGAGGCACTCCTCTGAAACCCAGGACAAGCAGTTTGACTCTTTAGCCCAGGATGAGGGAAGGCAGGATTCCCAGCGAGGGACAGGCACCGGACACGGTCACAGTTGTTTTCTAACGCTAAGGTCCCAGCGCCCATCTGAGCAGGTGGGTTAGGGAGCAGATGGGGATGGTACGGTCTCTGCGACACTGGCAGCCTCTCCTCTGGAGAAGGGAAGTCGGGGGTCTGGACTGAGGAGGGAGCAGCGAGGGACAGTAACCATGCGGGTGTGGAAGCAGGGAGAGCATGATCCCGGGTGGGGCTGAGCCGCTGAAGGGACGGTGCAGCCAATTACTGACCTGGGGCACACAGGCAGACAGATGCTTAGAAAAAGGCGGTGAGTTTCGCTTGGGAACATGAAATTTGTGTTTATCGTCGCACAAATTCGGGGAGGCCCTCAGCTATCGCAGGGGTGAGAACAGCACCAATCGTTTCCAAGGAAAATGGGAAGTTTTACTCTATAAGTAGATGAATATCGTGATATAAAATCTAAAGAAATCATTCTTTAACTCTTAAACCATGTATCTTGTGTTTGTACACTGGGGTATGGTGTGTCCATAGGATGGAACGTGTGCATAGTGGAGAGTCCGGGAAAGTGCACGGAGAAATGGGGGCTGGGCCTCATGACACAGGAGTGTTTGTGGGCTGGGACCAGACCATCGCCTGGTTCCTCTGCTGGATCAGATGACCACAGGCAGGAAACTGGAGGTGTGCTGTGATTTGCAGATTAGCTGCAAAATTAATCACCTACTTGTGTCCTTTTAAAATTAAGCATCCTATATATTGAGATAGGAGTGAAAGAACTTGGCTCTTACATCACCTCACCAAGAAAAGGTACTGTGTGATTTTGAGTTACTTTGGGTTATTTCAAAAAAATTAATTTCCTTGGGATTTAACCAAGAGAAATGACTTAAAATTAACAACATAAAAAATAAGCACATTTGAAAATTATGAGTGGAATGACATTGATTGTTTCAATATTTTTTTTTGTTTTTTTGTGGATTTTTTTGTTTTGTTTTGCTAAATTCTCTACTTTATGTGCCTCGTTCCACATTTTTCCATAATTTGTGAATGTTGAGTGAAGCTGGGCTTGATTAACACTAATTGTATGTAGAAGGATCTTGCTGCACATTTTAATGAGCCCACTTAGGACATCACTCTGTACTACATGCTGTGATCTTCTGAAACTTATAGAAGTATCTTTGGAGATAAGCACAATTTGGGTAATGCTAACATGCTAGCTGTCATCCTAAACATTCAAAAAGCATCATCTGGTGTGTTCATTCTGTCCCCAAAAGAGACAGTAGTTACAGGAGGAATGTGAGGCGAGAAGGCTTCTCTTCCTTGTTATGACAGTTCCCGTAAATTAGCCATTGTCAGCAAATGTGAAGAAGGGAATGGGCTGAGCAAAGGCACAGGGTGTTTTTAAGCTGAGTTACCAAGAAACCAACCCACTACCCAGCAGGCCACAGACGTTCCTGATGACAGTCGAAGCCTTGAAAGGACTTGCTCTTTTTAATCCATGCAGCTCTGCAGACTTAGTCTCTTGATGTTACAGAGATTGGCTCCTGAGAGACCTCTGGGCTCTGCCAAAAATGACAAGCTATCTTCAGAGGCACATTCCAGAGTCAGAGGCCCCGCATCTAAACGAACAGGTCCGTGCTGGAAACCAGGAAGTCTGCGTGGGTCAGGACATCCAGCCGTTAGAGGCACTGTGGCTCCCAGGTGAATTCTGGTCGTCACTGCTGCTGGGAGTCTGCCCGTTGCCCCCTATGATGGGGCCAGCTTGCCCTCACCCCCCACATCATGAGCCTAAGTTGTGTATTAGCCAAGCTCCTAGCCTCTCATGTAGTCTTCAATATGCGTGGTCACCTCTCTGCCCGTCTGCCCAAAGGCACATTTACACATCCACTCGGCAAGTGAATAAACTCCCTGGTAGCCTCACCGGTAAAATGCCATCTCTCATTAAAAAGCAATTTTTAAAAGATAAGGTGACATCTGCACTGAAAGTATGCATCTGCTTGTCTTTGCTTCTTGTAAGCTCATAGCTACGAGCTTAGTTGTGTCCTATTATTTATGTGCATCTGTGTGCTGAGATGTCGGATCAGTAACACCCACCCTGACACTGAGGACTGACTCCTCAGAGGGTGTCTCAGGCCACAGGGGAGTGCTGGCTGTGGGGACTGCTGCCCGTCCTTTTGTGCTCCTTTGAGTCGCCAGAGCTTTCACATTGCGGATGAGGAGACCAACCAACATGGTGCTGCCCCCGGGATAGATTGCTCTTGGGAAAGGCGTCTCTTCTCTGCTCAGATAGGGCTGTTGGGACACAAATTGCACCTCCTGAGCCTTAACTTTAAAAGTATTTAGAGGGGGTACATTTTCTCCAAATATTGACTGCTTCTTTTAGCATTTTTAATATTGAAGTTCTGTTTGCATTCATGAAAATTGCTTTTAAGGGTGTTTTTTTAACGTGGATTTCTTTTTAAATTTTCAAAAATCTATATATATAAAACCCTAATATGCAAATAAAATAAATGGCCGAACAACTGGTCTCTATGACGTGTGCTGACCACCAGGGAGCCCGCATGGAACATGGCGGGCATTGGCAGCAGGCGGCAGAGTGCGGAGCATGGCGGGCGTCGGCCACGGCGGGATGGTGGAGCAGGTGAGCAGGGGCACCAGACCAAGGCCAGGCGCTGGTCGCTGTCATCGGGGCGAGCCTCTGGTGGTTACTGAAATTCTTTGCTCCTGCACACCACAGTCCCGCCCGGCGCTTGCACCTGTTGCTGGTGCTGGAGCCACTGCTCGCATCTGCTGCTGGCGCCCAGCACCAGCCCAATCACTCGGCGCTGTCAGCAGGTGCGAGAGGCGGCTGCCAGCCCCGATCGCCCCTCAGGGCTTCTCCACCTCCCCCTGCTCCTGAGGGGCGATCGGGGCTGGCAGCCACCTCTCGCACCTGCTGCCGGCGATGGCCCCACTCGCATCTGCTGCCGGCACCAGAGCTGCCGCTTGCACCCACTACCGGTGCCGGCCCCGCTCAAGCCCGCTGCCGGTGCCCAGCGCCAGTCCCAATCAGGGCTGTCAGCGAGTGTGAGCGGCTGCTGGCCCCGATCGACCCTGAAGGTCTCTCCACCTCCCCTGCTTCTGAGGGGTGATAAGGGCAGCAGCCACTGATTGCACCCGCTGACAGTGCCAGCCCCGCTTGCACCTGCTGCTGGCCCTGGCCCCAGTTGCTCTGTGCTGTCAGTGGGTGTGAGCAGGGCCGACGCCGTCAGCACATGGGAGCGCCACAGCGGGAGCCAGGCTGCGGGCAGACGGGACCAGGGGCCATGGCAGGAGGGGCCAGGCGGGAGTGCAGAGGATGGGCCGAGCCCCGCCCCTGTGCCCGTGGCAGCCTCGTGGCCCACAGTTCCTTTCAAGGTGCATGAGTTTGTGCACTGGGCCCCTCGTAGAATTATAATAAACCAAACCAAGCAAACAAAGCCTTATAAAGACAAAGCTAATACTATTCTCCTTATTCTGTCCAAAAGTAAAGCTCAGATTTACTTGTTATCCACCCTCAAATGGATCTGTGTCAATATAAACAGGGTGTTTGTTTTGTAAACAATGAGATGATATTATGACATTCTCTGTAACTTCCTTTTCTTACTTAATCATATAACATGGACATCGGTTGATCTGATCAAATATCATGGTCTGTCTTTTTTTAAAAATATATTTTATTGATTTTTTACAGAGAGGAAGAGAGAGGGATAGAGAGTTAGAAACATCGATGAGAGAGAAACATCGACCAGCTGCCTCTTGCACACCCCCTACTGGGGATGTGCCCGCAACCAAGGTACATGCCCTTGACCGGAATCGAACCTGGGACCCTTGAGTCCGCAGGCCGACGCTCTATCCATTGAGCCAAACCGGTTTCGGCGATGGTCTGTCTTTTTTTAAAACAGCGGCAGAATATTCCACAGTCTGTGTTAGCTTTAATTTACTCTGTCACTCCCCTGTCGATAGAATTTAGGTTGATTCCAGTGTTTGCTGCTCCAAAAAGCCCTGCCATAGACACCTTCATGCACTTGTACCTAAATACCTGTGCTTCTATTTCTGGAGGAGGGATTCAGTCTACTGGGCTATTCGGTCAGTGGGAATATCATTCAAAACTTAATGATGTCAGATTTCTCCGAACAATGTTCTGGCAATCTGTTTTTTTTTTTTTCACAGCAGATGAGGATGGATAGCATAAGTCTTTTGAATTTTTGCCAATTTCATTGGTGAAAATGCTGTATTTTAATATGCATTTCTCTAATTGCTAAGAAATCTGAGCATCTTCTATATATCTTTGGCTATTTGTGCTTCCACTTGTGTGACTTGCTGTCTCTGTGACTCTTTTTCTACTAGATTCTTTTTCTTGTCAAAGTTCAGAATGTCTTTCTGTTCTAGAATATATTTTTTCTGTCAAATATTTTAATATATTTTTTATTTATTTCAGAGAAGGAGAGAGAGATGGAAACATTAATAATGAGAGAATCATTGATAGGCTGCCTCCTACATGCCCCACACTGGGGATGGAGCCTGCAACCTGGGCATGTGCCCTGACCTGGAATCAAACTGTGACCTCCTGGTTCATAGGTCAACACTCAACCACTGAGCCACACCAGCCGGGCTCTGTCAAATATTTTAAATATTTTCTCTTAGTCATTTCAATGCTCACTACATTTATGGTACCTCTTTTCATATAGAAATTTTTAATTTTGTGGCTTATGTCCTATATTATTTAAGAAATTCTTCCCTATTTAGAAATAATAGTCACATAAAACTTTACCAGTGTAATTACAGTTCTTTAAGAAATGTCTGTCTTGCCAGGCCCGGCGTGGCTCAGTGGTTGAGCATTGATCAACCTATGAACCAGGAGGTCATGGTTCGATTCCTGGTCACGGCACATGCCTGGTTTGTGGGCTCGATCCCCAGTGTGGGGCATGCAGGAGGCAGCTGATCAATGGTTCCCTCTCTTCCTCTCTGAAACCAGTAAAAAGAAAAAATATTTAAAAAAAGAAATGTCTGTTTTTATTCAATGTGGAATTTATGTTTGTGTATGTGGTGCATCGCTCTGTTTGTTTCCCTCCCAGGTGGACCAATCCCATGGTCAGGGGATGAGATTAGCCTGACGAGCACAGTCCACTCAGGCCCCACTCTCCCCGGGCCCTAGCCCCCACACGCCGATTGGTGCTCATGTCCTAGGTATACCACAGCCAGCGTGCAGGTAATCTGCATCTTGCTTTAAAGGTTGTGTTTTGTTTAGACCAGTGGTCGGCATTAGTCAACAGAGCCAAATATCAACAGTACAACGATTGAAATATTTTTTGAGAGCCAGATTTTTTAAACTTAAACTTCTTCTAACGCCACTTCTTCAAAATAGACTCACCCAGGCCGTGGTGTTTTGTGGAAGAGCCACACTCAAGGGCCAAAGAGCCGCATGTGGCTCTCGAGCCACAGTTTGCCGACCACGGGTTTAGACCATTGAGGTTCTTGAGAACTTAGGCCCTGTCGTGAATTGCTTTATAAGCGTAGCGTGTGGTACAGATGTTGGGTATTTAGTCCAGGCATCACAGAGGGTGCGGACCTACTGAGCAGATGGTGCTGCGTGCAGACCTGCTACGAGCACAGCTCCGGGCATGGGCTGTGTACTGTGTCCAGCACTGCCCTGGGCACCCCTGAGTCTTCGTGCGTTCAGCCTCCCAGCTCCTCTGAAGGAAGTAGTGTCATTGCTCTCAGGTTACAGATGAGTAAACTGAGGCACAGAAAGTTCAGGTCAGTTCTCCACGACGACATGAGTAGGCACAGGGAGCCCCCAGATTCCGGTCGGGACCGTCTGTGGCTGGCTCCCGCACGCAAAGGCCCCTGTAGACGGGGTGAGGCTGAAGCAGATCCAGACGCAGCTGGTCCCAACATCGGTGCCAAAACTGCTGGCGGGGGGACGTTTACAAAGGTAAAGTGGGGTCTGTCTCCCTTTCCCCTGCTTGGGTGCAGACCTGCGGTGTGGCTTCACTCCCAGCAGTGGCGGCACGCTCACCCGCTCTATCCATTCAGCCTGGGAGGAGGCGGGTCTGAAAAGGACCTTGAGAACAGTCTGCCTGTCCCGTCGGGTGGGGGACCAGGACCGTGTCCGTGAGAGGAACGGCCGGTGCTGTGAAGTGAGAGGGCCTAGTGACAGCTGGAACAAGACAGGAACCTGGTTCTTCGCTCTAAGTGATTTACAGGGAAAGTCGATAAAAATGACTGCAAAGCACAATTATTTTTAATGTTAAATAATTTTAAAGGGTTAAATATAAAATGATAAAAATTAAAAAATTTGGAAACCTAACAGTTATATCAGTGGGACTTGGGGACTTGGCAGAGGCAGCATCTTGAGTTTCTCCCCAGAAACTGAGTCACCACCGTCCTTGCATGGCCTGGCTGGTTGTGGTGACTGCCCCCCGGTGGCTGAGGGTCTAAAACTCAAATTAGCGAAGAGAACTGACCTCAGGTGGGTCTGCCAGCAGCCAGATGAGATGAGAACACCCCTCCCGTGTGAGCGCCCAGGAAGCTTAGGCGCCATGAGCACCAGCATTTCCCGGGAGCGGGGCTGGGAGTGCTGCTGTTTTAGTGAGAGAGAACCTGCACATTTCCACCTGTGCAGGCCTGTGTGCACGTGTGTGCCTATGTACATGTGTATGATGTGCACATTCTTTCCACAACAGGGAATGAAGAGCCTGGTGTAACCCTTGATACTGTACAAATTGCTCTATCTGGACAAGGCATATGGCGCAAATGTCCCGAATTCTAGATTTTCAGCGTTTTTTTGTTTAGGTTCCGCCAGCAGTTGGTGTTTGTAAGAACACAGCTTGTCCCTGTTTTTCACCAGTGTGGGCAGCACACCCTCAGGGAGTGGCAACTTAGGGTTAAGACAGTGAGAGAATGGAACAGCTCTGTATTGACTTTACAATTATGTTTTAAATAAAAATAAATAACCAAGCCCCTAATGGAGAGTGTAATGCAATGGACAGAGGAGGAAAGCAGAGAGGAAGTACTCTTTCTGAAACAGTTATGTCATCGGATGTCATTAGGCCCTGGCAAGCAGGTGATAAAGTCCCCGGGACTACATGTATCCAGGGACACGAGGTTCCGTGGTGAGGCCACTCCCAGGCACAGGTGGCGGGCTCTGAGCCCCTGGGCTGAGTGGGCAGGTGCGCAGACCACTTCCTGTCGGCCCAGGTGAAGGAAGCAGACAGCACAGCCATCAGCGTGCATTCCTCAGAGAAAAAGCTTGTGGCCTGAGCCTGATTTTTAATAAAACCACATTCAAATGAGGCGCACAGGCCCTCTGGAGTGAGAGCCTCTGACCACGGACGTGTTCCCTTCATTCTCTGTTATATACACACGTACACATGCACATACACACATGTTTCTTTTGGGGCCTCATCGGGTACCACTCTAGCAAGGGACAAGCAAGTGAACGGGCCTCCCCTCAGAGCCCACACCCTAAGTGACACCTGCCTGGTATGCCACACTGCTCCTCCTATGCATTTAAAGTGATTTTCTGACCACGTGGAACATGACCATTTAATCCTTGAAACGTGCTTTGGAATTCAAAGACGTACTCCAATGTCCTGCACTGAGATAAATGTTTTATATATTCATTACACCAACACTGAATTTTTAGTTCCCTTTAATTGCTTGGTGGTTAATGACTCCCCAATAAGATGAGATATTTATGAGTTTTTACCTTACACCACACCTTTCAGAGATTGCTATTTATGTAAAAATTAATTCCTGAGGGCCGGTGCATGTAGGCAAACACACTCTGTAATTTAAAGCCCTGTGTTACTGCCCTGTTACCTGTTCCCAACAGGCTGTCCTCTCACTGCTCTCTGTGATTTATACCTGGCCATCACACGCCCTTTCTATTCTATTGCGAAATGGATCTGTAATTTTCTGGCATATGAGGCTGAGTTTCTGTGTTTGCATAAAGCTTCAATATAACTGCACGCCCAACCAGCAGGTAAATATATTATGCTCATCTTAAAATTCTTACCTTAAATGCATGGTTGAATATTTAACCTAATGAATATACTCACACAAAAAAATTTTTAGTATGTTTTTATTGATTTTTAGAGAGAGAGAAAAGGGAGAGGGATAGAGAGGTACAAACATCAATGAGAGAGGAACATCATTGATTGGCTGCTTCCTGCATGGCCCCTACTGGGGATCGAGCCTGCAATCGAGGTACATGCCCTTGACCTGAATCGAACCCAGGACCCTTCAGTCCGCAGGCCAACGCTCTATCCACTGAGCAACACCGGCTAGGGCACAAAAATCTTTTTAAAATAAAACCTGGAGGCAACTCAGTACCCTGATACTTGCTCTGTTACACAGAGGTCCTGGCTTAGTCTTCCTCTCCCTGAGGTGACTTGTTGTTCTGTTTGCCATCTGTATTTCGTTCTGGGAGTGCAGTGTTCTAAACTCGATGCACCTGTTGTAGAGGATCCATTTGACGTCATCTTGTGGTGGTTTGTGTGGCGGAGAGGGAGTGGCAGCTGATTAGCGATTGCTGAATTTAGATACTTTTTTCCTTTTGTCATAGTAATTCTAGTTTCATTTGGAAAAAAAAAAGTCCAAGGAAAAATAGCTGGAATTACATATACTAATTGGTAGTACTTACGGGGCTGTATTTGACAGAATTTGCTGTTATTTCATGTAGTATTTAAAATATGAGAAATTTTCAAATATTTCAAATTATAGCCCACCATAAAACCAGATTTTTAACCATTTTTTAAAATATTAGGGTCTCCTTTTAATTGATTTTATGGCTATTAGGTACCTGAGTAGAGCATTGTTAGGAATTTCTGAAATCATTTATTTTTATAGCTTTACTCAGCCTTATTTACACCTTCAAATAATATTGAATAAATAGTGAATTTCAGTTTTTATGGGTCAGTGTTTTTGCTTAAGCTCCCTTCAGTTACACCTGCAATGGGGATGTGGTTATCTCAGTTATCTTATGGGTTAATATATTTTAACTTACGCTTGAATTTTTTTAAGCAATTCCTCACATGAAGTATCTTGAAGGAAGTTTGGAACTTGCTGCTTGTAGGGTCCCTCTAGCTTTCCATTCTGAGTCACGCACCCATCCTCATTGGGTACCACTCTATTGTGAGGGATGCTTTGCATCCACAATTTCTAATCTAACTCTTCCTGTGGCCTTGGAATGAGATGGGACTCAGAAATCATTCTAGTAAATGATTAAATATAGATATAGAATAAAAACTGATAAGTAATTATGTCCATCACACTGTGTGTGTTTATGTGTGTGTATGTATATGTGTGTGTGTGTATTATATATATATATGCACATATATATAATATATATGACATATATATAAATATAAATATATATATATATATATTTGTGTGTGTGTACACATATATGTAGTATTTTGTCACTGTGTTAAGTTTATTTTCCAAATGCAAGCAAAATAAACCTAAGAAAATTAGAAGCTTTTCACCAGCCCTAGTCATTTTGTCATCTGGTTTTCTATAGTTACTCCGCTGTTCCCACTTTCCTGCCCCACTTCTGGGGGTGGGGTGCTGTGTGGGCATGGTGAGGGGCTTGGAAGGAACACTGCTGCACTCTGTTCCATGGGAGATGCTTCTTGGCTACCAGGTGGACATGCCAAGGAAACAGTTATCCACAGAGCCGGGCTCAGGACAGTGCAGGGCTACGTACACATGGAGAGACATGTCCTGTGAACAGTTGAGGGGAGACCATCCATTTTCCTGGAGTCTGAGTGCTTCCCCAAGGCCCCCTTCAGTGTTGGTGCCCCTATTTTCCAGCTTCGAGGAATGTGGGCTGTGCAGGGCTCACAGATATGTCCGCTCCCACAGGGACTATCTGTAGGCATCCCTCCCAGGAGCACCTGCAGCAGGACTCTGGGCGAGGCGGCCTCAGCTGTTCGCCGGGGGCCACTCGGCTTGGTGACAGCTTCTGGGCTCCCGCCCTTCCATGGAATTCTCCTGGTGAGCACTCAGAAGGTGCTAGGAGGCTGTGCCCAACAGCTCTCAGTGAGCGAGGACCAGTCTGTGTAATTAGGACTTTTCAGTCAAAGCCTTCCTACTTATCTGTGATTATTATAATTATCTCTGAGGGACGTTTTGACTTTGGTGGCGTGCACAGACTCTCAGCGATTAAGAACGGACTGAGGTGAGCTGTGCCCCTTTGCCCTTGTTCTGACCACTGCAGTGTACAGCTGGGGACCATAGCGGTGCTGGCAGCACGGGCGGGCGGGGAGGAGGCTGCCGCAGGCACAGCTGGAGGGTTGGCGCATTCGCAGCCATTTGGGATGTCCTGGACGGTATCACCAGAGGCAGAGCCCCCAAATGTAAATAGACACACAGCTACTCAACATCAGAAATGGAAAACAAGGACCCAAAGATGATAGAATCACGTGGTACACATATTTGCATAAGGCACAATAAAAATAACGATAGTGAGGTGGGAAGTACTAAGAAGTATCACCGTGACTTTGTATAGCAGTCTTTGCAGTAATTTAGATCATAATATGCCCAGCTTCAGCCCGTGTTTGAGCAATCCTGCTTTCTAATGTCTTTACCAAAGAGTGGCTTCCACTGGCTTTGAGTCCCTTAGTGTGGTGAGAGGGAGCAGGATGTCGGAGGTCACTGTGCCCCTCCCACCCAGGACTCCCTGGGAAGCTGGTGGTCCCCGGAGGGAAGGGCAGTCCTGTTTGGAGAGAACCCTAGCCATCAGCAGAAAAGGAAGAAGTCAGGATGAAGCTTACAGGGAAACGGGGGACTAGAACAGAGTGGTGTTTTGTTAAATTGACCCACAGTGAGGCAGGAGCTGGTTCTGAGCTCATTTCTAAAGCCTGTTGAATGTCTGGCAGTGCTGAACTGCGCTGTAAGCAGCGGGCTCGAGCCCACTGTTCCTCCTCCATGCATCTCACATGCTGGGAGCGCCCATGTGCCAGGAAGAGCTCCCAGGCCACGCACGTGTAAGGCTGCTCATAACACAGTGGTCCTCTGCGTGCCGTCACTTGGTGCTTCTGCCATGCCTCTTGCTAAACGTGGCCAACCTCTGCCTGTGTCCACATTCTGAGCACCAGAATGACAAGCCGTGTGCTGTCATGTTGGTAAGAATGAATCTCGTTGCTATTGGCTACTGAAACGTGCAGCAAGCACATTATTAGACATAGACTCAAGTAAATGTCAAGACGGTATGGACATTACGCAAGCAGAGTTCTGAGAACCGTGTTTCAGATCAGATGACTGTGTCAGGTCAGGCTGAGCCCTTTGGGCAAACACCGTGTAAGCCCCTGGGTCATGGTCAGCCTGGTCCGACTTCCCATGTGTTTTTCTGTTCTTCCCCTTCTGGGGACACGGCTTCCTTCCATTCCTACTCACAGTTGCCACCACAGTGCACAGTCTGTTCTGAGAATCCCTTTTCCCTCCAAACTTGCAGTAAACTGAGTGTAGTCATTCATTCTCTCTGAAATCTTGTTCACAAACCCATTTGGTTTTAAAATATTTTTATTGCAGTTGCTGCCAATTACAATAGGGCAGAAAATTAAGAAATGGGGAGAAGATGCTATAGATCGAAGATCTCGTTAAAAGACCTCTGTCTGCTGCTGCTCAGGCTTAGCCCCCAGGAGCTGTCCCCAGAGGTGGGCTCACTGCTCCTGTGATGGGTCAGGTGGTAACATCTTAGCCTCTGACAGCAGGTGGTCTCCATGCCCTTACGCACCTCTGCTGCCTTGGCACAAATCTGCCACAGACAGCCTGTAAGTGAATGGCACGGCTGTGTGCCAATAAAACTTTATTTGCAGAAACAGGCTGTGGGCCACATTTGGCCCCTGGGCCATGGTGTGCAGAGCCCGGCTTTTGACTGCTCGAGAGGAGATTGTGGTTGACATCACTGGCAGGGCCGCATGGGACTGCACCCTCTGCTGGAGCCTGCCCCCCAGCGTAGACTTCATACATTGTGTTTATAGTTCACTTCCTTGTTTGCCACCATTTATTGTTTCTAAACTGCATGCCAGATCATGGGCTCATGCTTCGTAAGCATGTTTCATACAACGTAGTTCTCACCACGCCGTGTGCGAGTAAGAGACATAATGACCTCTGCTTCACAGGTGAGGAGCCTCGGGCTCCTCAAGGTCAGCTCACCTCAGAGAGCAGGGCTGAGCTGGCACCTGCCTCTCTGCAGCGCCCTGGCCATGCTCTCAACCGCCACAGCTGACTTCTGGGCAGTGGGAGGGGCCTCCTGACAGCAATAGGTCACTGGCTGGAGGAAATGGGCAGGATTGGGCCATATCACAAGTCCAGCCATGGCCATACTGCAGGAAATGGCTGTAAGATACCTGATGCATCAAATGCTCATTTTTGGTTTTCAAGAAACTGAGAGATGTGTTCTGAATACTTAAGTGTAGCTGTTAGAGTCCTGGAGTAATAACAAAATATATATCCCACTGGCTGAAACCGGTTTGGCTCAGTGGACAGAGCGTCGGCCTGCAGACTCAAGGGTCCCAAGTTCAATTCCGGTCAAGGGCATGTGCCTTGGTTGCGGGCACATCCCCAGTGGGGTGTGTGCAGGAGGCAGCTGGTTGATGTTTCTCTCTCATCGATGTTTCTAACTCTCTATCCCTCTCTCTTCTTCTCTGTAAAAAAATCAATAAAAAATATATTTAAATAATATATATATATATATATTTCACTGATGAAGGTAGATTTTATTTTAATCAGGGTCTTATTTGTAGAGCATTTAATGAATATACAGTCCACTTTAAAGGAAAAATGCAGCCATTTACAGTAAACCCTTTATCTGGCTCTCTTTAGGATATCCCCCTATTTAACAAAAAACAAAAACAAAAAACTGTGAAAAGGTGGCAAAAGAAGAGGTGCTCAGTGTCCTTCTCGGGGCTGGACACCATGGCCTTGAGGGCTTAGATCACTCCCTCGCTGAGCCAGCCACAGGGCTCCTCACTGGGACCCTGGGCTCCTCTGTGCTGGTCACCTGACCCAAATCAGAGGATTGGCTCTCAATTTGAAGGTGTTTAGCTTTGGTTTCAATCAAAGCTAAACAGTCCCTGGTTATCGTAATGAGTCATCCTCTTCTTGATATAAAAATGCACCACATGGTATATCTAGCCTAATATTTTCATGAAATTGTTTATTTCCCCTGAAATAAACAGCATACACAGAATTTATCCCATGTTAACTCTTAGGGCTAGTTGTTGGGGTCTTCAGATCTGGCAAGAATCTCTGAACAGTTAGCTCTCCCTACATCTATTCATACTGCAAATACATAAAAGTGCAAGTGATCCATAAGGAATTCTCAAGAGCATAGCACGCATTATTTTTAAAAAGATTTGAAAAATCTACAATGAAACTGTTAACTCAGCCCCACTGATAACAGTCTTGCTTTAAAAAAAAATGCATCTTGTCATAAGAAAGAAGAAAACAAAAATAAGAATATAGTGAACCCATTAAAAAAATCAATTGCTCATATGCCATAGGCGTAAAAGAAGAGGAGAAAAAAATGTTATTAACAAAGTTTTATTGCTCCTTCGAAGTTCAGGCTAACAAAGAGGGAGGAACAGGCCTCACGTATCCTGGTGGGTCTAAGGTTCCCTGGATTGCACTCGCTCCAGCCCCAGTGCAGTAACAGCGGCTCCTCCTTGTCATGCCCTGATGTGGGGCTGCACCTCCCAGGGCACAGAGGTGGCCCTGAGGCTCCAGACCCCTACAGTCCACATCAACATACTTCATTCCTTCAGCTGCTTTTACATGGGACCTTCTCAAAACTACATTAACTGACATTTTCTGAAAGTTGAGTCATTCTTGTCTTAGGTATAAAATGTAATCATCAATAAATAAAAGTATTTGACATTACAGAATATTAGAAAGTAAGTAGTTAATTTTCCAATAATAAAAGGGACTATGTCTATGACCCAATGTATTCTTTTTTCAGTAATCATCTGATGTCTCCCATTGAAGTATTTTATAATTGGGCTGAATGACCCGAGATTCTCCTCGGCAGTGGGAAGACTTCTCCCTTAGGGAGAATAGTAATTGCTAGAAGTTGAGAACTTTGCACGGGTTTAAGAAGCCACAGTAACTTCCCCTGGCACAGATTGAGTCTCCCCACTGCCCTCCCACCCAGGCCACCGGGGACCTCAAGTCTCCATTTAGGGTCTCCTCGTACTTGAGAGACTGTGCCCAGTGGACTGAGGCCCTGGATGGGTGTTTCTTAAGTTACACTGAAAGGCTGCAGAGGGGTGAGCTCCGCACTGGACCAAGGCCAGGAAAGGCAGTGGGCATCAGCTACATGAGTGCAAAGGGGTGAATTCTGTGGCATCTGCTTGGGCCCCTGGAAAGCAGCTTCTTGCCCGTGCCGCTGATGTGGGATTTCTCGGAGACGTCTTGTCCGCCAAAAATGTCTGCAGTGTCCCCTCCTTAAAAGGCCCCATTTGCATTTTCCCTTCTAGTTCTTCCCTCTTGAGAATATTACTTAATTCTTACTTGAAATGTAAATTTCCTAATTCTGTCTCCACTGTGGTGGTGCGTCAGTGCCTTGCTCTCGCTCGCAGGAGGCTCTCTCTGCCCTCAGAGAGCGTGTGGTTGGTGGAGAGCTGACACCTCTGCGATGTACATGCTGTGGCCGTGGTGTGGTTTGTCTGCTAGTCGGCTCCCTTTTTTCTTGTTATTTTATGCATTTTGAGCTTATCAATTATTGTCCCAGCTGTACCTACTTTGAGGAGATAATGTGGTTTTAATATAACTTGAACAGCACAATTAGTTTTCATCTAATAAAAAGTCTTATACTACATTAGTGACTCTCAGGTTGTGTTGGTATTAAAAGTTCTAAACTCTCTTAAGAGGATCTCACAAGTGCAGCTGAAAGCTACTAATTGCAAAAGACTGACCAGAGGTGATGCCATATCGGAGGTTCGGTGGCTTCCGGGAGCACCTGCTGGGCCTTCCCTCTGACTGAGGTGCACAGGAGCCGCTGTAACAGTTGTCCCTCCCTTCACCCCAGCCTAGAGCAGCCGGCTCACAGCCCTGGCCTGGCACACCAGTGTGAGGTTTGCTCCATCTCGGGAGCAAGTGATCCATAGGGATTGGTGAGAGTGTATCAGGCCTTCCTTTGAAAAAGATTAGAAAACTCTGCAGGGAAAATGTTGTCCAATTACTATTACCCCAGCCCCCACTGATACAGTCTTGCTTTTAAAGATAAATTAGCATCTTGTAATAAGAAAAACATCCAAAAGTAAAAGCATGGTAAACACATAAAAAAGTAGCTGCTCACAGGCCGTGAGAGAAGGGGTGGGAGTAGGGTGGCCAGGGAGGCGGGCATCCTGGGTCCAGCTGACTCCTGCATAGATGGGGAGTGTGCTTGTGCCCCCACCAGAGCCCTGTGCACAGCAGAGGCATTGTCAAGGGGTGTGGAGAGGCCACTGTACGAGGAAGTGGTCCTTCAACCTAACACGCAGCACTCTGCGTGTCGGATGGCCCCCTAGTCATCTGGCGGGCTGATGGCTATGCCGTCACTCAGAGGCCATCCCCTCCCAGGGGCGTGGCCACGTTGTGGACTCCGGGGCACCCTGGCTGACAGGCGGGGAGCGTAGGGTGTGCTGCGTGGGGATGCGCACCACTGGATTTTACGGGACCCGCAGCATTCCTTTGAGGATAAGAAAGGATTGAGCCCTGCAGGGGGCCCTGGCTCGGGCGGGGATAAGCTCATTTTGGCTGGTGAGGGTGCCATGTGGAGGCCATTGTGAATACGTTTGTCTTAGGCTTCGTTGTTGCAGTGATGGGTGAGGCATTTCCGCTCCAAACATCTAAATCCTCCCATGTAAGTCGCCACACGCAGAGATTTCTTTGAGAATTAATGGGGAAATGCGCCCCTTCCTCTGGCACACGTGAACATGTGGAGGAGTTTTCTGCTCCTCCTCTTGGGGATGGTGTCCATAGCAACAGAGGAATTCTCTGTGTGAGGAATTCTCAATTAGCACAAAGTACACGGAAGCTGGGTATCACATTTCCGTGCACAATGTATTCATTTGTACAGGGATTTTAAGGTGGTTTTTTTTTTTTTTGCATTATGACCTTATATGATATTAATATGATTTATTTTTAAATTGCCCATATTTATCATGCTCAGGATCCCATACTGACTAACATTCAACCGGAAAACTGTGTGAGCTAGTATCACTCGGGGGTGGGGGGGATGCAGTTTACCGCAGTCCAGGGAGAAGGACTCCTGAGATGTGGGAACGCTGGGCTCCGTCGTGACCCCCGCGATGGGCTGCGCGTGCTGGGCTCAGTGCTCGGGGAACTGCCATCTCCCTAGCACGTTCACTGAGTATCTGAATATCCATATTCCACAGCCTTCTGCCATCACAGGGGAGGACGCACGCTGTGTTGGGACAGGCAGGGGCTTCTGGGAGAACCCTGAGAAGACAAGAGCGACGTGTGGGTGCAGGGCTGAGGTTAGCAGATGAAGAGAGACGGGGAGGAGCGAGATTGTTCATAATGGGTCGCTGTTACCCTCCGGTTTTAAACCATGTAAACAGCTTTCCTATAAAAGTTTAATTTAAAAATAAACAGATATGTTTCATCAGTGAGTCTCAGGCTAATGAATAACTTATAATTCTCATGACAGATTTGAGGTGTTGCTCAGGCATTTATTGGTCACCTACACAATGTCACTGTGCCAGGTCTTGCACAGACAGCCTCCTGGAGAGGAGACCCAGGCGCTCCCGCAGCACAGCCATGACTGCACAGGCTCGCACAGCGGGGTGCCGCGCCTGCCTGTGGGGACTCAGGAAATGGAGTGACGGCACTGCGGGGAGGAGCGAGGTTTCCGAGACAGGAGACTGGGAAAGGGCGCCGGGGCAGGGTGAAGAGCGTGCGCTTCATTTGTCCGGCAGTCGGACCACCGCCATGTTTGGGATGGAGAGACCTGGCCAGGCTCTGCTGCGGAGAAAGGTGGTGCCTGGTGTCCCTCTCACAGGTGCTGCAGCGAGAGCTGCCCTGTGACAACTTAGGGGACAGGTGGGGTCCCGGGTACGTTATGTGAAGGACTTTAAATGCATTATCTTTTTAAAAAGTTAATTACGGTTGACATATAATATTATATTAATTTCAGGTGCACAGCATAGTGATTAGACTTTATATAACTTAGGAGGCGGTCACCCTGATAGGTCTAGTACCCCTCTGACACCATGCACAGTTATTCCAATTTTATAGACTATTTCCCCGTGCTGTCCTTACGTCCCATGATGTTGTTACAACTGGCGATTTGTGCTTCTTAATTCCTTCCCCCTTTTCACCCACCTCCCTACCCTCATCCCATCTGACATCACATTCAGTCCTTAACAACCCTGTCTATGGATGGATGGATGGACGACGGACGGATGGATTTAATGCCTGGGAGAACTCACAGCTATTCTGTAATTAGAATTTCACTTTACACATGTTAGAAACGGCCTCCAGGGCTGGACAGCCAGCATGTGGTCACATGGACAGCTCATGGCCCAGGGCTGTCAAGCCTGGCCTTCTGGAAACAGCAGGCTAGCCTCTCGCCTGTTAGAAATAAGCACGTGACATACAAAATGCCAATCAAACCGGTTAGCAATCGTGGGATCACAGGGAGTCCATACCCACTCTGCGCAAGAGCAGCAAGTAATGTTGCCCGACCACCATCCTGAAGGCGTAGAACCCTCGCCCCCTAGAAGCACCTGGTCTAGAACCGAGTCGGGCAATGAGGGCCACGCTGCAGGTGGGCCCGGGTGACCAGTGTTACGTCTGGGTGCTGTTGTACTTATGTTTCTTTTCTTTCTTTTCAAAGTGTGGCAAATACATTATTAAATTAGGTCAACATTTAATCTAGTCTTAGTTTCAATGTGGAAACAGGAGGCAATATTTTACTTGCACTTCCCTGTATGAGTTTTGAGCCCAGACTTAAGAGACGAATGAGTATAGAGTGGTTGAGAAAAGCCAGAGTGAATGCCAAGGACAGAAAGGGGGCCAGTGGAGGTGATAATCAGAAACAATCCTATCAGGCAGTCATCCTATATAATAAAAGGCTAATATGCAAATTATCCCCTCGACCTGGAGTTCGACTGGGAAATCGACCAGTGGGCAGAGCCGGCCAGCCAACCGTCCTCAGCCCCTTCCCCCTGCCGGCCCAGCCCGTTCAGCCTGATGAGTGCAGGCCGGCCAGACCCCACCCATGCACAAATTCGTGCACTGGGTCTCTAGTATTTTAATATAAGTAAGTAAAAATGTGAATTCATTGGTCTCTTCTGTGTGTATACAAGTATTAGAACCTTGTTTTTTAAAACTCATTTATTATTTCGAACTCCCATCCTGCTGGGCCCCTTCCCTGCTTTTCCTCAAGTATTTTTGTCTAAGTTTTAAATAATAAAACTCCCAACTCAGCTGCCCGGCTCTATGCAGTTGACCTCTAGCTGGGCAGGGGTGGGATTACCCTTTTGCATTAGCTGTCTCTGCAGGGGACGTGGGTTAGTTCTCAGGGGCTCACTTGCTACTGATGTGCATGGCAGCAGGCGGCGAGGAGGAGGAGACCCCTCTGTCCTTGGTGTCATCAGCTACAGCACCCGGAGGTCTGACCTGCCGTGGACCTTGTCCTCCTCATCAGCCAGGACAGGCTTCTCTGGGGATCTCTGTGGGGTCATCTCTCCCAGACTGGCTTCTGCAGTGGACCCTTCCCTGTTCTCCTAAACGGCTTCAATCGAAAGACTGGAAAGACTTGCCCGCCTTCTGCAGTCAGCCCCTTCTCTGAGAACAAAGCGTGGAGAAGCCTGGTCTCCTGTCTGACGCTGGGATCTGGTCCAAGTTAGGGTGGAAAAGACTTTGCGCACTTGACCCCCTCTGGAGAGGCTGCTGTTCCTCACTGTTCGGGGTCTTTTCAGTTTCCTTAGGCTCTGAGATTTCCCATCTATGCAAGTAGGCAAACCCGCCCACTCAGAGTTCCTGGAAGAAAAGAAAATGGAATCATCTGTGTCAATCAGTGAAGATTCCTAGTCTTACTGACATCTGTGAAAATAATAAAACTCCCAACTCCACTGCAGGGCTCTATGCAGGTGACCTCTCGCTGGGGCAGGGGTGGGGATTAGCATCTCTCTAGCGAACTTGGGTTCGTTGTAGACAATGGCTATACTATTTTCCCTCTAAGTTAGGGTATTTTAATCAGAGCTTAAAATGAAGCAAAATGGGTTTTAGTGAGTAAATATCTGCACCTCACTTTCTCACACACTACAGAGCAATTAGCTCGAGGCCTGGGTCAGTGAGGACTGGGATCGTCTTCCACTGAGCGTGCGGCACCAAGTGCGGGCGCTGGCCTGGAGACGCTTGTTTTCCTTTGCACTAATTTTCCTGAAGAGATTCCGTTTTGAGATGTTCGCCGTGAGCCTTTCAGAGGCTTAGCTGATGGTTTTAGAATTTCTTATTCTTACTTTTTTTTCAAAATGAGAAAAAACAAGTGGTTCAAAAGTGGAAGCACTTAGTGGAAACAGGACTGACGTGCGGTGGTTCAGGGTTATCTTGGTGGAAGCGGAGATGATTCCCTGACACACAGGTCCCAGGTCGGAACTCACAGGGAGGGTCTCGAGACGCTGAGAAAATGAAGCGAGCAGGTATGTGGGCTGCCCAGCATCAGTGGCTGGCAACGTGGTGTGAACATTTCAGCCAGAGAACCTGCTGTTCAGGGGGGTGACGTAAACAAAAGCAGGTTGCAGAGCTGTGTACGGAGCAGGGTGATGGCTGCAGTTCCTTGTCTCTGCCTCCAGGTCGCTGTGCCCTTAGTGGGCAGCCTAGTGGTGCTCACGTTAAGGATCGTGGTCCCCGATGGGCTATGTGCTCTCTGCGGACGGATCCGGGCCAGTGCCTGGCACACCTCTCGGGAGGTGGGGATGAAGTTTCAGCAGGTCCCCAGCTCCTGGTGCTGTCCCTGCAGACCCTGTGCCGTGCTCCTAGTGTCACCGCAGGGAGGAGGTGCCCACAGAAGATGTGCGCGGACCCCGCTGTCCTGCTGCACAGCTGAACCCCAGGACTGTTCCCCTCTTTTTTCCTCGGTGGCGACCAAGGCTGTGCATGTTGTGGGAAGTGGGTGGGCCAGGTCACTGTTGCAGGAGCTGACCCCGAAGCACTGCGCCTGATCCCTGCCCTGACGCCACGAAGGCCTCTTGGTATTGCCCGTGTTCCCAGGAATCCCATCACCTGCTGGTCTAGAACATGGCAGCACGCATGGTTCAGGACAGTCTGTACACAGTTTATGTGAACTTTATGTGGATTGTGGGACACATGATGCTAAGTCCCAACATGTGTGACTTGAGCAGGTGGACATGGTTTTAGTCTCCACACACATTCTTTATGTTCAGACTCTTTAGAAAGTAGAAAATATTTATGGTGTAAAAAGACAGTGTTTATTTCCTAAACAGTAAATAATGTGAACAGTCCATGAGAAAGGAGGCTCAGGGTATCCTTAATCAGGATGCTTATTTGTTAGAATACTAGAGGCCCGGTGCACAAAATTGGTGCATTTGGGGTTGGGGGGTCTCTCAACCTGGCCTGCGCCCTCTTGCAGTCTAGGAGCCCCATGATCCATCACCCCAAAGAGGTAGGCCCTGCCCACCCAGCCAGGGCTCTGCGATGGATTGCCCCCACAGAGGGAGGCCCGCCCACCTGCTGCAGTGCCACCACCGGGTAGCCTGGGCCTCCCTCTGTGGGGCGATGTTGGGGCCCCCCAACCAATCACATCGCACCTGCCTTGGCTGGCCTGATGCCAAGGGTGTCATAGCGTGGTCCTCCGAAAGGTTGTTCCACTGTTCAGCCGTTCAGTCGATTTGCATGTTACGCTTTTATTGTTATAGATTATGTGTACCCAATAATATGTGTACCTGAAGGAGCCCTGACTCTGTGAAGTCAGGATCCCTGCATTCCGTCTCCTGTGTCCATAAGACTGTAGGTAAGTGACACCGAGTGTGGACACCATAACCTGCCGCCTGGGTCATTGTGAGGAAGGGTGCCATGGTGCAGGCCTCCGTCAGCTCTGGAGCTCTGGCACAAACAGTCACTGGGCGTTTGGATTCTCCTACAACCGCTGTGGGGTCCTGATGAGATACACATAGGCACCCACATCTGGTGTTCAGACCTCCTTAGAGGGCTTAGAGGGCGGCGTCACATTGCTGCTCAGCCCGGTGTCACAGAGAGCTTCCGTCAGGATCGTTGCTCCCAATGAAAGAAGCGTTTGCTGTATTTCGTAAAGATGGGCAGAAGGGACGATACAGCCCCCCTGGACAGTGTGCCAAGTGCACAAATAACAGTAAAGGAATGAATTGGTGCCAACGTGAGGAGGAAGCCAGGGCAGGCAGATCCTGGTGGCAGTGCGTCTGGAAGAGAGCGAGTGAGAGCAGCCAACGGCACTGAGCGGGACGCGCCTTTTCGGCTGAGTGTTCAGTGCCCACTCCTCCCACCACCCACCACCCAGGAGGCAGGCCCTGCTCCAGAGTGAGAGCCCTGAGGGCCCCCACCAGAGCCCTCCAGGCACCTTTGGACAATCAGCTTAGAACAATTTGGTGAATAGGAAATGGCGTGAGACAAATCAATCCTAGTTCAGTATCTTTTTAAAAAATATATCTTTTTATTGACTTCAGAGAGGAAGTGAGAGGGGAGAGAGAGAGAGAAACATCAGTGATGAGAAAGAATCATTGATTGGCTGCCTCCTGCACGCCCCTCACTGGGGATCGAGCCTGCAACCCAGGCACGTGCCCTGACCGGAATCAAACCTGGGACCCTTCAGTCCGCAGGCTGACAGTCTATCCACGGAGCCAAAGGGCCAGGGCCAGTATCTTTTCTTTCCGACCTCATGGTACCAGTTGGGGCCGCAGGCATTACAAGGTTCCACTGGGACAGCATCCACTTCCCAGCTCACGCAGGAGGCGCTGGCAGGCTTCGTTCTTAGCAGGCTGTTGGCCCACGGCCTCAGCTCCTTGCTGGCTGTGGGCTGAAGGCGCTGTCTGTTCCTTGCCTAGTAGCCCAGCATAGCAAGCGTGCGAGGAGAGTTGGCGATCCCAGCAAGCGGGCACGCGTAGTGTTTGTAGCTAGCCTGGGAAGGGGCATCCCCTCACTGCTCACCATGTTCCCTTCTGTATCAGCAGCCGTTCAGTCCAGGCACACCGAGGACAGGCACTCCCCGTGGCATGAGCGCCTGGAGGTGGGGTCACTGGAGATGTGGCAGACGGTGCCCACCACCTCTTGAAGGACAGGAACACAGTTTTCTGTTCCTTGTGAGCCCGGTCACTTCCTTACAAAATGCCCTGTGTGTGCACAGTAGTCCTTCCTGATCCCGTTTCACGTTCCTCGGCTTCAGTTATCTGCAGTCACCTGTGGTAGAAAAAGTATTCATTGGAAATTTCCAGAAATACACAAGTCATAAGCTTTAAATTGTGTGCTGCTCTGAGCAGTCTGATGAAATCTCCCACCGCGCCCCTCTGTCTTGCGTGGGACATGGCCAGGAGGGTGATGCTGCAGTCGGAGCTGCTGGAGGAGCTGGGACGGGCTTCCTCCAGGTGCAGAGGTGTGTGTAGGAGAGAACCTGGCACGGAAGGGTCAGCACGGGGGTCCTGGCACATGTCCCCACGGGGAAGGGGCTGGGGATGGGTAGGGGGTCATCACCTTAGCTTCTTGTTGATTAACCTGCCTCTCCCTCACACTCGTTTCCTGAAAGTCGACACCCCTGGCCCGGTGCTGACGCTCTTCTTTCCTAGTCCAGCCTGTCCCCCTCAGAGTGTCCACCCCCACTCCGTGCTCTGAACTCGGCAGGACGTTGGGGTTTCCCGTTCTGGCTAAACCAGCGGCCTGTGAAGAGTGACTGCTCGGGTGGAGTGCTGTTCGGGTGGTGAGTTCACCAGCGTCAGGCTGCGTGTGGGTGAGGCCTGCCATCCAGGAAGGTAACGACAGAGGTGTCAGGTCGCTGCTGCTGTGCAGTCCCTCACACATACCGGTTCCCAGCTGCAGCCATACTGCCTGGCAGGAATCAATCAACGGATTGCTCCTCAGAGCAGAGCTAAGTGAGGATTGGCGTCTGTGAGCATCACAGCCTTGCGGGGTTGAGAAAGGGCCAGCAGTTGGGTATGGCAGATATTTCTTCACAGCAGAAGTATTCCAACTGGCTTAGAGTGTGTTGTGTGAAAACTCAAGACGACAGCTCCATTATCCCTAAAAGCAATAACGGGTCATTCCAGCGGGGGTACCATCCAGGACCCCGAGTTCTCATGATGACTCACTGTTGGGGTCCCTGCTGAGCAATCATTCTCTCTGAGAGGCTCAGTCAGACCACCCGGGCTGCATCCCGAGCGGGAGGAGGGCAGGGCTGGCTGTCAGGGTGCCCGCCATAGCCCCTCCTGACGCTCTTCTGCTGGGCGCTGGGGTCTTGGGCCAGGAGAGAACTCCCAGGGAGGAGGGTGTGGAGTGCGTGCTGCACGGCACATCTGGAAGCCACTGATTTTACTCCTCACCATGAAGTGATCTTCACTCTCCACCCGGGAAACCCGGAAAGGTGGCCTTGTTTCATGAAAGACTTAAAAAGTCCGAGCCCGTGTGAGCCTGCGCTATATGGACAGCATTATGATGAGATGGTTGCATTACTTCTGGAACTCTGCCCCTCACAGGGGGACTATTGATTGTGAGTGCCAATGAGCATTTTCACGTGATAATCCTATTAATAGTAATGCTACAATGTTATATGCTACGTTTGGGGAACATTCTTTTTCTAAGGTACATTATAAAATAGTGCTTGAGCTGTTTCTAAAAGGAAACAAACATTCTAATGGCAGCAGAGCCCTGGTTAGGATTTCTGATGGGGTTGTCTGCTTTAACGAGAAATGTGATGACTGATGTATTTGTTCACAGCCCCACTATTTGCTGTTGTAAAACCTGAAAAATATGAGAGTTTTTTAAATGGCTCTTTAAAAGATTAACAAATGAATTTGACTTACCTCAAAGATCGCCGTAACGTTAGACAACACGTGGTTCAGTCCAGCATGACGCTTCCTCTGAAAGCTCGAGAACTGAATCATGTCCCTGGGCCTCAGTTTCCTCATGTGTAAAAGAATCCTGGGTATTTACTGAGCAATTAATGCAAGCTATGTTATGTATGCATGCGTGCGTGGGTGCGCGTGTGTGAGGGCGGTGCTGATGGTATCACATCCTCACAACATGCCAGTTAATGGATGCTGTCACCGCTGACCATCACCCAGTTTTACATTTGAGGAGATTAACGGGTAAAGAGGTGGAAAAGCCTCTCCAAGCCTCTGACACTAGACGTGTGGCTTCCTGAACCTTCTCCAGAGACCTCCACTCCTGACGCAGTGCAGAGCTCCGCAGGTGTTTAACGCAGCTCAGTGCTTGGGTGAATGAATGAGTGAACAAACAAACCAATGGCCCGCAGGGAGCCAGGGAACCGTGTGCATTAATTTAATGACAAACTCGTAAGAGCTGCTTGGCCCTAAGGTGCCACCACGTGAGGTCGTCAGTCGCTAGAGCAGCGCCGTCGAGGAAGCCATTTGGTCAGGCCACCACCGTGGATCACACGGAGAGTTCTTGAGGGCAGTTGGCAGGGTGGGAGGTGACGGTGGAGAACCGCTCTCCACTCCTGAAGCATCTCATGCCCATTGCTGACTTGTAGGATCTAGCACCGAAGGTGCCACTGACAGGAGGAAGCCCGCTTCATCCTCCCTCTCTGTGAGGAAAACCCGTATTTTCATGCCTTCATTGAGAGACTTATTTCATTTCTCAACGTAAGTACACGGGTCACCCAGTGAGCGTTTATGACTCAGGGGCTTGGGGTGTAGCCGCAGAGCTGTGCAGTGCTCACCGTAAGTCCAGTGTCAGCACTCTCAGCACCGCCCATTAGCAGGCACTGCCCCCGCCCATGGACACCACTCACCTCCTTTCTGTCTCCCCGGATTTGCCTATTTCAGACATGTCACATAAACGGAATCAAACGATGTGAGTTTTTTTTTGTGATTGGCTTTTTCATTTAGCAATAGTTTCCAAGGTTTATCCATAGATAACTGTACCAGGACATCGTCCCTTCTTATGGATGAGTAGTGTTCCATTGTATGCACACACTACGTTCATTTATGCATTCATCATTTGATGGAAGTTTATGTTTTTGCCATATTTGGGCTATTATGAAAAGTGCTTCAGTGAACATATAGGTACAAGTTTATGTGTGGATATGTTTTCACTTCTCTTGGGTGGAAGTGAAATTGTTGTGTCATATGTTAATTCTATGTTTAGCATTGTTTAGAAACTGCCAAGTCTTAACCAAAGTAGCTACAGTATTTTACATTCTTACATTGCAGTGTATGAGGGTTCTGATTTTTCTACATCCTTACCATCATTTGTTACTTTTTCTTTTATATATATAATTATAATAGCCACCCTAATGGGTGTAAAGTGATATCTCATTGTGGTTTTGATTTATATTTATCTGATGACTGCTGATGTGTAGCATGTTTTCATGGGATTATTGGTCATTGGTCTATCTTACAGAGAAATGTCCATTCAAATCCTTTGCTCATTTTTATATTGGGTTGTCTTTTTAATTTTGCATGAAAGAATGATTTTCGTATTCTCGATACAAGTCCTTTGTCTAATGTAAGATTTGCAATTATTTTCCCCACTTTATGTTGCTTTTTCACCTTCTTGATAGGGTCCTTTGTCACACAAAAGTTTTTAATTCTGATAAAGTTCAACTTATGAACATTTTTGGTGGTGTTTTTAAGATACCATTGCCTAGCCCAAGGTCATGAAGTTTTCCTTATATGTTTACTTCCAGGAGTTTTATAGTTTTAAGTTCCTACACTTAAATCTGTGATCCATTTTGAGTCCATTTTTGTATGTGGTGTGATTTGAGAGCCCACCTTCATTCTTTTGCATGTGGACATGCAGTTGTTCCAGCACCACGAGTGTGGTGGATTCTCATGTCTGAACCATTGATCTGCATGTCTGTCCTTGGCCAGCACCGCGCTGCCTTCACTGCTGCTTCCTTCTCTTTGTTTCTTCTTGTAATTGGCTTTGAAATTAGGGAATTTGACCTCTCCAGCTCTGTTTTTTTCTTTTCAGGATTGTTTTGCTTATTCTGGATTCTTGCTTTTCCATGTGAATCTCAAGAATCAACTTAATAATTCATTTAAAAAACAGCTGGGCTTTTGACAGAGTCTGCACTGAATCTGTAGATCCTTTGGGGCAGTATTACTCTATTAACAATATTAAATCTTCTCATACATGAACATGAACGTCTTTTATATCTTGAAACAATATTTAAGTTCTTGGAGTTTTTTGTATATTCATGTTTGTTTTTATGCCTGGCTTCCTAGGTGTCACACCTGATCAGTATAAATTAGTAGATGGCTCAGATTTTCCTAAATACGTTGTGTGAATGCCTTCTACCCTGTGCCGAGGGAGCTATGTGAGAAGGTGTGCCTTACACTTCAGGCCTTTTACAGAACAACCCTACCCTCAGTCTCTACTTGCTCAGGACCTCCAGAGCACCCAGAGATGAGTGGCTATGTCTTTCCTGGACATGCACACAGTTTTGCACATGCCAGCAGCCTTTAGATACCCAGGAAATTTCTCCAGGGTTTCTCTAGGGCAGGGGTCCTCAAACTTTTTAAACGGGGCCAGTTCACTGTCCCTCAGACCGTTGGAGGGCCGGACTATAGTTTAAAAAAAACTATGAACAAATTCCTATGCACACTGCACATATCTTATTTTGAAGTAAAAAAACAAGACGGCAAAAACACTCGCATGTGGCCTGCGGGCCGTAGTTTGAGGACGCCTGCTCTAGGGTTTCCTTTTAAACTCCTAGTCAGGCTTCTGTTTGCCCATCTGAAATCACAGCCATAGGCCTTGAGTGTTGCCAGCATTTGCTACTGTTTTGGTAATGCCATGAAGGGAGAAAAAAGGAACATTGCAAGAGGAAAAAAAACATGCGCATGGGAACAAAGATGCAAGGACAATGGAGTGTCAGGGGCCATACTCAGTGAGCGTGTATGTTATCCAAACAAGCAGAGGCCAGAGGTGGAGGCTAGAGAAGTGGCTCTATCACTTGTGGAAAAGCTTGAACAGTGAGCCAAGGAGCGTGGATGGACGGATGAATGGGTGGCTAGATGATGGATGGTTGGGTAGATGGATGGATGGATGGATGGATGGGTGGCTAGATGATGGATGGATGGATGGACGGACGGATGAATGGGTGGATGGATGGATGGATGGATGGATTGGTTTTTGTAGTCAGTGGGAACCCAGAGAAGGGGTTAAAAGTAGGAGAAATTTGATTATAATGTTGATGTCTTTATGGAGGGCAACTTCAAGACGGGTAACAGAGGTGGGGGAGTACTCATGTAGATGGTGTGTGCTCATGGAGTTGAGAGAAAATGAGGGCTGGGACTAAGGCAGGAGTGGGGGCACGAAGACGATGGGATGGTTTGGGGAAATACCTGTTAGATCTGGCGAGTGAAGGAGAAGAAAGAGCGACTGTCGTGTTGCTGGACTTGTCCTTCGTAGAACTGAGCCCAGGAAGAGCGCCTGCAGTGGGAGGGCAGGGAGGTGAGGATTCACTCAGGGGTGACCGTGGTGACGGTGAGGAGCTCGGCAGATAGCCCAGTAGATCAGCTTGGACATTCGGATTCACAGTGTGAAAGTATTGAAGTGCTCAGGATGCACTTGAGAACTGTCCATGCGGAGGTGGCAGGCAGCGCCCTGAGAAGGGCGGCCATTGCCCCAGGAGAAAGAGAAGAGTTTACAGAGGCCACGACCCTCCGGGAGGATCACTGTACGAGGGAGGGAGAACCAGGCCTGCAGATACTCACAGAAGTGGAATCGCCAACACTGTCGTGGGAGCCGGCCCGGGCAGGTTTCAAAGGACGTGTCGTCTGGATAATGTGCTAATCTTCCCGGGAAGCTTGACACAAACCTCTTTTGAGGAACCGATGCTATGACCTGGAACCCAAACGTTAAAATCTGCATTTGTGATTCTGTATCTCCATCTTCCTGTCACAGCCCACGTCTCTGCCCGAAGTCCCAGATTTATCTCAGAACCAAACAGTACTAACTGAAACCCCCTCCCCTCGTACCCAGCGGCTGCACGGTGTTCTGATCTTTGACACCTGCGTTCTCGCTGCCTGTGCCGGGTGAGGCTCTGCGACCTCCTGCCTGGGCTGCTGGCACTAGCCTCCGTGCAGTCCGCCTTCCTCCTGCCTCTCCCTGTCCATTCTTCAGGTCCAGCCAGCGTGAAATTCACCGTGCAAATTCTGTCATCTCCGATCACACACCGGGAAACCTTCCTTAGGGCAAAAGTTAAAACACTGCTCCCTCCCCCTTTTTTGGCTTATTCCAGTTTATCCCTTAGGCCTCAATGCAGGTGTTACTTCTTATGGGGTCTTTCCTCACCTCAACAACAGAATTGTCCTTCAGTGTGAGCCCATAGCCTCCTGCACCTCCTCCATCGTACCAGTGTCTGTGGTATTGTGTGGTAGTGACCCATTGACAGTGGATCAGTTTGTACTAGTATAAGTGACTTGTCAGGCTTGCCCACTAGGCAGTAAACTTGTTGAGGTTAGTTGAGGGTCGGCACCTTGCTCCAGTGTTGATCCTCAGGGCCTGGCCTATAACAGCCCTGGAGACTTGGTGGGCATTTGCTTGAATTAATGAATCAGTGATGGTTAAGCATCATCCTGTTGTATCATAAATCAGCAAATGAGATACAAGACGCCTTAATGAGCCAGTTAATTAGGAGTCGTTTATTGCGCGCGGCCCAGAGGGAGGTGTCTCTTCCAAATCTCTGAGCACCACATACAGGAAGTCTCCGTATTTATACTTTTCGAGCCTCTTTGCTTGCAGACATTACAAAGGACCCTGTGTGAGTTATTGTTACAGACAGTTGTAACCTTGAATACATAATGAGTTAGTACTTGGCATAAGAAGATGGGAATTATTATCCGTTTTAGTCTATATTAGTCTATTACATTGGATGGCTAGCCTGCAAGGTCAGACAGTTAAGTTTATCTTTTTCTGTTATTTGAACTAAAAACAAAGTCATTTTATAGATTAAGAGACTGTCTTAAAGTGACAGTTTACAGTGACAGAGTTTACAGAACTAGGGACTATCTAACAATAGCAGAGAGTTTCAAACAGCAGTTTTTTATACAAGATAGAGGTTACTATGCTTCATTCCTAATCTGATTATTAGATTAGATTAGATTAGATTAGATTAATGGAGATCTGCATGGCAGTTTTATTAACCAGTAGTTTATATTACCATATGCATTTAAAGTAATATAACTACATTTCTCTTAAAACCCTTCAGAAATTCAAATTGGCTTTTTCCCAATTAGTCAGGATTTATAATGTTTTATGACATATTAACATTTTCATTTCCATGGCATAAATCAGAAAGTCATGGCAGGACCAGGATTTTTCTGTGCATTGAATTCTAACGCATTATTCTCTTATTTTTTTAAACTTTAGCCCATGTCTTTTTTTAAATAGATTTTTATTGATTTCAGAGAGGAAGGGAGAGGGAGAGATAGAAACATCACTGATGAGAGAATCGTTGATCCACTGCCTCTTGCATGCCCTACACTGGGGATTGAGCCTGCAACCTAGGCATGTGCCCTGATCGGGACTCGAACCAAGACCTCCTGGTTCATAGGTCAACGCTCAACCACTGAGCCATGCCGGCCAGGCAGCCCACATCTTCTTTTTTTTTTCAATAATGCTTTTATTTTTTTTAATATATATTTTATTGATTTTTCACAGAGAGGAAGAGAGAGGGATAGAGAGTTAGAAACATCGATGATAGAGAAACATCGATCAGCTGCCTCTTGCACAACCCCTACTGGGGATGTGCCCGCAACCAAGGTACATGCCCTTGACCGGAATCGAACCTGGGACCTTTCAGTCCGCAGGCTGATGCTCTATCCACTGAGCCAAACCGGTTTCGGCAGCCCACATCTTCTTATCCCACCAGTATTCATCTTAACATCAGCACTAGTATCAATCATTCTTATATTGTATGAGTATCATTGCTTACTTTCTAAAGTGTTTGCATTACTTTTGTCTCATTTGACCTTCAAAATAACTCATTAGGAATGCAGACAAAGTATAATCATAGACATTTACTACACATGGGTGTTGAACAGGTGTTAAATGACTTTTCCAAGGACATAGTAAATCATCATGTAGGTGAAACTAGTATGTCCGGTGCTCCTTTCATTCATGTTGCTTCTGCCTTTTTCTTAAAACCAATATTTGTATCATTAATTTCCTGCTTTCATGTTAATGAATTATTATGGTTGATGTGTGGCTGCCTGACTGTTTTAGATTTGAGACAGGTGTTGGAGGATTTTGCATTGTGTGGCGTAGTTGATACAACGGGCATGCATGTGTCCCACAAACCAAGTTCACAGAGTAAAGAAAATGGGTGCACATAGTCCCAGAAAGATGCGAGAAAAGTAAAATGTGCCCACATTGACCAGATTTCTCTTAGAGCCTTCCCAGTGTCCTTGCATCATCCCTTCAGGACTCATCCCAGCAAGACTGGGAGCTACCCGAGTGCTCCTGACACCCAGCACTCTACACCCAACGGTGAGGGTCAGAACGTGGAAGGTCAGGCAGAAACGGGGTGGGTGGGTGGGTTTAGTATTAAGGCCCGTCTCTCTTGCTCAAATTAGCTTTCCCTGTCTCTCTTGAAAGGTGGTGGAGGTGAGCAGCAGCCTGGGTGGGTGTAGAAGGTGGAGTTTCCATTCCGAGAGGGAGGTCTTTTCCTCCGAGTCACCAGCTAGCCCAGAGGTGCTAACAGTTAGCGACCGTTTCCTCCTCCCGTTTCACACAGCCCAGACAGGCAGAAAGAACACAGGTGTTTGTCTTCAACACAAAAAACCACTCTCGGCCTCTTAACCATGAAAAGGAGATCATAACCTCTCAGGTGTGATAGATTTGGCTAGTCTAGTAACATTTTAGGAACATCTTCATCCCACGTGAAAATAACATTAGGAAAGAAGATAAGAAAGTGAGCTTTCAGAGCTAACATCAAAGTCAGAAGTTGTTTTCTAAAAATCATCAACTGGACTGTCACCTTCGGCTGAACTGCGGCCTGGCTGTGTGCCAGCCCCAGGAGCCCTGGAGGGGTTCTCAGAGCCCTGAGAATATGGTGGTTTTCTCTGATCGTTTCAGGTGGTTAATTCCACAGAACTGTAAGGCCTTACCTACCCAGTGTCGACAGCACGAACATTTTTATTCAAGGTCACATACTTACTTCTCGAGGTTACTTGTACAAACTGCATTTCGTTTGAGGGGCAAAGCACTTAGCACTCTGACTTGTATGGCAGCTCCACAGGCATGGCTGTGACAGGGTCACAGGCCAGGGCACGGCTCAGAGTCACTACCTAAAACTTGTCCCAGAAACAGGAATGTCCTCCGTGGAGCCCACGTCAGTGATAAACGCCAACCTTGACCTGATTGCCCATCCTGTCTCCTCTCTTCTGACCGCCTCCCGAGCTGCAGGTCTTCCATGGACCCTGCAGAGTGTGTGGGAGGGAAGGTCCAAGGAGCCAGGAGTAGCAAAGGCGCTGCTCTTTGAGTGGCAGTGTTTCAGGAAGTGGAGATTTAGAGATGCAACCTGGTCGTGTGTGTGTGTACGTGTGTGTGCGTGTGCGTGTGTGTGTGTGTGTGTGTGTGTAAAGCTGGGAGGGATGGGGATTATGATAGGCAGTCTATCAATATGGGATCAATAACACAAGTGTAAAAGTCTTCAGTACAAAAAAGAAACAACTGTGCAAATTATAGAGGAAAATTTGTGCTTCGATGGCAAACTGCGTGGTTTAGGGCACAGCCTTCTGGATTCTGGGGTTGTGAGTCTCTGGAGGTTCTGCACCTTTCGCTGCCTAGAGCTGCCGGAGCTGATGGAGGGCGGACGGCCTGTGGCGATGCAGAGCAGTCCTGTCCATGGGCTGGGAAGCACTGTGTCTGCTGGAAGCTCACCTGACGCTGTGGATTGGCCAGCTTTGCATCTGTTTGCAAATTCATTTCAATATTCCTGATCTCTTCACGTGTCTGTTCTTGGACTTTTCCTTTGAATGGGTAGTAGCATCTGCTTGGTTTCCTCATTAGATGATGAGTTATAAAAATCTTTAATGTGTGTTCATTTTATATTATATAAGAATCATGATTTCGCCTTATTTTGAAAGTTATCCTTTAACAAAATAGAGCATGGGGAAATTTGGAGTAGATAATACCGTATGTGAAAAATACTTGACGTCTTAGTTGACAATAAATTAACTGGAAGTCACGGCTGCAGTATGGTTGTTGCTTTGTTTACTTGGATCTTAAGTACTTAATTTAGAGTCACTATTCCAAGCCACTGGTCAACTTTCCTTATTTTTAACCCGGTAACTGACTGATAATTGTTGCTATAAATCGTATTTTAAAATCTGGCATAGCAAGCTATTATAATTATCTTTTTTAAAAGAACACTTCAATATTCTTGCTAGCTTATTCTTCTAGATGAATTACCCTGTGAGTTTGTCAGAGTCTATAATGTATTCATTTAGGATCTTGGTTTTGCATAAAAATCTATAAATATTTTCTTGGGAATTATTGTCATTTCTGCTGTATTTGGTCTTTTTAATAAGAAGCAATATATACATCTCCAATTATTCTTCTCATTCTTTATTTCTCCCATTAGGGGTTTTAAGTTTAATTTGAATAATTAAATCATTTATGTCTTGAAGTAAACAAATACGCATTTAATGGTTTTAATTGTTTAAAAAAGAATTTTTGTTAACCGTTTATTTGAATATTGTGGCTGTTACTATAATTCGATGAGGTTTTAGAAGAACATTTCTTTCTTAATTTTGATTCTATTGTATTCAACAGCCAAATATTTTCATCTAAATCATTTCATATTTTATAATGAAAGGTAATGGGGAAAGTAATTTAATTGGAAAAAAATGATCTTTCAACAAGCTTCTCTGCAATGTATTTATTTTACTAAAAGGAAATACCTGTATCTCCCCCTGCGTGGGCCCTATTGGCCGTTTTGCGTGCTCCATCTCCTCTCAGCGGTTCATCTGAAGAGCCGTAGGTTCTCAGAAACAGAAACCAGTGACTAGCTTCATTTTGTGATTCCCGTGGCATTGGTTTGTGTCACTTGCTGAGGGTCAGAATTCGGAACTTGGACCAGGTGAACTTGAGGGGCTTCCATTTTGGGGTGTGTGTGCAGGAGGGTGGGCTGGAGTATCTACTAGTATTTCAACTGCCCCCACATTACTCCTTCCCTGGCAGGGGTGGGGAGGATTGTATGGTGAGTAAGAAGTATTCATTTTTTAAAAGACCAATCAACTTTAAAAATACAAATTTAATTGCAAGAAATAAAAATTGTGAATGAAGAAAAAATTGGTTATTCAGGATTTTATGTATCATTATGTTAAAAGAGATGAAAAACCACCCTAACAATATGTTCAAGTCTCTGCTCTGAGCAAAGACACTGTTAGTCACCCCCAGGAATGTGACAGTAATTATCCTCTTGACATCCCTGTTGTGCTTTTTATAATAATAATATGTTTAACCTTAAAATGCACAAAGTATGTCATGCGCTCCAACCAAAAAAATTAAAGTTGAGTTTACACACAGTTGGTCCCAACTAAAAACCTATGGTCCAGCATTGGCAACTACTAGAACTATCATCACGCAGTAAATACATACGTGGGATTTTATCAGCACATTAAAGGCTTCCCAGTGGGAGCTGGAACTAGAACAGGTGATATTGGAGGAGCACCGTTTCCATAACAAGCCCGGTAGTGCTATTGGACCCTTAGCTGTGTGTATAGATGGCTTTATGAGATGCGTATTACGTTTTTTAAAAATTGATACTTCCTGTTGTTCATCTTGATGCTGATAATGGTAGCCTGGCAGGCCACAGGTGGTCTGGACTCTCAGGGTCTGGAATTCGTGGAGAAGTCTTCCCTGGAGTCTCGGGGGGGGGGGGGGCGGTGGCGGGGCGCGCTGAAGGGAGAGGACGGGAGCATGCCTCGTGAGTGTTCTCCTTGGAGCAGCCTCCTCCTCCCGCCTTCCTTCACGTGACCTCGCCTTTGCTGACTGACAGGGCTCCCTCCCTGCTGACAGCGTGTCCCTGCAGCAGTTGACCAATTTCCCGGGGGCTCTCAGGGTTGTTGCAGAGGGTCCATGTTGACAGAGCCGCTAAACAGCTGTTTCAATGCCTGTGTTGAAAGCTGGTGAAATAAATAATGTTTGTTTCCATCAGAACCGCTTTGAGGGGCTGCAGATGGGATTCTAGTTGGTGGGTGGTTTGGGTGGTAACTGGAGGTCAGTGGGGGTGCTCAAAGCCCGTCACTCAGCTCGCCCCTTGGGCCACGAGGCTCACGTGCCCCGCCCCAGTGCGGGACCTCTGTAGTGCAGAGCCAGGCGCTGTCTGAGCTGTGTTCAGAATGAGCCATTAGTGAAAACAGGAAGCGTAAGAAACACTGAAAACAAATACAAATTAGCAAGGAGTACATTCACCTGGAAATTCTCTCTAGCAGCTCAGGTTTCTTGTACTGCAGATCAGCTGTTTCTCTGATATTTAAAATGTAAATTAAGCCCGGCCAGTGTGCCTCGGTCGGTTGGGCGTCGTCTCATGCACCGAGAGGTTGATGGTTTGATTCCCGTCAGGGCACATGCCTGGGTTGCAGGTTTGATCCCCAGTAGGGGGCACACAGGAAGCAGCCGATGATGTCTCTCTCTCTCTCTCTCTCTCCCCCATCCTCTCTTTAAAACTCAATAAAAATATTTTATTACAAATATATATATATATAAATTAAAAAAATAAGTGGGGTACAGGGGATAAATAGGGGGGAAGGGGATTTCTGTAGTACTTTCAACAATAAAGATAAATTTAAAAACAATAATAGTGAAAATTATATCACGTTTTTAACATAATGAGAATAAAGATAACCCAGTTATAATATACTAGAGGCCCAGTGCACGAAATGCATGCACTCGGGGGGTGGGGGGGTCCCTCAGCCCGGCCTGCGCCCTCTCACAGTCTGGGAGCCCTCAGGGGAGCGGGCCTATGCTGGCAGTTGGACATCCTTAGCGATGCTGTGGAGGCGGGAGAGGCTCCCACCACTGCCTCTGCTCTTGCCAGCTGTGAGCCCAGCTCAGGGCTTCTGGCTGAGCGGCACTCCCCCTGTGGGAGTGCACTGACCACCAGGGGGCAACTCCTGTGTTGAGTGTCTGTCTCCTGGTAGTCAGTGCATGTCATAGCAACCGGTCGTTCTGCCGTTCAGCTGATTTGCATATTAGCCTTTTATTATATAGGATATGGTGAGGTACTTACATGTATCAGCCTGGGAAATTCTAGCTCATCATTTGGAAACAAATTTAGAGGAAAAGCAAAAGGTGGGGAAAAAGAGTGAGTGAAAGAAGGAAGGGAAACAGCAAATCTGTTTTTCTTTAGCCCTAATGCTTTATAGTTTTAACAAATAAAATTTTAAATTATTGTGGTATGTTTTAAGTTAGCAACTAACACACTGCTCTAAAGTCTTTTGGATGGAAAGGGCTGCAGCTTACTTTTTGTCTTCATAGTAGAGAAACAAAAATAAAGACACGTACGGCAACCTGCTGGTGATACAAGCTGTGTATATATGTACAGACACATACATATGCTTCTCTAATTATCCTCTAAATATTTCATACTTCCTAGACTCAATCACAAAATAACTCCTACACCTAGATTTATAAGAATATGTTTACAGTTTTGTGTAGTTTTTACATCACAGTGACTTAGTTTTCTAAAGGAGTTTTCTATAGTGAATCATTTATCAGAAATGAATTGGTGTGATTCGAGGTGGTGTCTCTCCCGTCCCTCCCTGTGGCATCTGTGTGGGTCTGTCCACTCAGCCTGCTTATTCGGACACCACTGTCCTCGAGTGCAAACCTCCCTGAGACTCACTGCCCCAATGTAGGAATTTTGTTTCATTATGAATGTCAACCCCATTTCTCTGCCCTTTATTTTTCTCTAGAGTGGCCCATATCTGGTGGAAGAGACAAAAATGTAGCTATTGGATCCAATCAAGTGTTTCTCTCTCACAAATTATCAACAACATCCCGTCAAGAAAGGTTCTGGTGGGTCCCCCATCTGTATGGCTGCCCGCGGAGACACGTAGAGGTAAGGACCCCATGTCCTGCTCCAGGCTTACGTGTACACAAATGTCGGATCTATTCACCTTAAAATATCTTACTTTGAAAAAATGTAAAGATGGGTTTGCAAATGGTGGGTTTTTTATTTGCCAAAGAGCACAGTGTCCCTTAATTTTAATAAATACATTCAACATAAAGTCAGATTTTGTAAAACATTTCTAAACACAGACTCAGCCTTCTGTTATCCAATGGCATCACCCAGAAATAATTCACAGGAAGCCCTAGGGGTAGGCCTGTGCACCCTCTGGCCATTGTACAGAACCCCTCTAAAATCAGGTCTCTGTTTCTACACTTAGTTCTGTTTAGGGAACATTTTATCGTTCAGGAAATCCATCGGTCTTTAATTAGGGCCGTATTTGCATAGCGTTAGTCCTCACAGGTGCTGTCAGTTACTGGTGATAAACCTCCCTCGGTGCCACTGTGGAACTTGGGAGCCGTGCTCCTTGCAAAACTTCAGGTTATTAAGGTGTTGGTTTAAGAATTGTTGAAATTGTAGTAAAACATGTATAACATAAAATATGCAATTTTAATCATTTTTATGTGTACAGTCCAGTAGTAGCTGTGTGACCATCACCAACATCTATCTCCAGAACTTTCTAATCTTCCAAAATGTCATTCTTCCCCATTAAGCAGCCACTCCATGTTTCCTACTCCCCCATATTCTGGCAGCCTCCATTCTACTTTTTGTCTCCATGAATCTGACAATTCTAGGGACTTTATGTGAGTGGAATCATACAGTATTGTGTTTTTGTGATTGCCTTATTTCACTTAGTATATCTTCAGCGTTCACCCATGTTATTGCATGTGTCAGAATGCCCTTCCTTTTGAAGGCTAATAGCATTCTATTGCCTGGATGGACCATATTTAGTTTGTCTAGTCATCTGTCCATGCACACTTGGGTTGCTTCCACTTAATAGCTATTTAGAATCATGTTGCTGTGAACATGATGTACGGATACCTGTTTTCAGTTTGAGTCCCTGCTTTCAGTACTGAGTATATATCGAGAAGTGGAGTTTCTTGATCATGTGATAATTCTGTTTTTAAATTTTTAAGGAACTGCCATACTGTTTTCCATAGTGGCTGTACCATTTTACATTTTCGCCAACATTGTACAAGGCTTCCAGTTTCTTCACATCCTCACCAACACTTGTTGTTTTCTGTTTTGTTTTATTTTGTTTTGCACTTAATAGCTATCCTAATGGATGTGAAATGGTACCTCATATGGTTTTGCATTTCCCTGATGATTCGTGATGTTGAAGATCTTTTCTTTCACATGCTTTTGGCCATTCCTGTGTCTTCATTGGATAACTTTGTGCTCAAGTCTTTTGCCTTAATTGAGTTGTTTTATTGTTGTTGTTGAGCTGTAGGTTTTTGTTATATATATTATGGATATTAACCCCTTGTCAGATACATGATTTTTAAATATTTTCTCCCATTGCATGATTTGCCTTTTCATTCAATGGTAGTGTCCACTGATGCACAAAATTTTTAATTTTGACGCAGTCCAGTGGGTCTAGTTTTATTTTGGTGTCACATTGAACAAGTCATTGCCCAGTCCAGTGCCATGAAGATTCTCCTCTACATTTTCTTGTAAGAGTTTTATAATTTTAGCTTTTACATTATGGTGTGATCTATTTTGAGTTAATTATTAGCTGTTATATTTATACTTGAGGCCTGGTACATGAATTCTTGCATGAGTGGGGTCCCTGGGCAAGGCCTGTAGGGATTGAGCCGAAACCACAGCCTGCAGCTCCTGCCTCTGCTCACGCTCATCCGGGCCCCGCTGCGCCTGCCTGATCTGGCGAAGCTTGCGCCGTCATAGCAGCGCTCGCCAGCTGTGAGTCCTGTGTCTGGCGCCCATCCTGAGGAGGGCGCCAGTGGGGCTGGCTGGGACACGATTGGCCCTCTGGCGGGTGGTGGGACACCCTTGCTGGCCTGGGATCCGGATCCGTCCCCCTGATGTTCACGCTGGTTGTCGGGAGCCACCTGGTGGCCACTTTTGTATTGCTTCTTCCTTGCTGAGCATCTAGGGAGGGGAAGCGGCCGCGGTGCCTGAGGCCAACTTCCAGGAGGCCAGTGGCACTGTCGGGATCGTGCCGGTGGCACCAGTCCAGTCTCTGGAAGAGCCTGACCCATTCTCTGGGGATTGGACCTGCAAGACTGCTGAGGTCAGCTGAGTGGCACTCCTACTGTGGGAGCACACTGACCACCAGGGGGCAGCTGCTGTGTTGAGCATCTGCCCCTTGGTGATCAGTACATGTCATAGCGACCGGTCATTCGGTCGCTTGGGCTTTTATATATATAGACTAGAGGCCCATTGCACACTCGTGCACTGGGGCAGGGGGGGGTGGATCCCTCAGCCTGGCCTGCACCATCTCGCAGTCCAGGAGCCCTTGGGGGATGTCCACCTGCTGACTTAGGCCCAATCCCCCCATTGATCGGGCCTAAGCCGGCAGTCATACATCCCTCTCACAGTCCGGGGCTCTTGCAGTCTGAGACCCCTTGCTCCTTATCACCTGTCTGCAGCGGAGGCAGGAGAGGTTCCTACCACCAGCGCTGCACTCACCAGCTGTGAGCCAGCTTCTGGCTGAGCAGCACTCCCCCTGTGGGAGCACACTGACCATCAGAGGGCAGCTCCTGCGTTGAGCGTCTGCCCTCTGGTGGTCAGTGCGCATCATAGCGACCTGTCGTTCTGGTGGTCGCTTAGGCTTTTATTATATAGATTACCCTTTGATTGGTTGAACAGTGACTGGTTGACTGGACACTTAGCATATTAGGCTTTTATTATATAGGAGGATATATATATATATATATATACATATATATATAGACTAGAGGCCTGGTGCACAAAAATTCATGCATTGGGGGGACATGGTTCCTCAGCCCGGCCTGTGCCCTCTCACAGACCAGGACCCCTTGGGGGATCAGGCCTAAGCTGGCAGTCAGACATCCCTCTGGCAGCCTGTGATCCCTCGGGGGATGTCCAACTAATGGCTTAGGCCCGCTCCCAATGGGGAGCATTAGTCGAACATCCTTAGTGCTGCCGCGGAGGCAGGAGAGGCTCCCGCCACTGTCGCTGCACTGGCCAGCCATGAGCTGGCTTCTGGCCGAGAGGCGCTCCCCCTGTGGAAGTGCACTGACCACCAGTGGGCAGCTCCTGCATTGAGTGTCTGTCCACTGGTGGTCAGTATGCATCATAGCGACCGGTCATTCTGCCGTCAGGATCAATTTGCATATTACCCTTTTATTATATAGGATGATGTAAGTTAAGGGTCAAACTTCATTCTTTGTATGTAGACACCCAGTTTTCTCAACACCATTTGTTGCAAAGACTGTCCTTTCCCTGTTGAATGGTCTTGACGCCCTTATTGAAAATCTTAGGCTAGATATGCAAGGGTTTATTTGTAGGCTTTCTGTTCCAGTGCTCTGTGGGTCTGTTTTTTGCTAGTACCACACAATTCTGATTACCATAGCCTTGTAGTAAGTTTCAAACCAGGAAGTATAAAACTTCCAACTTTGCTCTTACTCTTCAAGATTGTTTTACCTTTTGGGGACTGTCCCTTGAGATTCCATATGAATTTTAGGATGGATCTTCCTGTTTCCGCAAAATTGACATTGGGATTTTGATGAGGATTGCATTGAATCTATAGATCGCAAGGCAACGTTTCTTAATGAAATAGAAATAGAGGATTTTATGCTTTATAGTAGTAAATTTCCCTATCCAGTTTGAACATGGACCATACTTAACTATCTGAAAATTTTTCAGTTTGAAAAACAGATTTTTATTATAGATTTTTCTGAGGCTGGTCTGGTGGACAATAAGGAACATATAAGAATGTTAAATACAGAGTTTTATGAAATCTGCACTGGGTATGAAGATACAATTTCTCTTTAATTTCTTAAAACTCAGCCTTTCGAAGGCTTCTCATCTCCAGAAGCAATTCCTTAGTAGAAAGCCCAGTGTCAGGACTGTTTCACGTGATCTCTGCCATCAAGTGTAAGCTGCTTTGGCATTTAGGAGTTCATTGCTCTTAATGAGAAACTAGGATACAAATACTGAATGTGGGCATCCCCCAAGACCGCAGTCAGCACGAGTGAGCAGGGAGGCATAGGACTGGGTCGTGCGGTGTAATGAGAGCTACCAGTGACTGCCCCCTGCCACATGCACCAATGCCAGGCACGCACTGCCGTTCCCAAACCTGTGAGTCTGAGGGACTCCTCTTCCCACTTTAGGGGTCGGTCCAGGGAAGACTAGAGGATTTCAGTGACTATCCTAAGAAGACATCATTGATAAGGAGCCAGGACAGTACCTGAGGCAGACTTGGGGTCTACAACAGGACAGAAATGAACTTTATTTAGGGTCCAAATTTGACACTACCTACTAATTCCAATTAGTCTTCAAATTTTAGTTGTTAATCCAAGTCTGTTTCCAAGCTGAATATAAATATTCAGAAGTTTGCCTTAGAATAAGATATCACAAAAATTATACAACGACCTTTTCCTGTCACAGATACCAAGGAGTAAATGTACATTAATCATTTTGCATCAGTTTCTCATTCATTCCACGCTTTTGAGTACATATTTTGTTCCAGGAACTCTACCAGTCTCTGGAGGTAACAAAGGAATAAGCTGTGGCCATTGCCCTCAAAGAATTCACAGACAGAACACGCGAAGGCATGGGCCCTGGAAGCCCTTTCCCTTCGTGCAGAGTCCATGCCTCTTCCTCTTCTGTGTTCCAGAGTGCGCTCCCTGCCCTCCGCAGAGGTCTCACTGCCTCCGCAGAGGTCTCACTGCCTCCGCAGAGGTCTCACTGCCTCCGCAGAGGTCTCACTGCCTCCGCAGAGGTCTGGGTGAGATGAGGTCGAGAACACAAAGGAGACCTTAACTCTGACCAGAGGGGTCAAAGGTGTCTTTGAAGGGCAGGCGACCTCAGAACTGGACCTTGAAAATTAGTTCATCAGATGGTAAACCTGGGAATGACTTACTAGAAGAGAAATACAAAACCCAGAGATTGGAAGAAGCAAGGCACAGATATGTGGATAACGGGCACTTGGTGCGTGCAGCTACATCTTTGGACAAAGGACTTACTGCCTAGTGACGGGTCTGGTCTGGTGCGGTGAGGTTGATGTGTGCTGTGTGCTCCTGGGGCTCACAGGGGAGAGGATGTGGGGTGGTCTGTCTCGGCGCCCTTTCAGTTGGGTCCACAGCGGGTTGTTTACTCAGGGGTGGGTGCCTGTCTCTGTCCAGAACGGGATGGCCACCTGCCTCCACTCCTCAGCCCACCCCGTCTGTCTCCAGTGCCCAGCGCCATGCCTTCAACCATCAGTTCCTGTCTAGCTGCCATCGTGCAGCTGTTCAGACTGTGGGTCCCTAGACTGCTCTTCTTTGGTCCTGTCCTTAGAATGCAACTCAGAATCAGAAATGCTCAGGTGGGAGGGCCTGTGGCACCAACGGCCATCACTCAGCACCAGCTGAAGGCAGCCCAGTCCCAGACCTTCACTCCCCAGGCTTTCTGCTGTGACTCCCACTGAGCCCCTGTGCCCGTGTCCTGTCCACAACAGCCTTCTCCTCAGCATCCTCGGTTAGGAAGCACGTATCGGCCTTTCTCTTGTTGGAGAGAGAGAAGTGCCATAGAACAAGGTTTTGGGTTAGGGTACTTTTTGTCCTGGTGCGTCCCAATTAGCCACTGTGGTTGCTGAGCCGTGAGCACTGGGGCATCTGTGGCTGGCACCCCAGGAAACCCAGTTTCCTCAGACTGGAGCCCAGCAAGAGCCACCTTTGCACCCACTTCCATTCTAGACTTGACTTAAAACCAGTATCTGCTTCCCAATAAGCTCCATGAACTGCGCTCTGAATGGTGCCTGTTTTAAAGCAAAGCTGCCCATGCATCCAGAAGGAGGAATCTGCTGGAATAGCACCAGCTTTATAAATCTGTGCTCCTGACTCTTTGCAGCAAATTCATTTAAAACAGCTAACGAGTGCCGTTAGGTTCGTCCTGGCACAGCCAGTAACCATTTGTATGCCTTTGGGCAAATCCCATCAAAGTCTTAATTTCCTTTTCCAAAAAGTAGCAATAAAAGGGCTTTATACAGATCAATGAGGTGGGTTACATGGAAAGAACGTAGACTAAATGCTGATAATAGTAGCCAAATATTAAGTATCCACTAGGTATCAAGCTTGGTTAGAAAAGTACCACTCAGCATATACCATTTAGTATTCAAAACTCCCATGAAATTGGTACTGTTCTTATCCATAATTTGTATTAGAGGACACTGATGAGCATAATATAAATAATGTGCCCAACGTTATATAGTTAGTAAATGACACGGGTAGGATTCTACCCGAGGTAGGCATTTTAACTGCCGAGCCAATGTCCTTAACTGTGGGGGGGTGTCTCTGCCATGTCTCCAGGGCCCTGTGCAGACTGTACATATTGTTACTATTGTGTCTGCTCCACATGGGCTTATAGTACATCTGATGTGTGTGTGTATAATGTATTTATATATGTATTTTATATATAAATACTATAACATAGATACATTGTATATAAATGCACATATATACAAATATATGCACAAATAAAATACAAATACATTTACATGTAAATATGTTAATATCACATATCTATCGTATCTAATAAAAGAGTAATATGCAAATTGACCATACCTCCACCACACCCACAAGCTACGCCCACAAGCCAATCAGGCGTGAGTATGCAAATTAACCCAACCAAGATGGCTGCGGGCAGAGAAAGAGCAGGAGGGAGGCTTGGGTTTCCCCAGTGATGGAGGAAGCCAAGCTTTCCGCACACCCTGGCCGGCCCAGCCTCTACTCCAGGCTACAAAGTTTCAATTATAGAAGATAAATAAATCCCAACAGAAATGGCTGCCTCCACAGAGTGAGCAGAAGGCTTGGCTCCACTCCAGGCTACAAAGTTTCAATTGTAGAAATAAATAAATCCCAGATACCAGGGCCTCCGCTTGGGTCACCGGGGGGCGTGGCTGGCCTGCAAACCACCACAGGCCCCTTGCCCAGGCTACCCCATGCCCCAAGGGAACCCCCACCCTGATTGGGGACACCCTTCAGGGCAAACCAGCTGGCCCCCACCCATGCACCAGGCCTCTATCCTATCTAATAAAAGAGTAAAATGCAGATTGACCATCACTCCAACACACAAGATGACTGCCCCCATGTGATCAAAGATCCTGCCCCCATGTGGACACAAGATGGCCACCACAAGATGGCCAGCAGGGGAGGGCAGTTGGGAGGGACCAGGCCTGCAAGGAAGGGCAGTTGTGGGTGATCAGGCCAGCAGGGGAGAGCAGCTGGGAGGGACCAGGCCTGCAAGGGAGGGCAGTTGGGGGTGATCAAGCCTGCAGGGGAGGGCAGTTAGGAGTGACCAGGCTGGCAGAGGAGGGAAGTTGGGGGTGACTGGGCCTGCAGGGAAGGGCAGTTGAGGGGACCCAGACATGCAGGAGAGAGCAGTTGGGGGGGACCAGGCCTGCAGGGGAGGGCAGTTAGGGGTGAACAGGCTGGCAGGGGAGCAGTTAGGCATCAATCAGGCTAGCAGGGGACTGGTTAGGGGGTGATCAGGCTGGCAGGCAGAAGCGGTTAGGGGCAATCAGGAAGGCAGGCAGGCGAGCAATTGGGAGCCAGCAGTCCTGGATTGTGAGAGGGATGTCCGACTGCCCGTTTAGACCCGATCCCTCGAGGGGTCCCAGATTGGAGAAGGAGCAGGCTGGGCTGAAGGACACCCCCCCCATGCACGAATTTCGTGCACTGGGCCTCTAGTATAAATACATAATTATTTGTGGATCCTCTCTAATAAAATGGTAATATGCAAATTAACCATCACTCCGCTACATAAGTCACGCCCATAAGCCAAGCCATGCCCACAAGCCAATCAGGGTGAGTATGCAAATTAACCCAAACCAAGATGGCTACAGCCACAGAGAGCAAGGTTTCCCAGGTAACAGAGCAAGCCAAGCTTTCCATAGCTGTTGCAGGCCTAAGCATCCACTCAAGCTACAAAGTTTCAATTATAGAAGGTAAACAAATTCAAACAAATGGCGGCAGAATGGAGCTTGAGAGAGCAGGCCAGGGTTGCCAGCGGCAACAGGGGAAGCAAAGCTTTCCGCACACCCTGGCCAGGCTCACCCACTTAAGGCTACAAAGTTTCAATTGTAGAAGGTGAATTAACTGCCACAGAAATGGCTGCCGCCCCGGAGGGAGCAGCAGGCTTGGCTCCGCTCCAGGCTACAAAGTTTCAATTGTAGAAGGAAAATAAATTCCAGATACCAGGGCCTCCACTTGGGTCGCCAGGGGGCGTGGCCGGCCTGCAAACCACCACAGGCCCCTCGCTCAGGCCGCCCCACACCCCAAGGGAACCCCACCCTGATCCGGGACACCCTTCAGGGCAAACCAGCTGGCCCCCACCCCTGTACCAGGCCTCTATCCTATCTAATAAAAGAGTAATATACAGATTGATCATCACTGCAACACACAATATAGCTGCCCCCATGTGGTCAAAGATCCTGCCCCCATGTGGACACAAGATGGCCACTACAAGATGGCCAGCAGGAGAGGGCAGTTGGGAGGCACCCGGCCTGCAAGGGAGGGCAGTTGAGAGGGACCAGGCTTGCAAGGGAGGGCAGTTGGAGGTGATCATCCCTGCAGGAGAGGGCAGTTAGGGGTGACCAGGCTGGCAGAGGAGGGAAGTTGGGGCAAACAGGCTGGCAGGGGAGCAGTTAAGCATCAACCAGGCTGGCAGCGGAGTGATTAGGGGGTGATCAGGCTGGCAGGCAGAAGCGGTTAGGGGCAATCAGGAAGGCAGGCAGGCAGGCAAGCAGTTGGGAGCCAGCAGTCCTGGATTGTGAGAGGGATGTCCGACTGCCCGTTTAGGCCCGGTCCCACCAGGATCGGGCCTAAACGGGCAGTCGGACATCACTCCAGGAGTCCCAGATTGGAGAGGGTACAGGCTGGGCTGAGGGACAACCCCCCGCCGTGCACGAATTTCGTGCACCGGGCTTCTAGTATAAATATATAAATCCATTGTTATATACAAAATACTATATAGAGTGTCAGAAGTCAGGAGGTCTGGTGTGCATGTTCTCTTGCTGATCCTGTGCCTCACAGGCAGGTGGGTGGCGCGCTGATCTCTGAATTGTTCAACCTTGTGGCTCTGCGCTTGCCCCTGGCTCTGCAGGAGCCTCCTCTCTCAAGGCCGCTGCTTCAGCACTTCCAGGAGGGACGCTGCGGAGTGGCTGTGCAGTGATGGATGAGGGCAGGCTCCCATCGTTTCATGGGAGATTTGCATGTGTAGCTCTCATGAGTGCTGGGGGAGCTTCTTGCATCAATCTTGTGTTCTTCTGTGGGAGAAGGGGAGAAAACACCTGCTTCCTTTATGCGTTATCAGTGTTCTTGTTCAAAGTGGCATTCCTTCTGTCGGGCTGGGCTGGGTGCATTACCGCGTGCCTTGCCCTGAAGCTGCCAGCGCCCTTCACTTACAGGAAATGGGCTTCAAGTGGGGTTCTGAACTCACAGGTCTCAGCACCACCTACTTGTGCCATCATCCTTGCAAGTGCAGAGATCCAATTAGTGAGCCGATCAGCAAGTCTCCATGTGTCAGTGTACCTGCTGTGAATGTCATTCTGCTCAGCGATAACAGGGCTGTGTCCCAAAATAGAGGTGGGGGAGAGGGATGGGAACACTGAGTCCTGGTTGTGAGCTGAATTATTTTTAAAGTGACTAGACACCGATCCTTTTAAAGCGCCAGTCTCTAAAAGAAGCTGGGGTTGGCTTTGGGGGAGGAAGGCTAGACTGGCCCTCCGGGCAGTGGGTCCATGTATAATATCAGCGTGAGTGTCTGGAGGGGAGTCAGAGCCCCTTCTAAGAGGACATCTGAAATGCCAAAGCAGGCTTGGTCTCAGCTGCACGAGCGGTAGGGCCTGTCAGAGCCTGCGGACTGCTCTGGGGGTTCTCCTGCAAGCATGCTGTTGCCCACCATGTGGTCCCCGGGCAGAGCTCTGGAGTGTGCATTGTTGGAGTCAGGTGATGGTTGTTGGGGTTGGTAGCCTAGGTGCAGAACTCATTCAGGCTGTTGTAGGGAGTTTGGGAAGTCATGACCCTGAGCCGGGAGCAAAGATCTCCAAGGAGTGTGGGGCGGGCCTGGGTTTGGGGAACACCAGGGCTTCTGAGTCTTGGATGAGCTGAGACTCAGGCTGGAGGGTTGGAGGGAAATGAGAGCGTGTGGAGGAGGAGCAGAGGATAGGTGTCCCACATGCTCCACGTGAGAGGCTGCCCAGGTGCCAGCCAGGAGGGAATGCGCGGGGTGGGGTAGGGGCCTCAGAACTTGGCAGCTCTGGCCCTGAGTTCCAGAGGCTGCCATTGGGCTGAGTTCAAGAACAATGAGTGAGAGATGGGGTCAGACAGGGACAGATGCCCCGCAAGGGAGGCTATGAAACTGAGCTGGAAGCTGTGGGATGCCTTGAGGGCCTGGGGTCGGATGATCAAAGCTCAGGGGCAGATGGCGGGGAGTGCCGGGAGCAGGCATGGAACCTTTTCTATTTCTGCCAGAGATGGTAATTGATAAGAAAATAATAGGCAAAGTCATGGGATCCCCTTTGTAATTTAGCATTGATTGTCGGGAACATACTAGAACAAGGTCCCTAAGAAAATAGATATGATCAGTGTGACTTGGAGCACAGAAATCATTTAATTGCTTAATAAAATGTAATTCGTATCACTCAGGTTATTTTGTCTTCTCTTTAACTGTTCTTCAAAGTTGACACAAAGATGCAATTCTATGGTCTTCCAAACAGAATCTGCAAATAAGATGGACTGAGGGAAGGTTGAGGTGAGAGCGAGCGGGACGGAGCAGCTGCATGAAAGGATCCTCAGGAGGCCTGAGTGCTTGTGCACAAGCTCCTGGTCAGGAAGAGTCTCTGCAATCAGAGAGCCGTCCTGTTGGCAGGTACCCGTGTGCCGGGGGAAGGAGGGAGATGGTTGTTATGCAAGATTTTGGCTAGACACAGCTGCACGTCTCCCTTGGAAACCATCTGTTAAGCTGCAAGCTGTAGATCCTAGGAACCCAGAGAATTCGCAGGAATGACACCAGGGACACGTCACTGCACCCACGGGGCGGTCAGCAGCTGACCCGGCAGCCACGCTGCCCTCAGGCTCCTGCTGCAAGGAGGGGGCACCCACCACTCTGCCCGGAGCTCGAGGATCTGTGACCCGGGGATTCCTCATGCTTGGTCCTGGAGACATTTGATAAAAGACCAAGAATGTCGTCAGCAGCCTGGAGATTGGGTGGTTACAGGGGTGGAGGAGCAGTGGAGCCAATTCGAAAGGGGCTTCATTTGTCAGGTGAGGTGGTGTAGCTTAGGCCGAGGTGTGTCGATTAAGAAAAACCATTTAATATGGATTTTCGAGATAAAGTCATGAAGACTTGTTGATGTAGGGATTGAAAGGAAGGGAGGATGAATGGTGACCCTGAGTTTCTGAGATGAGCAACTGGATGTGTGGGTTCCATTGCCTGGGCCAGGAAGACCCCGGGGACAGAGACTGTGGGCAGAAGCTAGGGGACCATTCTGGACCCATCATGTTCATTATACACCGAGATGGCTGTGTTCATTCCCCTCAGTGTTGCTAGGACTTTTAAAACTGCAGCAAGAGAACTTAATTGTTTAATCCCTCTATCTAATCCCATTTTAAAATGAAATTCAGTCGCACATCTACAGTGAGGAAGCTCCTTAGGCGAGAGCCAGACCCGCCCAGGCTCTGTCCCAGCCCCGCGCGCTCACTGCTCAGGTTCTAAGAATGTCAGTGTGTCGGTCCAAAGTCACTGTGCTCTGCATGGCCCTCCCTACCACCCGGGACTGTCAGCGCGACATCAGGTGCATCGGGCACAGGGGCACAGCCCCCGACAGGCTGCTGGGGCTGCTCACATCCCCCGGTCCTTCAGAATGTTCTGAGCCGGGACAGACAGCTGAGACAGGAGTCATTTTCAGGGGCTTACCTCAGAGCCCTTGTTGCCCGTCATCTCTATGAGAACATGGTAACTCAAATCAATGTTTTTAGCAGGATGAATCCTAGAATTTTAAAAAATGCTCATTCCTCATGTCACCTTCAAATATTGAAGCTAATTTTCTCTTGATGTTCAAGGTTCTTCAGTCAGTAGCTCCACAAACAGATAGATCTGGTGCCCGGAGTCTGATGGGAACTGGTCTCCTGGCCAGGGATTGGGCCCACTGAGTCAGGGCCAGGACCGCCTTCTAGTGCCTCCTCCCATGTGGTGTCACGTGACCTCTGGCTGGAGTCCTCGCCTTCTCCCATAGGACTCTGTCCTGAGTGTGTCTCCCAGGGCCCTGCTTCAAGCATGTTGCTATTGCTTCAGCTCACTGTCCCGACTGCTGTGATGTCACAGAGACACAGCTAGCCCTGAGGTCCCAGGTGCCCTGGAGCTAATGATGGCAACATGCCAGTCTCCAGACTCATGGAGAGTTAGCATTGATTCATAAAGCTAAAGGGCTGTTCTGTGGGGGTTAGAGACATGCGGTTTATTGGAGCTGGTCATGAAAAGTACAATTTTGGCAGCTAACAGCAGGGAGAAGCTGACCTCCAGTGAGGGTGAGAAGCTGTTTGTCACTAAGACACGGAGACGTGGTGGGTGGAGGGAACTCCACTGGTCAGGGCCCCTCAGATGGGCTGCACCAGCCCGTCTCCACCTCCCCCACCCCCTGCCTTCTGCTCCCTCATCATGTGCCTGAAGCCGGGCCTCTCTGAGCCCCTCCCCCTCTCCTCCATCTATGAGACGCAGACCCCCCCAGACCCCACGCAGAGCCCTGCTCAGACCTGGTCAGGAGGGAAGCACACCTGGTCCAGCTCTCATGCAGGGGAGCCCAGCCAGGGCTTATTCAGTCCACAGAGGCGTGTGCAGTGGGGACAGTGGGACCTGCCACCTTATGATGACAAAGCCGGAAATCAGACCTTAGGCACCTGACAGGCCCAGTGCGTGTTGGCGGAGGCAGGGGAGTGATCCTGGAGGAGAAGGTCTCGGTGTGGGCTCTGCCACTTTAAGGCAGCGAGGAGCTGGTTTTCTGTTTCTCGAAGCAGCTCTGTCGTCTTTATCTAATCAGGCGTGTCATTGATTGGTTTAGATTTTTGTTTTGCTTCATGTATCTTGTTCTGAATATTGGGTTTGAATATAATTGCCATAGGTCACACTACCTTCTTAAAAAATTCATCCAGCATGCAGGTTTGGGAGCAGGGGGTGACCTGAATGTTCTATGCAAATGTATGTAAATATATGCTAATGTCAGTAGGTGAGTGTGGCGTCTGTCACACCTCCCAGGTTAGTTCACTGGGGCCTGAGCACTGCCACGCTCTCGGGACCACGGGAGGCATGTCTGTCTCCCCAGCCTGTGGGGTCGCCGAGAAGAACCACCTGGTGGGCTTCCGAGGGTCTGTGCCTTTTTAGAGAGAGCTGTCTGGACTTTGCTTCCAGGGGCTGGTTTTATGTTGGTTTCAACTCAGTAAGGACCACGGGGCCTTTCCTGGGTGAAGCACCATCCCAGGTAATGAAGCTCAGGCCTCTGGTCCAGGCCCTGGCGCTGGCTGAGCTGATGACCACGCAGGCGGAACGGGGCTCTCCAGGCCGGGAGGGAGCCCGTCCCCCAGGATGCAGAGCCCTGTGGAGCCGGGGTTTCCAGAAGTGCAGTGGCCGAGGGGGAATGAGTGAAAACCAAGTTGCCAGGGTCCCCTCCCCTTACCCGCTCCATCCAGAGTGTCTGAGCTCGCCTCCATCTTATACGTTGGTTTTCTGTATAAGGTTTGCAAATAAACAAAAAAAATCCTGCAGTGAAAACATCAGAGTGCACAGGATGGCTTAGGCAACCTTTTGAGCTTGGTGTGTCAGACTTCGCCAAAAAACTGAGCATAACGCGGGTAGTGTGTCACTTTGAGGAAAAAACATTATTTCACGATATTTATAGTTTAAATAACAAATGTTTCATCCTCGGCATGCGGCCTCCTCAGCGGCTGCGTGTCATCAGAAATGGCACTGACACGCGTGTCAGAGGTTCGCCATCACTGGCTTAGACTCTAGTGGAGACATAGACACAGGTCCAGTCACATCTGATGGGTTAGCAGGCGCTGAGACGGGCTGCCCAGATGCCGTGGGACCAGGAGGACGGTGTGAGGAGGCTGTGAGTCACGGCAGAGCTGAGACAGAAAGTCTGTAAACCCGCACCTGGCTGCACACGGGAGAGGGAAGAGCAGGCCAGGGTGACTTTCCGCTGGAGGAAAGGTGACGGAGGGTTGGTGGCCCTGATGGAAGTGGGAGTCAGAGTTGGCTGGTGGCAGGGAGGGAAGCAACCAGGAGGCATCCCTGGGTGTCTGGGCAGGGAGACGAGGTAGATGCCAGAAACCGGGAAAAGATTTGATGAAAAAACAAGCTTGGAGGCAAAGCTGTATGGGTTGTTTAGTTAGAGGTAAAAGTTAAATTCATGCAGTGATCAGAATTACCAAGAATGAAAGTGGAGACTCGGGAACAGAATTCCGGGAGCATCTAAATTTGAGGGTAGGAAGAGCAGCTTGAAAATGAGGAATTGCACCCCCACAGGAGGAGGGGCTCAGGAGCAGTGCGAGACGGGACGCGTCAGGGGCCGAGCGAGCGAGAAAGCGCGCCCGGGTGTGGGGTTTGGGCACCTTTGGGGAAAGTAATTGCTGTAGGAGCAGAGGCAGAAGGTAGGTACAGTATGCTAGGTTTTTATTACAGTCAAGATAAAAAAAATTCAGAATTACTGAAACTGGCATTTGTTGAGAGGGAGTATTTTGAATCAATGTTAAGTGCCTTCTCAGAAGAGTCCACACTTTCCAGGTGTAAGGAAAGCAAGCCGGCCAGGAAAATTTTGCCCCGAATTTCTGTTTTAATTGAGGGACTTCAGAATTAGCCAGTTTCAAAGGGACCTTAGGCAGTGCATCACGTTAACCTTTCACTGCCTGAGGCCTCTCCTGAAGGAAGGGCTCCCCTGGAAGGAATGCCCTCGCTCCAGGCTGATAAACAGGCTGTGCTGACAGCCCGAGGTCGGTGGCTCAGGCACGGCTGTGTCAGAGCCGACTGCCCAGGACTGGGGCTCCGAGAGCGGGGTGCAGCCTTTCAGGCTCCTCCCGTCGCCTTGTCCTCCGGCTGTGTGCAAAGCGAGCACAGCAGGGCCAAGGGCATGGAGCAGCCCCACCCTGTGGGAGAGGCTCACCCCATCCGAACTGCTGCAGGCAGGACAGGAGGGTCCACACAGACTGTGGTGGAGTTCAGCACAGGCAGGTCTCTCAGAATGGACCGTGCACAGGCCAGGTCTAGGCAGCCCTTGGTGACCTGCCCTTCCCACAAGAGGGCCACCCTCAGCCACCTCAGATCAGGGCTGTGCAGGGAGGCAGGCGGCTGCTGTCCCGGGCTTGGAGCCTCCACAGATGCCCAGCCCAGCCATGGGAGTGCGTCCCCCTCCTGCCTCAGCCCCGGCAGCCCTGCACTCTCCTGCAGGGTCCCTCCCTTCTCCCATCCAGGTGAGCTGCACCTCTCCCTCCCGCAGGCTAAAACTGCCCAGCTCACTTCCTGTTTTCATTCTAACCTATGACCTTGGTTTAGCTCCATTCCTGCTTTCTCCATCCTTCGTTCTGACACTCAAGGACTCCGTACAGCGGTCAAAACACAGGACTCCTGGCGGATGTGTCTTCGTTTTGGATGCCAGCACTAGCCATCCTACTTCTCCACAGGTCAGGGGAGGCTTGGCCTGGGACCCAAGAGAACATGGGAGGATTTCTTACTCCTCTGTTGCCCCATTTTCCAGAGACAGCCGGAGCGTCTACTGGTGCCATCTGAACAGAAAAGGGCAATGCGAGATGTGCCTAAGACGGCCCTCAGCCTGCAAGGCTGGCCAAAGACAGAGAGCCAGGCCTCAAGCTAGGCTTTGGCTGTGACCCTTGACCTTCACCTCCATCCAAATGAAAACCCCCAGTGGAGGTTGTTGTCAGTGGCTTTGAAGTAAGAGCCAGGAATGGAGTGAGGAGGGTCACAGATGGTGCCAAGACGCTCCTTCCCCAGAGCCCCAATAGAGACCCTCACCCACAGACTGGCGTAGGCAGCGCCTCCGAGGGGTGAGGAGACCCAGAGATGGTGCACTTGCTCAGGCTGCGGACGGCGGCGGCTCATTGTCTCCCAGCCTGGAGGGGGACGTCCATGTCAGAGCCCAGGGTGCCCGGGCTGGTTCCTCCTGAGCGGGAGGGAGCGTCTGCTCCGACGCTCAGGCGTCTGGTGTCCCCGTGTCGGTGGCGGCCCTGGCCTCTAGAAGCATCGCGCTCTGTCTGCCCTGGTCATCGCGTGCTCTCCCTGCCTGTGTGTCTGTCCAAACCCCCTTTTAGGAAGCCCACCCTGGTCTGTGTGATCACGGCGTAACCTATCTTATCGGCAGTGACCTGATTCCAGTCACATTCAGGGTCCTTCAACATATGAGACACCAGTGGTACCGTAAGAAGGTTTGGGAAGCACGGCGTTTACAGGCGTGGCGGCGGCACTGCTGTCCCGGGCAGGGCTCCTCCGGTGGTCGCAGAGCTGGTGGCTCCCAGTGTGGCGACGACCTGCCTGTGAAGGACACGGTCCCTTCTCGGCGGTGGTGGTACTTTAAGACAAACGTCCCTGTCACTGTTGGTCACACATGGGTGGAAGATCCATCTTCTCTCGCATTTGACCAATTTGACCGTGTCAGCTTGCAGGCTGAAAAATGATCCTTTTGGATGGGTAAATAAGGACGGATTTGACCTCACGCATCAGCATCGTACGGCATGCTGACCCCGGAGAAGGTCTGACAGACGGAAATGTCTGTCAGCACTGGTCCTGCCACCTGTTACCTGGTTGGATTAGTGTGTGTTTTATTTAAAAGCTGTTTAAAATGAGTAGTATGGGATTCTGAATCTGACAAAGAAAAGCTGTCCCGTGAAATAAAGGGCACTTAAACGTACCTGAGAAGCTGTCCCCAAGCTGAGCTGAAGCTGGAGGCGGGCGGGCTCCCAGTGGGCAGGTGCTCGTCCCTGCCAGACCCTCCTGGTTCCAGGTGGAACGCGCAAGCCCAGGCACGAGGAGCCAGTTTAACAGGAATTGTATCACTGTCGCCCGACTTGGACTGGAAACCCTCTGAGACCCCTCGCCGCACTCACACGGCACCGAAACCCGTTCTGCGCGTCGGCAGCCTGTGATGGCGCGCCCTGCTGTTTTGTCCTTTACCGAAACTTCCCCTCCCTGGCCGCGCGCCCTTGCGCGTTCTCAGTCTGCCATCTGTCCGGTCCTCCGGTCGGAACCCAGGCACCTCCTCAGAAAAGGCGCGTTCCCGCGGCCGAGGAGAGGCATTCTCTGCATGTCGAACATGAACAGAATAAATATCCAGATTAAATATCAACCTGTGTCCAAAAGGCAACGGGCACAGTCAGTCGCTCACAGAAGAGGAAAGAGAAATGGTGGCCAGGGCAGTAGTCAGACTTGGGGACTGTCCAACATGCACCTGCCACCAAGCGGAGACACCACTCACGCTGAGGGGCAGCTCGCCCGGTTCTGTTCAGGCTTAAAGGTTGAGAAATCCGAGTGCTGTGCTGGAGGAGGAGATGCCGGCAGGAATGTCCACAGGGGCAGAGTTTGTTCAGGAAAAAACAGGAAGCAACCTGAATGTCTATCAAGACACATGAGTCTTGTTAGTTACGCAGCCTGTTATGGAATAACAACCCCCAGGGATGTTCCGTTCCTGGGGGCCAGCAGCAGCAGGCAAGCCCTGGCTCCCAGGAGCAGGGAGGCTGCTGCACCCTGAGGAAGAGGGTCCTGATGCCTGTTCCTCACCTCCCTGCACTGCCTCGGTGCCTGTTGTTGGAATGAGGGGTCACGAGGAGAGTTGATGCCTGTCTTAGTGTATGCTGCTGGTCACGTGCAGCATCAGGTGCGTTCCTCCGTGCGTCATGTCTGAGCATCGCCACATGCGGGTGCACTTACCTGCGCTCCTGACGCGGCTGTGGGTTAGAACCGCCGGGAGGTTTCATCCCTGAGTCACAGGAGCAGGCAGCACGGAGGGAGTGAGCCCATGGCAGGTGTTAGGTGGAAGGACTCAGTGTCCCACCCACAGGCCATCCAGGACCACGGGACTCAAATCCTGGCCTTGGTCTCCACCCGTTAGGTTCTTCCTGGGGGTGTTTCGGGGACTTGCGACATTGGGAGGAGTCCTAGATTTGCCAACAAGAGAGCGAGATTTCCATCATGGTGCTCCCTCTGACTACCTGGGTAGCTTTGAGCAAATCTTTCAGCCTCTCTTAGTGTCAGTTTCTTCATTCATAAAATTAGCAGAAAGTTTTGTTAATGGACAAATGACAGTGGATAAGAAAAGAATGTTCTTAAACTTTAACTTCTAGCTCTACCAACGACATGGAGACCAGCCCCTGTGGTCCCCAGACAGATCACAGACTACACAGGATGACATGCGTGTTCTAGGCGGGATCTGTGCTGCCATGCTGCGTGTAGGCTGCTGCCATCCCAGACCTAGGAAGGACAGCCATGGAAGGATGCCTGGAGGGCCACTGGGCCCCAGAACCAGGAGTTCTAGAATGTTCTCAGGTAGAGCAGAACCTCTCCCAGACTGACTTAGCTGGCAGGAGCAAGCCTTCCCAGACAGGGCTGGTCCCAGACAGGACCAACCGAGCAAGGCCCGGGAGATCCTTTCTCAGAGCCGAGAGAGGAGGCTCCAAGTCCAGGGAAGAATTCTGCAGGGGAACCTCTGTCCATGGGTAGGAAAGAAGACATTTGACCCTGGAGGAAGCTGAGTTTCCTACTGACCATTGCAAAGGGCATGCTCTGTTCACGCTGCTTCCTGGTGTGCTGGTGCGGTCATTGGTGCTGTGCATTGTTGTTCATGTTTTGCAGATGGAGAAATCAAGGCACAGAGAAACTAAGTGACTTCGCCATAGTCCCACGCTGGGGAGGACCAGGATAAGAGCTTAGAGAGACGCTGACCCTGGCCCGTGTCCTGCCCACGGAGTCACGCTGCCTCCATTCCTAGGAGGGAAGACTTCCTGCAAGGTAAAGCAGGTGCCCTTCCCCGGGGTGTGCAGGCCCCGCCTGGCGGCACAGCCGTCCGCACAGCGAGCCTGTGTGCCCTGTGCGCAAGAGGGACCACGGTGCTCACAGGTCCTGACGCCGGTCGACGTCTGGTCTGGACCGCCTGTCAGGCTGCTTCCTTACGGAACCACAGCTGCCGCCCCCTGACCTCTGCGTCCTCCCCTTCCCGCCGTCTTCCCTCTCATCTCCGTGCCTCTGCCTCTCCTTTATTCTTTTAGTGTTGTCTGCCCCTTAAAACATACTTTAAAACCCTGAATTTAAACAATGAACTAGGCCAGTGGTGGGCAAACTCATGAGTCAACAGAGCCAAATATCAACAGTACAACGATTGAAATTTCTTTTGAGAGCCAAATTTTTAAAACTATATAGGTAGGCACATTGTTATTAACTTAATTAGGGTACTCCTAAGCTGGCCTTTGCTAAAAACTCAAGGGGCCAAAGAGCTGCATGTGGCTCGCGAGCCACAGTTTGCCGACCACTGAACTAGACAATCACAAGGATAATTTAAATATTGATATAAATGTCCAGTTCTGTTAATATTTTTCTGTCAAAACATATTTGAATCTTTGAATTTTATTATTTTTTTACTAACACTTCATCAGAATCTCAGTTAGGGGAAGCTAGGGTGGAAATGCGAACACAGACCAGACGGTCTCAGAAGCATCTCAGAGACCTGCCTGCCATTCAGGGCAATTCTCTCCTCACGCTCATGTGGTCTCTCTATTGTTCACATCCCCCTGAGGGGTGGGCAGGTCAGGCGGAGGCAGCTGCCAGTTAGAGGAGGCACACAGCTCTGGGTGGACAGAGCGGCCAGCCCAGGATGCACCTGCAGAGGTCATCAACTGCTTGCTGGCTGGCCTACATTGTTGAGTTATATGCGGAGAAAATTACCACAGCAAAGTAAAAAAAAAGGCTAGCAGAAAATATTTGCAACAGATAAGATGGGCAAGGGGGTTAGATTAACACCTTAATATACAAAGAGCTATTTCAAAGTGATGTGGACTTTTAAAAAGAAATAAGCAAAGGGTGGAAATAATAACTTCACAGCAGAGGAAATGCAAGAGGCCAAAAAGAAAATACGTTCAACCCACTTCATGCTCAGGCAGAGCAACGAAGCCGTGACGGGGCAGGGGGGGCGCTCGCAGAGGTAAGCACTTGTGGGACCTGTTGGTGATGGGCACGTGGCGAATGGGCAGAATCATCCGTTACTAACAATGCAAGCATTTTTACACGTCTAACAGTAGCGACAGCATCGTTTTAAAAAACCATATTATGGAAATATGTGTAACGTGTGGTATTTATTGCACCTTTGTATAGTGGAATAAAGCAAATATATGAAATAAAATAACCTAAAAATCCATTAGTAGGGGAATTCACAGGAATGGTTCAGTAAGTTACAGTGTGTGTGTTCTGGGGAATGTTACACATCCATTCAGAAAAGGAGCTTAACCACAGGCACGCACCTGGCGAGAGCTGTGGTTTGGGCACATGAAGAACGGCAGCTTCGGAAGAGAGTGTGTCGTGGGGCTGCTTCTGTCATTGGTGTCGTTCTCAGGGAGAGCGGCTCCTATGTCCACTGCGTCCTAGGCACAGAGGGCCGCTGCCCTCAGGACGGGACGGCCTGCAGGAAGGGAGGGGTTGTGACTGCCCTTCTGCCCCTGCACGGCTACAGTCCCTGTGTCCCTGTGTGCACCCCCACACACACATACACAGCTACTGTCCCTGTGTGCACCCCACACACACATACACAGCTACTGTCCCTGTGTGCACCCCCCCATAGACACACACACACGCACACACACACGGCTGCTGTCCCTGTGTGCACCCCCCACACACATACACAGCTACTGTCCCTGTGTGCACCCCCACACACATACACGGCTGCTGTCCCTGTGTGCATCCCCCCCACACACATGGCCTCTGTCCCTGTATGCACCGCCCCATAGACACACACACACACACACACACACACACACACACGGCTGCTGTCCCTGTAGGACTTCTAGAAGGAAAGGCAGGGAACTGTTATGGATTCTCCATGATGGAAATGGACTGATAAGGTCACAGCTGTAAACGGAGAGGCTAGACAAGGAGGCAAATAGTGAGGGACAAGCACCCAGAGACTGTCGGTGCCTCAGTCCTGACGGGTGCGGGGTGGCTCGGGGCGTCCAGAGAGAGGGAACGACACTGCAGGACCCAGACTGTGACGGACGATTGGACAGAGGAACCAAGACAAGACGGTGAGGTTCGGACTGAAGGCCGATTGCTGAGAAACGCTGGGCCGATGCGGGAGGTTGCAGACTCTCCTCAAGGTGACAGCGTGGAGGGAGAGCTCTGCCCGTGACCCGGCACACGTGGGAGCGGATGTACCAAAGGCGGAGGGCCTGGAGGCGGGGCAGTAGCAGCAGGGAGGCGGACGGCCTGAGGCGCTGCGGGCCGTGCGGAAGGGAATGCCACGCGTGTGTTTCATGAACAGGAAGTGAGGGCATCCTCGGGAAGCAGCCAGAAACGGAACTCGCGCTTTAAAGGAGCGGTTGGTGTCAGACGCTGGCCCGCGCCCGCCTGTGGAGCAGTGGGGCTTCCTGAGTGTGCGGGGGCCGGGGCAGAATGAGGAGCCCGGAGTCGGGGGAGTGGGCAGAGCTGTGAGGACCTGGCTGGGGGTGGGAGCGATAGATTTTGGGGTCACCGTGGCCTCTGAACAGATTTAGAAGTGACATCCAGCGGTGCAGAGTGCCCAAGAGAAGGTGGGCGTGTGCACGCTGTTGGAGAAGGAGAGTGTGACAGTGCGTGTAGGTCAGCAGAGGTCAAGGGGGAGCGAGGGCCAGGTGAGAGCACAGCATGAGCCTGCGAGAAGAGGGGGGGGGGACAGCTGTGGGAGGGACGTGTGGCCGTCTCAGCGTGGGGCTCGGCCCAGTCTCAGGGCGGAGCTGCGCATCGCTGCGTCTTCCTGTCTTTCTCCCCCAGAATTTCTGTTTTCCCGTTTCAGTTGCTCCTGCCTCTCCTGGCACCGACTGCTCCTCCCCACGCAGCTCGGGCCTGGGTGGGGCGGGTCCCTTTCCCTGAGGCGGTGTCACTGCTGCCCTCCTCAGTGAGAAGGAAACGGAGCAGGCACACCACGGCTTTGCTCCTGTCTTATTTGCCTGGTTTTTCCTCACTCCCATCCTGTGAGGTTGGATAACTGAAACTGGACATCATAAACCGTGCAGCCATGAACTACACACCTGCTAACCCCTCCTCACTTCCCGGCCCTAATAATAATGCCATCCTTTCTCCTCATGAGTAGGGACAGAAATCCTGCATCCTAACATGTTTGCACTACATTAATTTCATGGAAACAGAAAAGGGTCATATTTTGGAGAAGAATTTGGTTACAGTCATTTTCTAAGCACTTTTCAAGGACGACTTGTGTGGAGTTCCTGAGCCTTCCTGACCTTTACCGGCCGATTTTCCTGTCCTGAGAGCAGGCCGGGTCCCAGTTGCCTAGGAGACAGTCGTCCGCCGGCAGGGAGGCGCAGGAAGCAGCGCGGTCTGCACACTGCATTTTGCCCGGAGCGGCTCTGGTTCCTCTGTCACTCGCTCCCCCCACTCCCTCCAGGCCCCCCACTGGGCAAAGGGTGTCAGTTCTGCCTCTGCAGTCTGCTGGTCAGGGTGCTAATGAGCCGTGAGGGACCAAAGGCTGAGCCTCCGGAGGGGAAAGGCAGGCCTGGTTAATTGACAGATGCTGTTGCTTCCTGAATAATGAAGGACTGGCTGCGGGAGGGCGGGGCTTGGGCTCTGACAGGTCAGAGAGGTCCCCCAGGGGACTGTGACCCCACTGTGCCCCCTGCCCTGTTCCTGCCGGAAGGAGAGCAGTTCACAGTGTGCAGGACGCAAGTCAGAGGGCTCCTGCTGTCCTAGGAGCCCAAGGGCAGCTCCTCCCTGGTCCCTGCTGGCCTGAGAGATCCGGGGTCAGAGCAAGGTCACGCACAGCCGCCAGGGTCTGAAGGAGCCACCCGAATGTGTGCGCTTCTGATAGGCTCAACCTGAGGAAGTGCACGTGTTTAAAAATACGTTTTAATAGATTTCAGAGAGGAAGAGAGGGAGAGAGAGGGAAACATCAATGATGGGAGAGAATCACTGATGGGCTGCCCCCTGCACGCCCCCTACTAGGGATCGAGCCTGCAATCTGGGCATGTGCCCTGACCGGGAACCAAACCGTGGCCTGCTGGTTCTTAGGCCAGCTCTCCATCACGGAACCACACCGGCTGGACAAGAAGGTGCGCATTTTATTGGGGAGAAAGACAGGGAAAATGGAAGTCATGAAATAAATCCTGAGTCCACGTGCAAAGTTTACATTTTACAAAGTAACTCACTTGCCCTCTCTTCAGGTTGGTAGCTTATATTGGTTCAAAAGTAAATGTTTTAAATTCAAGAGTTTTCTTTAAGTGTAAAATCATGTAAATTCTCATGGGAACCTGTCCTTATAGAAATAAACCCTGGACTTGAAGGGGTAAATGCACAAGTGGCACGTTAAGGTGGATTTTCTAATTAAATCACTAGAGACAGGCTCAGAAACCAAGGCTGCTGGGCCATCCTGACCTCACAGACGCAGGTCCTGCAGCTCTGGCCTCAGAGCCACTGACAGGTCACCTGGTGCTTCTAACAGTCACCAGTGGGAAATAGGCCTTCTTTTCAAAATGGCAGGCGGGCATGGAGAGGGCAGGTGGGGGTGGAGGGAGAGGCAGAGATGGAGGGACAGGCAGGGATGGAGGACAGGCAGGGATGGAGGGACAGGGAGGGGTGGAGGGACAGGCAGAGATGGAGGGACAGGCAGAGATGGAGGGACAGGCAGAGATGGAGGGACAGGCAGGGGTGGAGGGACAGGCAGGGGTGGAGGGACAGGCAGAGATGGAGGGACAGGCAGAGGTGGAGGGACAGGCAGGGGTGGAGGGACAGGCAGAGATGGAGGGACAGGCAGAGGTGGAGGGACAGGCAGGGGTGGAGGGACAGGCAGAGATGGAGGGACAGGCAGAGATGGAGGGACAGGCAGAGGTGGAGGGACAGGCAGAGGTGGAGGGACAGGCAGGGGTGGAGGGACAGGCAGGGGTGGAGGGACAGGCAGAGATGGAGGGACAGGCAGAGATGGAGGGACAGGCAGAGGTGGAGGGACAGGCAGGGGTGGAGGGACAGGCAGAGATGGAGGGACAGGCAGAGATGGAGGGACAGGGAGGGGCGGAGGGGCAGGCAGGGGTGGAGGGGCAGGCAGGGGTGGAGGGGCAGGCAGGGGTGGAGGAGGCAGGAATGGATGAGGTGGGGATGGAGGGACAGACAGGGGTGGAGGGGCAGGCAGACAGGAGGAGGAGCGCTTCCTAAAGGAATAAAAAGTGTGAGGATGCCCACAGGTGTCAAGTGACCTCTGACCTAACACTGAGGTGTAAACACCGGGGATGACACCCTCCCCGCAATGTTGACTCTGAAGTGGATGCGTTCTGCACCATCTGAACCTCCGGCAGTGTGCGCATCCTGAACCGTCTGTGCAGAAGCAGACTTTAGACCCGTTTCCATCCTTCGTTTATGGCCCCTTCGCTGGGAGAGAGAGAACCAGCACTCACGGGGGTGCTGCTGCCGACCTAGACGGGTTTATGTCACCTCATGACGTCCTCCTCGCAGGAAGGAGGCTGGTTCCCCAGAGCACAGCCTGGGCCAGAGCCTGACACTCAGCAGGCTGAGCGGTGGCATAAACGGGCCCGCTGTGGTGGGACCTGACACGAGCAAGAGGGGCGCTTTGGACTAGTGGGGAAGCATCATTTATCCAGCGTGATTGATGGCAGAACCCACTGTCCATCAGGGGAAATGAGGTTGTCCCCATAAAACAACGGGGTAACAGTGTTAAAGTGAAAAATAAAGCCGTTCTGACAGTGAGCTGTCGGCTGATGAGGCCAGTGTTTGAATGTCATACCCAGAGGGAAGAGCCAGCCTCACTGCCTTTGGTGGGGGTGGGGTTCCCTCCTGAGCCACGGCCGGGGCGGTACACGCAGGGGCGCGCACCAGGTGCCAGGCCTGTGTGTGAGCCAGGGGGCCGCTGAGACAGACGGGCTGTGTCCCACCCAGAGGTGCGAGCAGCCGGTGCCCTATTGAAGGCAGGGAGCCCTCTAGCAAACCCCTCAAGGTCTCTGCACATGTGTCCCTCTGCCTGGGACACCCCACCCCCATGATTCCCCACACACTTTTCAACCTGACACCTGCAGTGAAGCTTTTAAAGCCGCTCAGGGCTCAGCTCCGCCAGGAAGCCTCTGCCCACTCCCCCAGGTCACGGCGGCGGCCCTCCACGTTCCCACCCCCGCTGTGCCCTGCACAAGGTGTTAGGCGTGGCTGGCATTGCACCAGGCGTGGGAGTTCTGCGTGTAGACCAGCAGGTTAGAGCATTCAAGCTGCCGAGGTGCTGTTGGCATCCTGTGGTTCCACAGCGTGCCTGCGTCCAGGGCTCCAGGCCCCGCGTGGGCTCAGGAACCAAGGACAGGAGAAGCCACAGGCACTGCCTCGTGTACATTCTCCTTTCCTCAACTCCATCCTTCTCCCTGGCCTCGCTCTTCCCCGGACATAGACCTGGAGACTCGCCTCCTCTCGGTTCTCCTGCGCCCTCCGTGCTCGCGCCACGTGCATTTCTTTCTAAAATGTGCTTGTGAGGTGTTCCCACCCCCGACCTGCTCAGTAGATGACAGCAGCCTGGTGGGCTGCTGGGTCGACTGTGCCCCTCCCTCTGGCCCCAGCCCTCGCCCTGCCCCTCTGCTCCCGCAGCCCTCTTCTCAGCACTCATCTGTCCCCTCCCACCTCCTTAACCTGCCGCCGGCCTCACTCACTCACTCACTCATCCACGCTCTGTCCAGGGTGAGACCTAGGCTCAGGTGCGGCCTCCCTTCCTACTTCCTCCCACACCTCATCCTGGCCCCTCCTCTCCCGAAATGCTTATTGTATCAAATCTCAGTCTTCTATCAGAACACTTCCATCTCCCATGAAAGGCTATCGACAGCTTATGTGTTTATTACACCCATTTTTTATTGCCCGATGCCGTACTCCGCCGCAGTGGAGAAGGTGGCACCTTGTGGCAGCTCTGGCCCCTGGGCAGGGCAGGGAGGTCCCAGGCGGGGCTGAGCAGCTCTGCTCCTGTGGTCAGAGGACCTGTGTCTCCTCTTTGCGTTTCTCCTTGGCAGCCCGCTGGGTGCACTAGAATCCCCCCCCCCCCGCCCCGCCCCATGGGCAGTTTGCCGTGTATAGTTTCTCACACGCTGTGGAAATATCTGGTGCACAAAACCCTAGCACTTACCCGTCCCGCAGTGTGCTCCCTGTCTTAAAGATGACATGTGGAGGCAGGCCTGCACCACAACTTCCATCAGATGCGCGTGGATCTCCAGGAGGCGATACAGTGCCTTCATTACAGCGCTGTTGAGGGTCCTACAAGGCAGTGCATGAAACAAAGTGTGAGACGTACGGGTTGCCACGAGCAAAGGCCTGTGTCCCTGAAGAGCATCCTGACGATTTAGGTCAGTGTGCGTAGCAGCAGCACCGCAGGGGCTAGGGACAGTGGGTCACCAAGGCCCGTCACGGACAGACGACACCTGCAGTGAACATTCTTGGTACGAAGTTCATCTCGGAGTCACCAGATGTGTCCTCCTCCATCCTTTAAAGGCGAGGACGCAGGCTGGCTCGAGGCTCCTCACGGGCAGGGCCTCCGACTAAGCATCCCTGCAGGGTCAAGGCTGACCCGTATTTCTTACACCTTTGCATGGCCTGGTGCTTCCCCTGGAGAGGCTCCCTGCACGGAGGGACACTGTTCAAACACTGTCCCTGAAAGGCCAGGGCACAGCACACCCCTGCTGGCCTCGGCGTGTGGGAGAAGGACACTGACCGCCTGCTACTCTCTCCCCAGATGGAGGTGGACGCCGAGGAGAAGCGGCATCGCACGCGGTCCAAAGGGGTTCGAGGTACGTCCACGCTCCCTGACTCCCTGGAGGCCCCTCGGGTCACCTTCCTGCTGCAGAAGCTGTTGCTTGATGCATTGTGACCGCTGCCTGCCACCCCCTCTCAGGAATGTTCTGTGGAAGCGGGTGCTGTGGTACATGACGCATTGTTGTCTGTTCCCTCTCCCTGCAGTTCCCGTGGAACCAGCCATCCAGGAGCTGTTCAGGTCAGTGCTCTGTGGGTGAGTGTGTCCCCATAGCAGTGTGCGAAGCCCAGGCGTTTTCATGCCAGAGGGCAGGCCCACCTCCTGGGTCTCCTCACGGCCCGCTGTCCTGATGCAGTGGCCTCCCCTGAGACTCGCTGATGAAAAGCATCCCTAGCCCCCTCCAGGTTTGCGCTTCTCTGTCCATCTGCGTGGCCCTCCGTCTCTGTCCCGTCACTGACACTCTCGGTCTAACCGCCTGCGGCATGTGGCACTGTGTAATTAATTCTTTCCCGTTGCAGCTGTCCCACGCCCGGCTGTGATGGCAGCGGTCATGTTAGTGGCAAATATGCAAGACACAGAAGGTAAGGCCTGTGTTCTTGCATGTTGTACGTTCCACATGCCTTAGGGACCGGCCGCTGTGACAGTGGTGGCAGCTGGTGGGAGAGCAAGAGTGCTGTGCCTTCCCTCGGACACGAACCCGGTCATTGGTCTCTTGTCCAAGCTCTCAAAGCATGAGCCATTCTGACTATTTGAGGGACAAATTTTATGATCATACGTAAGGTGACACAGATTAAGACCAGTCTGAAGCTCCTTTGCCATGAGCATGGGACAGCGCTGACACCCTCCCCGTGTCACTGAGCAGGTCTCTCCTTCCCCTTCTGCCGGGAGCTGCACGACATAAATCACAGGCGGTAAGTCAGAGTGTGGCCTTCAGATCGTCCTGCAGCGCGTGGCTTCCATACTGAACCGTTTGTCCTCGGACACGAGCCCACCCAGTGCCCGGGCAGCTGAGGGGCGGTGCCGGGAGGGAACAGGGCTGGCTGCCCCGGGAGAGGGGGGGCTTGAAAGGGTTATGTTGTCCTCATCAGTCCTGGGACTCGGGTGTGTCAGAGAGGAGGGTCGGGGAGCATCTCAAGGTGGCTAGGTCATGGTTGCTAAGGACGCATCACAGCAGAATCCTGTCCGCACCCATGAGGCAGGGTGGTCGGGGAGGGCGGTCTCCAGCTCACGTTTCCGGAGGACATTCTTCTCTGGGACACTGCGGCAGCGCCCTTTCCCCTTCCCGTGGGGTTTCCGTTGTGATGAGTGAAGTGTGCACAGGCTGTAATCACTTTCAGCTGGTTTTCACAGATCGGGCTGCTGGACCCAGGTCACCCACCTGACAGACCATCAGAAACCAGGGCACAGGGCACAGCCCAGATGCCGAAGCTGGTGTGCCCTCGGCAGCAGGGCGGCCTCCCTCACTTCTACATTTATGTCCTTCCAGCTGAACACGAACTTAGGGTGAAATCGAGCAATTGTTTTGAATGTCCTCTAGTAAAATCAGGGGGAAATTACTCCCCAAATTCCCACATAGCATTTAAGGAGGCCGGGAGTTTTTAACGAGCACCGTGGTGGAGGGTTGTCAGACTTCCGTTATGCTTGCACCAAAAGAACAGCAAGGCCTCTTTTTAAGGAAATTTTGTGATTTAAAATATTAAAGTTTATTTATTATATTATTACTACTCTATGAAAGTAAATTATTGAACTGTGTGATTTAAATAGTTAAAGAATTTGTGCTATGTATGCAGGAGTATTTATATAAATCTAATCTAAAAGTCTTAGAAAAACCACCTGTATTTTCACTAGGAAACAGGTTAGCAAGTCATGAGTGAAATCTCATTTTCCCCTCATCATCTCTTGATTAGTCACTAGTTAAACTTTATCATACTACTAACAAAATGATTAAATAACAAGTTTTAATTAAGTGTCAGCTAGATATTTCATAATCACCGTTTTACAGGAAAAATCATGACGTTTCCTAAGAATTGTGTGAGACACTCATGTCCCTACCAAGGTGCCCTCCGTCAGCTGCCGATGTGTCCCCGGGCATGTGCGCACCTGCCTCCGAGACCCTTTCCTGAAGGAGGCCTAGCTTGGGGCTGGGCGTGATTTGAGGGTGGCTTGAGACAGATGCTGACGTGGGCACAGAGCACCCAGAGCCACGCAGGAGGAGTGAGGCAGATTGGATTGTGGGAGGGTTCACAGAAACATCCACATTGGGGGATGTGTCAACATTTATTAATTTTTTTATGTTATGATTTTTACCATGAGCCGTGTTGTTTGTAATTGTTAGAATTCCTACTTTTTAATGGGAATAGTTAATTAGGGATGTAAGGTGGGGGAGGGTGGAGAGCTGCTCCCAGTGCAGACACAGGTGCGCCCCCCCCACCCACTTATTTAAGTCGTGGGCTCCTTTCCCCCAGTGTTAACATGAGGGAGGTGCAGACCTTGTCATGTGAGACTAATCACCTCTCAGAACTTAGTCACCGATGCGTTTCCTTCTGGGGAACCTCCTTGAGGCGTCCAGCGAGGCTTCCTGCTCTTATTGTCTGATGTCTACCTGTTACCAGAATGTGTCGCTGAGGACGACGTTTGGTTTCCTAACCTGGAAAGGTGCCCCTTCTTAGGCAAGATGCATCAGCATCCTTGGACCGTTGCCCAACCCATTGTGGGAGTTCAGTTGTACCTGGCTGCGTTTCGTTCTGGCTGTAAAATCCTTCCTTCCGTGAAAGGTCCTCTTCCCACAGTCATGAGGCACATGAACACCTGCACCCCCACAGGCGTGACCTTGACCTCTGCTGCGATGCGGGCAGCGGCCTCTCCAGATGGCCCAGAAGGCAGCCTCGTGGGCTCTGCTGAGATCACCCACAGCTTTGGTCTTTCAAAGATAAGTTTTTGAATGAATGTATTTCTGTTAGGGCTACAATTTTATTTTATTCCTATATCACATTAGTTCATAATCCAGGAAAAAGGTATTATTTTCGTATGTTGAAGTTTTTATTTACGTGAACATGCAAAAAATAATTTGAGGCAGGTATGTGGAATTAACAATATGAAAAAGCAAAACAATTTTTAAGGAAATTGGATACCAGGTGATAACATATCTACCAGTTCTCTTTCTCTGTTTCACTTTATTGGATTTATTGGGTCAGTGTTGGTTAATAAGATTATGTAAGTTTCTGGTGTACAGCTCTATCACCCATCATCTGTATATCGCATGGTGTGCTCACCACCCGGAATCAGTTCCCATTCCATCACCATATATTTAACCCCGACCTTTCTTCCTCTCGTAAGGACATATCTAAGGAAATCAAACGTTCATCGCAGGCTCAGGGCACACTCTTGCTTGTAGGACACCCTGGTGGCCCTTGACGGCTGGTCGCTGCATCGCTGTACTGTGGCCTCCGTGGCAGCTGCTGGCATTCACGGCTCACTCACTCCCTCGTCTTCAGTTGAGGCCGGTGGGGCTGTGGGCTTGTAAGAAACGGGCCTCTGCCTCCAGACAGCCCTGTGAAAGGGAACATATCTTGGGGAAGGGGATCTAAAATGTCAGATCCTGGTTAAAAAAGGGAGGATTGGAATTAAGGTTCTAATACTTATTTTCTGGATGTTCTTGCCTACTTAAAAAATTGTGTCCTTGAACAAGAGGTAATCTATCATGAATGTTTGTGTTAATAGTTCATGGCTAGTTTGAGGTAGCTGATAAACACACATAACTGTGCAGTTAAAAGTGAGAGAGAGCCCAGCCAGTGTGGCTCAGTGGTTGAGCGTCAACCCATGAACCAGGAGGTTGCGGTATGATTCCCAATCAGGGCACATGCTGGGTTGCGGGCTCAGTCCCCAGTGGGGGATCAATGATTCTCTCATTATTGATGTTCCTATCTCTCTCTCCCTCTCTGAAATCAATAAAAATATATATTTTTTAAAAAGTTAAAGAGAGGAAGTAGGAAGAACATGAGGGAAATTTAAACAGTTTTACTGGAAACTCAGACTGTATCAGGGGTTTTCATGTAGCACAGCATTTAGTTCCGAGTCCCTTGGCAGCCAAGGCAGAAATGAGAAAGATGAGGGCCGGGAGGCGGGGACGGGAGGGGGGAGGGAGGTTCCCACACAGAGGCGAGCGCACCCTGCTCCTCAGAGAGACTTCCTCTGGCCGGAGGATGAGTGTGTGTGAATCCCAGCCACTGGCCAGCAGGGACCCCAGCCCCGCCAACACTTTGGTGCCCTGAAGTAGGAAGTCAGCTCAGTCCTCCCATGCAGCTAACCCACATGCCAGACACTTATCTCCAGAAACATCCCTGTGTCTCCCACAGGCATCTCCTTGTTTCTCCCTGCGCCTCTATCATCCGCGCATGTGCATGGCAGAACCGGCAGTTGGCACTCGGCCGGAAGTCTCTCCTCCCTGGAGCCAGGCCCCTCGGACCTCCTCTCCACCTGACACCCCTGCTGAGGTCTGAGGTCGTGTGGCTTTTCCTTCATCCGCCTGCCCGCGGGCGCTGCAGCCACCATGTGCCTCAGGGATGCAGTCCCCTCAGAGCTTCCTCTGCAGAAACACACCAACTCTCGGTCCTTCTCAGTGAGTTTGGTTGGTAGAGGCTCACATTCGGGAAGCAAGCTTCCCGGACCCCTTCACTCCTGCCTGGGCCCCCGTCCCCAGTGTGCGAGCAGACTGGCTAGCGAGCACTTAGGACACTTGTGGCTGAAAAACAAGCCGGTTCCCATGTGCCCACAGCCCTTGTCTGGGTGGGTGGGGCAGAAGGTGAGGGAAGGCTTGGAAGCACCTACTGGGAATCTGGGACGTTGCTGGCCTACTCTCCTCCTGACAACAGTGTTGGCAGGAGGCTCCAGGCACAGTGTGAACGTGGAGATCCGCCTGAAGCGCTGCCCAGACTGAGCACAGCCCAGACACCAGCGCCTGTGCTGAGGGGCGTCACCAGAGGGCCCTGAGGCCTGGCATTTTCTGGTGACAGCCCCAAACCAAAGCCTGACTCTGTGGAAGGAGGGAGGCATGGTGAAAAGAAGCCACACGTCACTCTTTATCTGCCATTGTTTTAGTTCAGTTCAAGTACCTGGTAAAGACACTTCGCTATGGATCCAGAGTTTGTAGGAAGTGGTGCTGCGATGCCAGCCAGCATGCGGAAGGTCAGAGTGTTTCTGCCCAGGCTGCTTGACTGAGACTGAAATTCTGGTGCCTTAGACTCACAGTGCCTAGTTCCTCCCCACGGGGAAGGAAGGAAGTGCAACCTGACCCTGAGAAAGGGGACTATCTGTGGAAACTAAACTTGTCACCAAAGTAACAGCTTATTCTTCTTTTTTATTGGACAGTCTTTTATTTATTTATATTTTACTAGTAGCCCTGTGCACGAGTCTGTGTGCCAGTAGCTCTCCAGTAGCTCGCTGCCACCCTCCAGTAGCTCTCCACCTGCTGCCCCGCCCTCCTATAGCTCCCCCTTTCCCCCTCATAGCTTGCTGCCCTGCCCCCTCCTGTAGCTCTCCGCTACCCACTTGTAGCTCGCTGCCCCACCCTCCTGCTGATCCGTGATCCGGTCGTTAAGCAGTCGGTCGTTAACGCTTCACGGTGTAACAACCATTTGCATATTACATCTTTATTATATAGGATTTTTATTGATTTTGAGAGAGAGGAAGGGAGAGGGGGAGAAAGAAACATTGACCAGTTGTCCCCTGCCAGGGATTGAATCCACAACCTGGGCATGTGCCTGACCAGGAATCAAACCAGCAGCCTTTCGGTGCACAGGACGATGCTCACCCAACTGAGCCACACCGGCCAGAGAAGCTTATTGTTCTTAGGTTTTAATTTTCCTAATAAAATTAGAAACTGGAATAATCAAAATGTATTAATATCTATTATAGGTTACTATTAAACAATGGAGAGGAATTTGCATTTCAGCAGTCCTTATAATAATTACTCACATACTGGAATATTTGAAATTAACTGGACTTACTTCTCTCCGAATAGTGACTTTTGTACAAGCCTAGGAGAGAAGGACAGACAGGCCCCAACATGGCCTTGTTCTTCACATCTGTTTGGGACCTTCTGGATTTATTTCTGAAATTCAGTAGATTTCACTTACATTTACTCTTCATTGCGATTTTTTAACTTGTTTGTGTGTTGAGAATAGAGTCCTGATGAAATATTTGACCCAAAATTTATCTTTAGAGTGTGGCACACTGGACAAGCCCCCGGAAACTGGGTGATGGGCATTGCTATTATTTTAAATCCTCCCAGTTAAAGAAATTCAGAGCCAAATCAATTGATCATGAAACTTTAAAATAAAAAGCTCCAAATGGTAGCTTCCTTTTTGATTAGAAAAGTATTGGATTCTCTGGCTTATTGTGCATATTCCTTATTCAGATTTTCCCATTTCCTATACCTTCGCACCCACCAGCGTGATTGCCGTGGCGGCCGCCGCGGGTGAATAATTGCCTGTCTTCACAGGACCTGCTCCGGAGCGGAGGCGGAGGACCTGCTTCCTGATGTGGGCACGCCTCATCGGGATTCTGCCAGCGGCCGGGGCTGTATTATTCATGCCTGACAGGGAGCGCTCACTGAGAGCCTTGGCACAGAGCCAGGCACTGGCGGGGGGAGGGGAGCATTGCAACAGCAACTGAGGGGGCATCTGGAACCCAGAAAGGGGGAGAGGCTGAGAGGAAGACGGAGAAACCAGAACCCCAGTGTTTCCCACTTGCCAGTCCCATTGGTAGAAATTTCATTTGCATTGAAATAAAATGTCCTGAAAATAATTGCATTTTTTCTAATCACGCTTGAAAGTTTAACACAATTTTCCACATTTAATTGCAGAGCTGATTTTAATTAGTAAGGCTCTGCATGTGAAAAATGAAGATTCACTTGTGTGCACGAAACACAGCACAGTGTCTGCCGACGCTCTAATTAATGTATGGCGGCCGTACAGCAGGGCGCGCTGTGGGATGTTTATGGAAAATTCTGTGCACGCAGCCACCAGCCAGTCTATCTGTGCTGCACTTCGTGAATCCAAAAGAATACCCTTCATTCTTTACGAGACAACATTGTGCATGCCATCCCCCATCCATACACTTTACAGCACGCCGTCCTTTTGCTGTTTGTCATTGGTGCTATAAATCAGAAGGTGGGTGCACATATTTTAACATTAATTTGATAGTTGGCACAGTTGCACATAGAGCACCAATTTCGAGATCTGGGGACTTATTTGTAGGAAGTGGGGAATTAAAGCAAGTGGGGTTCCCGGACGTGTCATTATTCTGATGCCTTGTTCTTCATCATGTGTGCAGACACGCCACACTCGGGCCCAGGCTTTTTGGATTGCAGTGGCAGGTAACCTTTATTGTCACAATAAATCCTCTGTTTAAAGAAGAGGTTCCTGGCCGTCACCTGAAGAAAACAGTTGCCTGCTGCTGGTCTACAGTATGTCTGCACATGGACATGTCTCTGGACATTTTTATTTCTTCAAAATACGTTCCTATTGACTTCAGAGAGGGAGAGAGAGATAGAAACATCAATGATGAGAGAGAATCATTGATTGGCTGCCTCCTGCATGCCCCCTAGTGGGGATTGAGCCCATAACCCGAGCATGCGCCCTGACTAGGAATTGAAAATTGTGTTAAACTTTCAAGAGTAATCTCCTGGTTCATAGGCTGACGCTCAACCATTAAGCCATGCCAGCCAGGCTGTCTGGGCACTTCAGAATAGAGTGTGACCGAGTCAAGGCATTTAAAACTGCAAAACAAAACATAGAATGTATTTAAGGAAATATTTTTAACGTTTGATAAAATTAAATATATTTTTCAAATAAGGCCACATTGAAAGAGAAGGAACATAGGTATTTCAGATAGCTAATGTGTAAAAATGCCTTTTAAATATCCAGAGAATGCCCAGCACTAGTTGATGTACGTACAGCTATTGTCTGGGGTTTCACCCACCAGGAAAACGCGCAGTGCATTTGTGACTTGTGCCATCTACGCTGGGATTATGGCAGGAACACGGCAGCCACTGCTCAGGTCTGATGTGTGGGGAGAGGGGTCCTGAGGCAGCCGTGAGGGGCCAGAGGAGTGGGTCCCCCTGGGTGAGGCACCCGCAGCCGCTGGCCCTGACCGAGCCACCCTCCCTCGAGTGTGGGTCTCTGCTGGTCTGGTTCTTACTCCCATGGACGGGAAGGCAGGCCCTGGGTCAGTGGCTGCTGGGCGGGTCTGTGGGCTCCGTCCTCTGAGGATCATGGGGAGGGTGGACGGGACTGGAAGTGCGAGCCTGCCACACCACCCGGAGTCTGTTCAGGCATGCGCCCCGGCAGCTACAGTCAGGACCTGCATGGTGACCAGCGCTGCAGGCCAGTCCTTCGCTCCGCGTCGCAGGGCGTGCACCTGGTCCTTATCCCACACACTCACGCTGAGAAGAAGAGTGGTCACATGGTCCTGGGAAAGCAGATCCTCTGGCCTGTCCCAAAGAGGACATGGTGCTGCCAAATCAGACCCCGCACGGGAGGAGACCCCAACTCCGCTCTTCTTGCTGTTAGTAGAGTTGGAAAGGAAACACTGTCGTCACGTTTTCATCTGAAAAAGTTTCCGTGTAAATTAGATGTTTCCAGCTGTGACCAATGAAACCTGCCTCAGGCGGGATGAAATGACTTAGCGTGGTCTCCGAGAACGGGCACCGAGGGGCGGGGGCGGGGCCTCCGCACCAGGGTTCTGCTCGGCCACAGGCCCCCGTCTTGCAGTCCCCTGGCTCCATGTGCTCCCTCTTCCTGGCAAAGACTGGCCTGGCTGCTGCCCCCCAACATCAAGAGGAGGCGTAGGGAGCCTTCTGACCCTCTCAGAGGAGCGAGGAGCTTTGAGAAGCCACCGACGCTGTCCTTGGAGCTCCTGCACTCCCGCCAGGCCCTCGAGGTTGCAGAGCCACCTGACCCGCGGACATGATCATCCTGGGCTCGAGCCCAAGCCTGGAGCTGGAGGCTGGTCAGCTTCCCCAATGTCACCTAGAACTTTCTAGAAAGGCGAATTCTGGGCCCAGCCAAGACCTGCTGAATGAGAAGGTGCGGGCGGAGCCTGGCAGCCTGTTCACACGAGATTTATGAAACCGACAAGGACATGCTTAGGAGCACTGCAGGGCTCTGTCTGGGGAAAGGAGGGGCAGCTGGTGTGGCGGGGTCAGTGCTGGGCCCACATTGGGATCCCCAGAGCCATCGTGGGCGCAGGTCACACACAGGTGAGGTCCAGAGGCTCTGGGCTGCTCAGTCACCGCCAGGCCCTGCCCAGTGTGTGTTCTGAGCCTGAACAGAGCCCACGGCCAGGAGCACACAGGTAACAAAGGGCAGAGCAGCTCCACTAAAGGAAACCCGGACGTTGGCATCCCTCACCCGAGAGGACTGCCTGGCCTCAGATGGTCATTAAGATGAACACAAGTTTCCTCCTGTTAAGGGAAGCATGGAGCTCACCTGTCTAATTCAGTGCTTTTAAAAGACCCACCCCCTGTAGCGTAGTAGCCACTCTGGTCTGTGAACACCACCTCATACTGCATCTGACACTGCCAGAGACGAGCTCCGTGTGCAAGGGGCGCATTTCCAAAACTCTAGGGAGGAGAGAGCATCTCGGAAGAAATCCTATTCATGAAGAACACATTATGATCAGTGATGTGCTCAGATCACCTGTTCGCCCCTCAGCCAATCCGATGGCTTGTTGTGCTTCTGATTGGACTGCCTGGAGCCCCTAGAGCCGACCTGAGAGCCAGACAGGACAGGGAGGGGAGGTGTGGGCAACGCCATCCATTTATCCATCCTGAGAGCTGCCCAGTCCAACCTTCCCACCCCAGCAGGATGTGAGGGCAGGGAGGCAGAGACTGCCACGTGGGGACCGCTGGTCCAGGAGCCAGGTCCCATCTGTAGCTTGTGCTCCGTTCACAGGCAGGTCGGCAAGTAAATGATGGAGCAGCTACTTGGCACTGGATCTGAGAGACTCCACCCTACACAGGGGGCAGAGGGCGTGGGGTGCAGACACGGGGTCGGGTCACTCAGAGAAGACAGCAGCTCAGGTTGGCCAGCTTTATCAGACTGACCATATGTGGGACACAGTGATAGGCCGGTCACTGGACTAGGACTGCGGAAGCTTCTGGCTCCTCCTCGCTGCTCTCTCTCGATCTCTGCCACAATGACAGCAGTACCTGCGAGGGGCACGGACCCGCTCGCACACCAGGGCCCCTGGACTGTGTTGTCAGTCATCACAGCTTCCCACTCCCAGGCACATCCCCTCGCCCAGTCCCCCTTCTCCAGCCTGTCTGGATGCTGATCAGATTATTACAATAAGGCCGCACACACGAGTGCTAATGAATTGAACTTTCCCTGGGGCGAGCCTGGTTCCTGTCACCGAGCTTCTTACATTAGCCTGATTGATTTCTAACAAAGAGTGTTGCAGGCAGAGGATTCGGGGCTGGGACTCTCATAGAGCCCCTCCCACCCAGGACTCAGCATTACTCTGTTTAGTCCCTGTCTCTGGCCCTGGGCCATTCATGGGCCAGACTCAAGGCATGTGGCTGCTGGCCTGCCGTTCACCCGGGAAAGGGAAACGGAGAAGGATCCTGGGCTTTTCAGTTTTTTTAAAACTTCAGAAAATGAACAAATAAAAAATTTGCTTTACATATTTTATTTTTTTTTTTACTAATTCTCCCAGGGTATTTTATTAGCAAGAGAAGCTAAAAGAAATACTGTATGGGCGCAAAGGTGACTTAAGATTAAAGGTAGATAAATTCTCATTTTCTTAAATAAGGACTGGAAATTATAAAAAGAAATAATAATAGGAAAGGGCAGCTTTTTGTTAGTGTCTGCTGTGTATGTCACCGTGCCCACCGTGAGCATCGTGGCATTTGCCCAGAGCGTCAGTAACCACTGCTAGATGTTTTTCTTTGATCTTTATGCACTTTTGCTACTTCTTAACTTGTCTCATATCATAGATGTAAATTTGTATTTGCTTACATTTTTACTTAACATTATAACATGAGCCTTTTCTGATGTCATTAAATATTTTCATTCTTATTTTCATAGCTAACGTCCATCCAGTGGTGACCCTTCTCTTACTGTTGGGAATCAGTTAGGCTTTTACAAACGTCTCCATGTTATAAACCGTGTTTCTCTCCCCCTCTCCCTTCCTCTCTCTCTAAAATCAATTTAAAAAACATGTTAAAATGGTGCACAGCCATCATATATTCATATATGGTCTCATTTCTTTGAGTTGGAATGCTCATGCATCCCTTCCATTTGCACGCTAATTGTGTAAACATCCCAACCTTCAACTACCAGCATTTTAAATATTTAACAATTGAATAATTGCTTACCAACCACAGACAGACAAAGTACCTTGTCCTAGAGCATCTGAAGAAGAGGAGTGTCGTCCGTATTTGAGAAAGAGGAGGGAATTTTCACCACTTTGTTTTTATGTGTTTTCTTATGTATTTACTCCCAGGGCCAAGATGTAACTGGTAGAATCACAAATTCTTATATAGCTTGCTTCTCAGTTCTTCCTTCTTAATTATTGTAATTCAGAATAGTAATACTAGTGTAACTTCAGGAGCTTTGTGGTATTACTGCTATATTAAGCATTACGATATATAGCATTAAACGTTACTACAGTAGTAAGCATTGCTGCAGTGTTATTACTGCAGTATTAGGTGTTGCTAGAGTAATAAGTAATTACTGCAGTATTAAGTGTTGCAGTGTTGTTACCACAGTATTAAGTGTCGCTGCGATGTTGTTACTTCAGTATTATGTGTTGTGGTAGTGTTGTTACTGCCATATTAGGCATTGCTAGAGTAATAAGTAATTGCTGCAATATTAAGTGTTGCTGCGGTGTTGTTACTAGAGCATTAGGTGTTGCTAGAGTAATAAGTAATTACTGCAGTATTAAATGTTTATTGCAGTGTTATTACTGCAGTACTAAGTGTTGTTGCTGCAGTGCTAAGTGTTGCTAGAGTAATAAGTAATTGCTGCAGTACTAAGTGTTGCTGCAGTGTTGTTACTGCAGTATTAAGCAGTTGCTGCAATACTGGGTGTTGCTATAGTATTAAGTGTTACTGCAGTACTAAGTACATGCAGCGGTTATAAAGGGGAACAATCTCTTGCTGGTGATGTAGTCACAGCTGCTGCCTCAAGCATTGAATACTCTGTCTGGGCTAAGTACAGACCAGAGAGTCTGCGCTGTGCTGTGAAAGGTGACCTGGCACCTCTCTGAGGGAGAGGGTGATCAGCTCGCAAATGTTCAGAAATTGAAGTGGAAACTGATGCTGTTGTCAGTGTGACCAGCATGGTGTTTGTTTCCACCGCTTCTCTCTGACGTGTCCCTTTAAGCTGATAGCAGTAAGATGCTTCAGACCAAGGACCTTCAGAATGCAGTGCACAGTAGGTCCTCAGGGGAAGTGATTTCCCGGCCGTGTTTGTTTCTGCCGCTGTTGGCGCTTGGCACAGAGGCGCTTGCTGTGGGTGGGAGGTGCAGTCCAGTGCTGGCCTCGTGGGTTCGCTTAGCCTCTCGGGCCTTGGTGTCTTTGTTTTCCGGGTGAAGAAGGATGAGTGGCTCCCAAGGCTCCTCTCTGCGCAGGTCCTATTGTTCTGGAACATGATCTGCATCCTGCCTCCCAGCAGCTAGCTCGGATGCACGACCACTCGGTAGCCTGTGAGCCATCGAGGTTTGCAGCTGGCATAGAAAGGTTGTATTTTATAGCCGTTTAACCTGCCAGTCTTCCTGCCAAGACGTAGATTGTTGGGGTCGTTTTATCATAACCTGCTCAGCATTCTTGTGTGGCAATGGCAGATAGTGAATGTTTGTAGTCAAAAAGGAGACAGCACACACTTTGTTGAAAGCCAGTTGCTGATAGAACCAAACCTAAGACAGGTAGGCCCGTGCCAAAGTGTCAAAAATAGCCAGCCTAGCTGGTGTGGCTCAGTGGATGGAGTGTTAGCCTGCGGACTGAAGAGTTCCGGGTTTGATTCCGGTCAAGGCCATGTATCTCGGTTGCAGGCTCCTCCCCAGCCTGGGCTTTGGTCGAGCATGTGCAGGAGGCAACTAATCAATGTGTTTCTCTCACATGGATATTTCTCTCTTTCCCTCTCTCTTCCACTCTCCCTTAAAAAAAAAATCAGTGGGAAAATATCCTCGGTGAGGATTAACCAACAAACAAACCCATCATCCAGAAGAGGTCTGAACACTCCTCCCGTTGGCATGTGGGAATTTCGAGTGGTTACTTCTATGGCAGGGTTCCTAGGGCCAAGGAGGGAACAGTCATTGAGGTCAAGTGAGCACGTGAAAATGTCAACAATATAAGGTGCTTTACAAAACTGATGCTCAGTAGCTAATGGTACAGTGTTTTGTTTTGTTTGTTTTGTTTTGTTTGTTGTCAAGGTTGTGGGCACCTTTAAAAACATTGTTTTTCATATGCTTATTTCCCATTTTTATATCTTCCTTGGAGAATGGTACAGAGTTATTAAAGGTAAAGGACCCTGAATTCTAGACTGTGCAGGTATGACTTCAGGGAGAAAGCAGAACTTGAGATCCAGCAGTGCAGTCATGAGTGGACATGGAAGTGTAGGGTGCAGAGACGGGAGTGGGCAACCACACGGGTGAATGTGGCGTACATTCAGGTGGACGAGGCAACACCCCCTCTTCTTCATGGGCAGCACTCGCCTTCACTCTCTGGCCCCTCATTGGCAGACGTGATGTTCACAGAGCATGGGTTTCGGAGGGTCCACGCTCCCCACACATGCTCCCAAATTGTCTTCCAAGGCTTTGCTTTGACATGTTCCGACCCACTGGTCTCGTAGCCCAGGAAGCGTGCAGATCTGAGCAGGTTCCTGAGCCACGTGCAGTTGGACACACACAGTGGAGCCTGTCTTGTGGGCTTGGGTGTGGTTGTCACTTGGACAGCAGGACCAGGCACTGGTAGTCATGGCAGTGGATCCGAGAGGGACACACAGTGTGTGCAGCTTGATTTACAGTTTACATGATGGACACAGAGGAGCCTTGAGCATCAGAGCCCGTGGGCGGTAGAGGCTCTGAAGTTGGAGACCAGCTACTTCCAAGTAGTTGAGCATTGAACCCAGTGATTAACCAAGCGCAGGTGAAATGCAGGGGAGTCTTCATGCTCGTGCCCGACCCTTGGCTTGGAAGCTCACCATGCGAGGTCTGAGCAGCACGTGGCCATCTTGACATGTGGGGGAAGCGAAGTGTCTGTGGGTGAGGAAAGACTACATCTGAACTCCCCACTCAGAGCTGGATTCGTGCCACTAAAGAAGGATCCCACTGCCCCACGGAAGAGGGGCATTGAATAGCATCACTGAAGAGCAGAGAGTCAGCGATGCCCCCTTTCCCAGCCGCCTGGGGGATCGGGGTGAAGAGGGCCTGGTGCCTGTGCTAGCAAACCACCCTGGGCCGCAGGCAGCTTTGATGCAGAAGAGACACATCTGACAAGGTATTGACGAGCTGAGAAGACGGAGACAAGTCATGGAGAGGTGACCACAGCCCTTATGACCCACGGAGTCATGGGCAGACCCTGGAGGAGCAAAACTGCAGACTAACTGTTAGAGTTACTGACTCATCACTAGGACAGACACAGAGTGGACACACTGAACAAGGCGCTCGCTCCAGCCCGTCCGAGAGAGGAGCGGTTGGCGTGACAGACGTGCCTGGTGGTCAGGTGGTAATTCAGCATCGCAGGTGGGCAGCAGGCTGCGAGGAGCCAGTGTTTCAGGGCTGGATAGTCTCCTGAGGTTATGAACTCAGATCCTCCCCAAAACACGTACAAGTCACATAAAGAAACCTCCGCGCTCTGTTTATTTCACATGAGATATGCCTTGCACACCAGTATCTGTTTTCTTCGCTTTCTCTGGTCATGGTAAGTGGTTATGTCTGTAAGAGCGGTGCCTCTGGGATTTCAGAGGCCAGTGGCATGGCCTGCATTCTGCTCTCCATCTCCAGCTTTGCACCTCCCGCTGCCCCACGCACCTGGCCATGCCATCCTTACATGCAGGTGCGGTGGTGACGTCGAATAGTCCCTGTCCCCTGCACGGAAGTCCGCATCCCACAGCCAGTCCACAGGGTCTGGCCTGCCTCCCTCCTGCCCCTACTACCCTCCCCACGCCACCCGCCTCCATGCCCTCTGTCTCCAGAGCTGCTTCTAGTCGAGTTCCTGAAACAGTCTCCCTTCTTAGGCTCATGTCTGTGCCACTTCTGTTTTGCTTGGGATGTTGAGAAATAGCCTCTTCTCCACACATCGTGTGTCTCCTTCAAAGCCCTTCGCAGCGTCACCCTGGCGGGGCCTCCCTGACTCCCTGAACTGGCTGCTCTCGTTTTCATGACAGAGTGCCTGTTCGCATAACATTTATCACGTCGTTCGTTCATCCAACAGCTGTTTGCTGCGTGCCCACCATGCGGCCAGCATGCGGGCGCCAGGGGAGCGGTGAGCAGTGGGTCGAAAGTGGTGCTGGCTTGTCTGAGTCCCCGGGCACAGGTGCCTGAGGGGGGTCTTGGGTCTCTGAGCCTGAGTCTCCAGTGCTGCTAAGAGCCTGCCCAGAGGAGGCGCCTAGACCATGTGCTGGATGGGCGTGACCGAATGCAGATTTCACCATTACCAGGTCCAGACAGAAGCTCAGAGCCAGGATCCCCTTCCTGAGCTCTTGAGTACGGAGGCCTTGCGTCTCCATTTAGACCATGGAGCCTGCCCACAGCCCGCTGGCTTTTCTGTCTCCCCTGGTCCTCCCAGGATAGACATGGGTGTCCGGAAGAAAGCCGTAACTAGAACAGCTTTGGAAAACTGCTTTGGGCGAGGAGAGGTGTGAGCCTGCCGTAAAGGTCTCACCCAGGTGTGGGCCAATTCCAGCACGACTTCGTGATGACGGCCAATAACGCCGAGCGAGCGAGCTCTGCAGTGCTGGGGGCGGGCCGGCCTTCTACATAGCGAGACTTGTGCGCGTGTGGGTGGTTATGTCTAGAGATTCATCATGTCCGTAGAATATACAAATCCGAATACATGCAATGCTGTTTCATAACATGTTTTTATAGTGTGCGGAACTAATTCTTCTTTTCAAGTGAACGTCATTGGGTTTGTGTTGTCACAGGGTGGTATTATGCAAGTGTTTCAAGAGCAGCCCCGGGGTTTTATAGGAACCTCGGGCTGGTGTGTGGGTGGTAGTACTGAGGGGCTGGGAGGTCAGACCTGATGTTCATGGTAACCAGGCAAACCCAAGCCAGGCTTCTTGGTAAGAATCTCACCAGCAGATTGTGAGATTGGGACGTACGCACGAGCGCGGGCGTGCCTGTACCTCTGGCCTCTGTGCCACGCGTTCGTGCTAAACTTTGCTCTCCTGATCAAGGATTCCTGAAGCTCTGCTATTCGAAGACAGTAACCAGGTCTCCTCTCCTCCCCTCCCTCCCTCCCTCTCTCTTCCTCTCCCCCCCCCCCCCCAACAGTGTGTATGGCTGCCCCTTGGCTAAAAAAAGAAAAACCCAAGATAAGCAGCCCCAGGAGCCTGCTCCCAAGAGAAAGCCGTTCGCGGTGAAGGCGGACAGCTCCTCGGTGGACGAGCGCTACGAGAGCGACGGGTCGGACGACACAGACGAGAAGGAGGAGGACGAGGAGGAGGACTCGGAGGACGAGGATGAGCCGAGGGAGGACGAGGAGGAGGACCGCGAGGAGGAGGAGGAGGAGCTGGAGGAGGAGCTAGAGGACGAGGATGATGAGGACGGGGAGGACGAGGAGGACGAGGAGGATGACGAGGACGAGGAGGAGGACGAGGAGGAGGAAAACGGTAACCTTAAACCCTAGCAACTCCTCCGCAGTGACTTGGGCTGGTTCCTCAGCGGGAATTCCTGGTGTTAGTGTTGGTGACGCTAGCGATTGCCCCATAAATGGGTCTTTCCTGCCAGTGCTGAGAAGAGTGGCCACTTGCCCGTCTAACTTGTGTCGTAAAGCATTCCTCTGACCTGTGTCAGATGTTAGATTCCCTTCCACACAGTCCTTACTCAGCTTGGTGGTCACAGAGCTGCTGAGACCCTCAGTGTGCACTTTGATGAGCTCAGCACTGTATCCACAAAGGGACGTTCCAACCTGGTCGCTCATTTGGCAAATGCTCAGATGCTCCACCGAGAGGCGCTGTTATTGGCTAAAATAGGGCTGCTGGGTGCTTAGTCCACACGCCTCCTGGGTGGGCGCTGTGGGACCACTGGGCTGCGACGGGGTGGTAGTCTCGCCTGTCAGTTGCCAGGGCCTTTGTTTAGTGCCTGTCCTGTTGGGACAGAGGAATGAAGAAGCCGACATCGGAGCCCGTGGGGAGAAGGTTTCCGCTGAGGCACCGGCGCTGTGGGGGACGCTCTGTGGGAGCCCACTTCCCAGGGCAGAGTGTGTGTCTGGGGCAGTGGTTCAGGGTGGCTCTGCTCTCTCCCGTTTTCTGTACTTTGCCTCAGAGAAATGCCAGAACATCTTCCAAAGTGAAGGGATATTTTTCCTCACGCTTCTTCCTTGGGCTCAAAGCTGTTCAGGAAACGAAGTCGGGGATGGTTGTTGCTCAGGACCCAGGACGGGGTGAGCCAGGGAGCGAGCAGGCGTCTAGATCAGGGGGTGAGGCGGTTGTTGATCCTTCGGAGTCACAGCAGTTTATTTCAGAAAACCTGAACTTCATGAAACAGTCCAGCTTCTGAGAGTGGCTGACAGCCCTTATGAAGACGATTTGCCACTCATGTTTACAGACGTGTACAGACATACCTGCACGTGCATGTACACACACACACGTTTCATGAATCAAGGTTCCACCTGTGATCATGCAGAGCTTGGGGTGGAGACGCCTGATGAGGTGACGGGGCACACAGTGGATGGCAGCACCCCAGGCCCTGCGGTCACTAAGAGACGACGGGCAGCCTCAGCCTGGGGGAGAGGCAGTAGCCCCGCAGGAAACGTGGGCAGCCGGAGAGCAATTTGGCAAATCACTTCTGGGCACCGTTTGAAATGTGGGTGGTTTGGGGTGAAATCGTGAGTTGTGGGCTGATTCATGATTTGGAAGTGACCATGGCCTATTACAGAAGTGGTGGACGTGCTCTTTGTATTCTCATGCTGTTTGGGCCGCAGGGACATTAACGTTGGGAGTCGTGGTTTCCGTGTGCGATGGTCCGTGTGGGAGAGTTGCGTGTGCATCATTGCACCAAGGGTCCCACCAGGTCTCAGGTGCTGCTCTCCGTCTGCTTGAATGAAACTTGCAATTGTGGGTTACTTAGGGTCATATTTTATTTTTTTAATATATCTTTGTTGATGTCAGAGAGGAAGGGAGAGGAGAGAGAGAGAGAAACATCAGTGATGAGAGAGAATCATTGATTGGCTCCCTCCTGCACACCCCACTGGGGATCAGGCCACAACCCGGGCCTGTGCCCTGACAGGGAATCGAACTGTCACCTCCCGTAGGTCAACGCTCAACCACTGAACCACGCCGGCTGGACTGGGTCATCCTATATAATAAAACCCCAATATGCAAATCGACCAAACCACGGAACCACCGGTCGCTATGAAGTGCACTGACAACCCGGTGGGGGGGGGGGGAGGGTCAGATGCTAAACACAGCAGCTGCCCCCTAGTGGTCAGTGCACTCCCACAGGGGGAGCGCTGCTCAGCCGGAAGCTGGGCTCACGGCTGGCGAGCACAGCGGTGGCGGGAGCCTCTCCCACCTCCGCGGCAGCACTAAGGACCCCTCAGGGGATGTCCACTGAGGGATCCCAGACTACAAGCGGGCAAGGCCGGGCTGAGGGACCCCTACCCCCTGTGCCCAAATGTCATGCACCGGGCCTCTAGTATTTTAAATAATTACTTTTAAGGTACAAAACAGACCCATTTTGAAAGAGCAGTCAGCATTATTGAAATGGCTTTACAATGGGACTCTGTAGGGCTTTTTATTCTGACTTGGAGCATCACTGTTTAAAAGTGGGATCGCAAATCAAAACTGATGACTCCAGAGAACAAGGACATGGGCGTGATGACCCGTGAGGCAGCACCAGGAGCGGCAGCTGCCTGGGCATCGTGTCAGCCCCGTGGGGCCCGCTCTCAGCAGGTACGGGGTTGGCACCTGAAGCTTATTGGGATGTAGGTTCCAGAAAGCAAATACCCGTTCAGAGGTAAATAATCAATTTCTGGGCTCCTGGTTCCCGAATTCAGGCTGCACATCCTGATCTCCAGGTAAGCACCTTCTAGAATAATCTACAACATGAACTTTAAGGGACTTGCCTGGAACCACTAAGAGAGGCTCATGGTGGAAGGTGTTGCGAGGTTACTACGTGCTGCTGTGTGAGAATCCCGCTCGCAGTCTCCTTGGCGAGTGTGATCGCGGACTCCCTTTCAGATGCCGCCCCGGCAGTCCTGCATCCCGGGAACACTCAGATCACGGGAATGGCCACGGGCCACCCTCCACGGTCCTGTGGCTGCCAGTGCTCTGCCGGGGCCCCAAGTCTCGCTTGATTTCTAGTCCAAGGAAGGTACCCCTCAGCCCCTCGAAGAAATCACTGCAGAACCTGGTTCCTGAGGCAGGTTCTCCTGGCTTCTCTTTTGTGGGGAACAGTGTCCCCTGGGGGAGCCCCCCAGCAGGTGATCCAAGACCCCACTTAGCCACTGTCACATGGAGCTATTCCAGGGGATGGCACTCCAGCTATTTCATAAATCCCAGGGTCAGAATCTTCCGGAGGGTCCTAGACCAAGGGGCCTGGACAGCTTTGTTGATAGAACACTCGTTTTACATGCTCACGCTCCTAGCTATGTCTCACTCAGTAAAATAGGCTTTGAAAGGCAGATATCTGTCAGTCTCCTGTTTTGATAGCCTCACTTACCAAATTGCTGTTTTACCCAACTGCTCCATTCAGCGCCAGCACCACTGTCGGCAGGTGGGACCTTCTGCGGTGGCAGCAGTGTCCGGTATGCGAGGTGCGGGGGCATGCGGGGCCTCCGTGGGGTGCTTCGTCCTCTCCTGCGTGCTGGGCAGACAGCAGGCATTTGCCTATAATGACCAGGGATCTGGGCCGCCGCCTCGAAGTCAATCTCAGTTCCTTGGTTTACACTCATGGTGACCTGCACAATCCCTGGGCCTCCAAGGCCACTGTGCCTTTTCCTTAGCGAGTCGCAGCGCAGACAGCAACCTGCGTCAGCCGAGAAGCAGAGCCATCCTGGCGGCGGGAGGAGCCTCCGGGCCGTGCGAGGGGCTGGCTCCACGTGTGTCCACACGCAGCAGGCGGTCCTCTGGCAGGAACCTGGCATCCGGGTGGGGCCGCAGGGCCGAGTGGCGATCACGTCTCATTTTCTTTACCAACAGGCTGCTGTTTCTCGTCATCCATGTGGCATTTCCCCCTCAGTTATATGTTGAAATGTGGAGTTTATTGACAGGTTTGTTTTAAGTAAAACAAGTGTATACAAACCAACAGTTTATTACACTAGCAGTCCAAGGATTATAGAAGGATGCCAGTTATAACGCGGGAAGTGGGTATTTATTTTTATTCCAAGGGTCCTCCAGCATTGCAGCCACATATGAACAAAAGGTTGCTGGCAATGGCCGTCTAAGTGGGCGCAGCGGTGGGCACTGCGGGAGGGAGGCGGGTGGAAGCTGCGCCCCGGTCGGGGCCTCGTCAGGTGCTGAGGTCAGAGGCGGAGGTTGTGCTCGGTGAGGGCTGGGTCCGGGGTCGTGGTTTCCCTCCCTGCAGAGCTCGGGTTCTTGTCATCACTTTCTCTCCGAAGAACGAGAGGGAGGAATGTCTCAGTGATTCCGTTCAGGTTACACTAAGTTCACATTTAGTTAATCCAGTGATACTTATTGTCCAGCTGGCATGTCATAGGCTGGTTTTTAGCATGAAAATTTTTATTTTCAGAATACATTTTAATGGTCTGAGTGTGCATTTATTAAACAGAAGTTTCCTGGGCGTCCTGGAGATAAGAAAGTTACTACTCAGGGGTCACAGACTTCTAATAGCAGATTTTGGATTCTTGTGATTTGAGAGATACAGGTTAAGTGGCTACTTAATGCCTAGTAAGTTATGGTTTACTTTCATACTCAGCCCACCTTCAATAAAAAGACAGCACCTTAGATAATATGTACACCCGTGTGCACCTTAGGAGTGCACACGCACCTGCCCACAGGAGAGAACCCAGAGGAAGACCGGGGCGACCTGCTGTGCAGGCTGAGCACACTTCCTGGTGCCGCCCCCACCACACTGTGTCTGCTTCTGAAACACGTGCAGACGTGGGCACCCTCTCAGACAGTTGGCGCTGCAGGACGAGCACGTGACCATTGGGTTCGATGGGGTGGAACTGGAAGCCTCCCGTCCTACAGGCTCACTGGCCTCAGCACGTTGTTCTCGGGATGCGGGGACCTAAGATGTGCGGCGCCTTCCCAGGAGCTGCATCCGAGGGGCAGTGGAGGGAAGGTGTGGATAGACGTGCTGAGAAAGTAGGACAGGGTTGCACTGGGCATGGCACAGCAAGCTGAGTGGGGTCATGTGTGGTGTGGCCTCCGCCGGCGTGTACGTTACCCAGTGTCCTGTGACCCTCCCCTCCCCCGCTGCCATCCTCAGAAGCACTGGACCTCTGGGCCTGCCTGTCCTCACTGCCCACCCACGAGACGTTCCTGCACATGAGTCCAGCTGCTAACGGGCCATTTCCTTCTGCAGGAAGTCAACTCTCTTTGAAACAAATTTAAGACAAAAATCCATCCTGTATAAATTTCTCCTCACAGAAACAGGTTTTTTTTTTTAATTGCAAAATGTCCAGGGCACGTTTTCCTTCTAAAAGACGATGCCCTGGCCCAGGTGATAAAGTGCTCTGACAGTGTGCAGTAGCGGGGCTGGGCTCTCCGTCAGACAGTGACGGGGTGAAGGCGATGAGGGTCCGCATGGGGCCTCTGAGTCCCCACGCCCCCTAGCGGGGTTGTTTTCATGTTGATTAGCCGCTCATCCTCCCAGGGTTCAGGGACACGTCCCCGAGGAAGGGGCTGTGAGATGCAGACAGACTGCAATCAGGATCAGCCGCCAGCCTGTGCGCAGTCAGCGCTAAGGCAGTGAGTCCGAGACCCAGGCGGAAGCGAAGATGGCGTGCCTAGTGTGCAGGGTTCCCACTGCAAGGGGCTGGGGCACAGTTGGGAGCAACAATATCATGACTTTTTATATCTTAGAATTAATCTCTCCCTACACCCATGAAGGCGTGGTTTTAGAGAGGTTAGCACGTGGATGTGGTGAAGTGTGTGGCTGTATGACTTCTAATTGAGTGAAGGCAGAGTTAGACATTGCTAGACATCAGTGTGTGATAAAAACTTCCTTCATGCAAACTAATTTTGTATAATCACAAAATATAATTATATCTTATGTCTTATGGATCGTCAGACACTTTGATACAAGCCAGAAAGCTTGCTGAGAATATAATGGCATGTACATTCAAGATGCAAGAAGCAGCTTAGAGCACTCGGGGAATCTCCTCTCTGTGATGAGGAGAAGTCAAAGATGTAGAAGAGTGAGTCTCATGCGGCTTCTTCCATTTGTCTCTGAGGTCTGGATGAAGGAATTGCCAGGTTATCTGCCTTGTTTTGTTAATTCGGTTTTTATTCCAGATGCTAGTTTGTCAGCATTTAGTTTAAAGCCAGGGGACTAGGTGAGTCTTCCCGCGCTGCGTGGACCCTTGTCTTGGGCAAGTCCGGACGCTCCGGGACCTCACTTCGGCTTCCAAACTAAGGACGGTGACCCTTGCCCTTCAGTCACCTCCTGTCTTGCTCCGAAGCTTAGAGAAGTCGCCCTCCAGACGGTGCTCTTGAGAGGTGAGCGGCTCAGAACTCTGAGGCAGCATTGTAGTGGGGGCTGTGGCGCCGTCCGCCCTCCATGCACACGCTCCAGCTCCCTGTGAGGCCGTGGTCTGCGCAGCAAATGTATAACGCATGTTAAGGCTGCATTAACGTGAAGGATGCAGAGCATCATTACAGCTCATCTCAAAAAAACGGGGTGCGTTTTCTATGTCCCCACAAGTGCTCCGCGTTCCCTGGGGACAGGCACTAAATAAGCATCTCCCTTTGCCCAAGAGAAACACAGAACCTAGCAGGAAAGAGGACTGAGCACAGGAAAATGGCTGTGGTTCTCCACAGAGGGCAGAGCTAGGCGGCGTGAGCCCCGGTGGAGGCTGACAGATGCGAGCTGAACAGGAGGACAAACGCTCCCAGACCCTGAAGACTGGCCGACTTGGGTTACCAAAGACGGTGTCGTGGTTTTGAAGGGCCTTTGGAGACAGATGAGGTTCATTCCTGCATGACGGGATTGAACAGTGACTGGAAGTGGAGAGCAGGGTTCCAGGTGCCCGAGTTCCCTCCCAATCAGACACACCCGGTGGGGCAGCCACACACTCAGGCCGTCCGTAAACCGAAGGACCCAAATGGGCACAGACTCTGTCCCTCTGCTGGGCCACAGATGCTCAAGGCAGTCCAGGTAATTTAGAAACTCTGAACTCTGCATGTGTGTGTGTGTGTGTGTGTGTGTGTGTGCATGTGAGTGCATGTGTGTGTGTGAGAGAGAGAGAGAGAGACAATTGGTTGGCATGTCTCAGTCTGTCACAAGTATGTGGACTTGGAACAGCTTGTTTCTGTGGGTAAAGATATAAGGACCTTCTTGTTTATAAAGCCCCAAGTTTAGAAAAGCTAGATACCTACCAGGTCATCCAGTACACAGATCCTCAAAACTTAGTGAGTAAATGAAATGTCATTCATTCACTTCTCATTCATTTGGAACCCTAATGAATAGAGTTTAAGAAAGAAACACAACTTACAATTTTTTCATTACAAGTTATCAAGCAGCATAGATCCCTTGTGAAAACTGTTGCCTTTTCTTCTGTTTGTGCTTTAGCTTATAAAATTGACAACATTTAAAATGAATAAGCTGATATATTTAAATATTTGTAATGATTTCTCATGCACTCTTTTGACCCCATCAGGCAGAATTCTCCTGCCTCCGAATGTGGGAGGTTTGACCTCCCAGCCATAGATCTACCTGAGACAGGAGGTGGGATGGTGACACCCACCTCTCCTCAGGGCAGGAGAGACGAGGGTCCCACACAGGCACATGGAGTGGGGTCCACACAGGCACACAAGGGCCCCATGGGAGCTCAGCAGCTTCCCTCCGCCACGCCACAAAGCAGGCCCTGCTGTCGGGGGGGACGGTGGGCGTCAGCCCCCAGCTCTCTTTTCTGGACCGAGTCCATTCATCGTGCGCCGGGGAAGGTGGACTTAGGAGTGGGTGGGGCGAGTAGGTCTCTGACCATCAATGGGGAACATGGTCCTCAGCCTTGTGAAGAGGGGGAGCTGCTGGGAGGCCCAGAGACAGCAGCAGAAACCACGCCCTTCGGGGGACAGATGGGCTGCAGCTGCTCCTGGGACGTGGCCTAAGCATCCACCAGTCACGCTCACAGTGGGGCTGGCGGGAAGGTCATGAGTTCAGTGTGATGGCGGCCATGCTCCACGCGCAACCCTCCCTGTGGTGTTGGGAGAGCGAGGACGTGGCACAGGCGTTCTCTCTCTCTCTCTCACTGGGCTGCTTCCTTCCAAGTTCTTAGGGTGACAGGTGTATTTCCCGGAGCACGCTGAGAGAAACATCATGGGAGTCGTCAGCCTTCTCTGACGCATGTCCTCTTTGACCAGGCGATCAGCTGCTTCAGGATGGCGCGGGTTCTCTTGTCAGCTCGTCGCCGTTCTCCGTAGGGGCAGTGACTGGCACAGGCTACCAGATCCCCAGTTACCTTTGTGGGCGGCCATGCGCCCGAGCATCCTGGCGCCGCTCCTCTGGTCAAGCCCATGAATGTGACCTCAGAGTGCACTGCGCACTCTGAGCGGGAATCGAGCTGTATGTTCCAGAACTTCTCTAGAACAGGTTGCCCCCAGTTCTTAAAAGCCTGAGCCCTGGGCCAGGGGCGTGCTGCGCACATGAGGTGGACACGCCCACTGAGGTGGACACGCCCACGAGGCTTCTCCTGCGTCTGTGGTTGGGGTGCCTCCCTCCGGCCGCCCGCCCGTTGGGACTGCGTATGTCCTACCCTCGGGGAGATGCTGGTAGGAATGAGCCAGGAGAGGGACCGCTTTTGCGGCAGACAGTTGGTGATGCTCTATGACGAATGCGGCAAATTTGATTTGCTGATGTTTAGACGGATGTGTTAGGTGTTTAAGTGTGTGGGCTAGAGAGGTGTTTTCTGTGATTAACGTGTCAAAGTACAAATCTGCTCCCCAAGAAAGGCCTTTCTGAGGGATGGCAGGAACCCATGGAGAAGGCCCTGGGCGCCTGACCTGCTCCTGGGCACAGGGAGTGCCCGCTGGCCGGCGTCCCTCCTTCCTTCCGCTCACTAGTGAGCTTCCCACGATCTTCTCATGCTGCTGTTTAATCATAGAAACAACAGGTGTGACGGTGCAGCTCCCACACCCCGTCTCCGGGCGGGAGGGGCCCAGGTGAGAAGGCCTTGACTATCGCCCGTGTCCGCGGAGCACAGAGCGGCTGCGCAGCTGGAGAGGTGCATCCAGGTGGCCTGTGGGTGTCAGACAGGATGTGCTCCGGGTGGAACGCAGCAGTTTAGGTCGTTTTTAACGTGGTCTTTTTTCTAAAACAGTTTCCTAAATACTTTTGAGACTGGATATGACAATCACACGTTATTTCTCCTGAGGCCGTGAGGGTGACTGTCACTGGGCTGCATGTCAGGCAGAGGCTGTGCTGGATGTGGTTCCGCGGCACCAGCTCCCTCAGTCCTGCTGTTCACAGGCTCGTGGTCACCGTGGACCTCCTCCCTCCAGGTCCTCACGCCCACTGAGATTCTTGTTCAGGATTCTCAGTTAATCAGACTTAGTTTCTGAATCTTACTGTGGCATTCCTGCTGCTTCACTGTGCCTTCTGATAAATTACCTCCAAAGTCAGAATCGCTCTTAACTCAGCCCAAACATGTGCTTCCGACCTGAGTGCAGAGTAGGTGTGCCCCCTCCCCCGCCCCGTGTGAGTCCTCGGGACCGGGCTTTCCTCGCGCCGCCTGAGCACCACTGGGAAGCAAACCCTTCGAAAGAGCCACTGCGCACATCTGTCTATGAGCTGACACAGGGACGCGCGTGGACTCTCACAAAGCCAGTACTGATGAGTGTAACTGTTATGTATCTGGTTGGGCTGCAGTAAATAAAGCCAATAAAGAAAAGTCATTCTCAAATTTAGAAGCAGTGAAAAGTTAATGGTTTTAAATTGTTTATTTTAAGATTAATGAAGGAGGTCAATAGTGAATATAAGTATTGTGATCGGCTCCCATCGAGCAGTCTGTTTCGTCATGTCGACACGCAGCGGGACCTCCGGTCTGTGTGGTGTGTAGGGTTGACTGCAGTTAGCTTGCTGTCCATGCTGTTGCCGCTAAACTTCACATTCTAGCCACCACTTTTTTCTTTTCTGTTCTTTTTTGTCCTTTTATTTTTACTTTCTTTGCAGAAGACCATCAAATGAATTGTCACAATAGTCGAATAATGCAAGACCCAGAAAAGGATGATAATAACAATGACGAGTATGATAACTATGATGAGCTGGTGGCCAAGTCCTTGTTGAATCTTGGCAAGATTGCCGAGGACGCAGCGTACCGGGCCCGCACGGAGTCCGAGATGAACAGCAACACCTCCAACAGTCTGGAAGATGACAGTGACAAAAATGAGAGCCTGGGTCGGAAAGGCGAGTTGAGTCTAGACTTGGACAGTGATGTCGTTAGGGAAACGGTGGACTCCCTCAAACTGCTGGCACAAGGACACGGGGTGGTGCTGGCGGAGAACATGAGTGACAGGAGCTACGCAGACACCATGCAGCAGCAGGACAGCCGGAACATGAACTACGTGATGCTGGGGAAGCCCCTGAACAACGGGCTGGGGGAGAAGCTGGTGGAGGAGAGCGACGAGGAGGTGTGTCTGAGCAGCCTGGAGTGCCTGCGCAACCAGTGCTTCGACCTGGCCCGCAAGCTGAGCGAGACCAGCCCGCAGGACAGGAACCCGCAGCCCAGCCTCAGCGGCCGCCCACACATCCGGCCAGAGGACGACTTCCCGGGCAGGACGCCGGACAGGAGCTACTCGGACATGATGAACCTGATGAGGCTCGAGGAGCAGCTGAGCCCCAGGTCGAGGACTCTCTCCAGCTGCGCCAAGGAGGACGGGTACCACGAGAGAGACGACGACACGGCCTCCGTCACCTCCGACAGGTCCGAGGAGGTGTTCGACATGACCAAGGGCAACCTGACCCTCCTGGAGAAGGCCATCGCTTTGGAGACGGAGAGGGCGAAGGCCATGCGGGAGAAGATGGCCATGGAGGCTGGCCGGAGGGACAGTATGAGGTCGTACGAGGAGCAGTCGCCAAGACAGCTGCCCGGGGAGGAGAGAAAGCCCAAACCCAGCGACAGCCATGTCAAAAAGCCATACTATGGTAAAGGTAATATTTCTACCTAAGTAAGTTCCTCGTGAAAGCGTGAGCCTGAGTAAAAGTTGTCGATGTGGTCACAATTAAGTGTGCATCACAGTAAACTATATCTCTAATGCATATTTCTTAGGGTTGATTCCAGAGTTACATATTGTGATTATGGTCCTGAAGAGCAAATAAAATGTCTGAGAAATACACAGCGCAGCTCAGGATCAAATTAGCAGAGCAGATGAATAGCAGGATGTTTCAGTGGGAAAGGCATGTCTTGGCGCACGTGATAGAAACTATCAGGATGAGCTGTGATCTTATACACGAACCACAGTCTGAGTGGCAAGGATCTGTGCAGTCAGTCGGGGTGGAGCGTGCATCTTCTAACCTGGATTCGGTAGGTGACATCACGATTTATAAAATTACCATCGAATGACAGTTATTGATAAAACCTCCCCCATAGAAAACATCCCTGAGAGAAATTGAACAGTAACAGAATGACCGATAGCATAAGACAAGGGCAGACACTGCACATTAATTATCGTAGGTGCTTGGCGGCTGGAGCCATTGGCTATGCAGGGCGTGTGTGTCCCAGGCTGAGATCAATAGCAGTTTCCTCATAGAATCGCTCCCCTCACTGATCCTGTTCAGTGTGGAAACAGTTGTGGGGTCATTTTGTCATAAAACACTGAGAGCCTCCCAGTGTGGAAGTGTTAGTGGGTTTTTATTTATGAGGTATATGAGCACATATTTGCATACATCTCTATGTTTAATTACATACATATAAGTCACTGTGTTTAATATGTATATTCCAACCTGAGCTATTGACTTCCTGTTAGAGAACAGCTGTGTCTGCTTTCAGAGGGAGGCAGGTCATAGCTGAGCCTCACGTAGAACTTGGGCACTGTACCGATTTCAGTTAGACGCTTAGACCTCAGGAAGCCACTTACAGAATGAAATTGGTGATTCCTTAAGTCCTTCCCGACGAGCCCCAAACAAGACCCTCTGTGCTGTGTGCTATTCTGTGCCTTAGAAGCACTGAGATCCTCCCGTGGATCTGATGGTGAGGTTCAGGAATTTGGTTTGAAAAGCAGTTGCTATGTAAACTTCAAAGGATAAGAAAACCTGCATTTTCTGCTGTGACAGAGTGTGTATTCTCCTCTCAATGTGCACGTAGCCCCGCAGCACGTGGGCAGCGCTACGCCAGGTGCCCAGGGCACGGCCTGAGCCAGAGGAATGCAGCTCCTGACCTGAATCGAGCCCGGTGCCGCCTCAGTGATGCCGTGCAGGCAGAGCCGGGGCAGGTGTGGACGTGAGGAAGGGTTGTGCTCAGGCCACAGAGGGCAGCTCAGCGGAGCCTCGGGCTGGCTTTGGTGCTGTGAAGACCAGACAGGTGGCATGTACGTTGTGACTACAGTGGAGTCTGTTAGAAATGGTTAGATGTTTGAGAATCATCTCAACATTTTAGGAAGAAATAGTGTCTCCGCCATGGGCTTGCTCGGGTGGCCACGCGCTAGGTTCTGACCTAGAGGTCTGCAGAGTGGACTGTGGTGGGCTCCGCGCAGAGGGCACAGCCAAGTGCCAGGAAGCCGTGGGCACTTCGGGCATCCCTCCTCTGGTTTCCGTGGCTCCTTTAAGCCCAGAGTTTTCTGTAGATATTGATTCATTTTGTTTTGTTACGGTTGCTTTGTATGGTTTTGTTCTTTGTAAGGAATGGAATTCAAATGGCTTGCCTCCCCTAAATCACTGGGGATGGGGTGGGCAAGAACAGTAAAGCTGAGGTGTGCTTTCCCCTGGAACGGGGAGGGCTGGGACTTGGACTTTCCAGACGAGCTGAGGGCATGGACCCCACCTCTTCCCAGCTGTTCCAGCTCTTCTTCCTCAGTCAGTGTGTTCCCCATCGTCCCCAGTTTCTTGTGAAGATGCCATAGTCCTGTCAGAGCCAAATTAATGTGGCCAGGCAAGGACCCAGCGTGGGCGAAGAGATGAATGCCCTTGTTTAAAAGTAGCTTCTCACCAGCACGGCCAGGCAGCCCTCCAGCCAGAGCATCCACAGTCTGTTCTCGGCTCCTCTGCTGTTTTATTAAAGATGAAGGGAACACGCGTACCAGTTCTCATTTATACGCAATCTTCTCAAAATGTTGTAAATGATAAACCAGTAATCTTTCCAGAATCCTGAGCTAAGACAAAAAAGGTTCATCCTGAAATGCCTTTATCTGCTTCCTACGCCTCACTGGACGGGTGCGGGAGCAAGCTGAGCCCGGCACACGAGTCTCTTGGGTGTTGTGGTTGAACTGTTGGTCTGTTTGCTTGCTGGGTTGTTTTGTGTTTGCTCCTGTGTTTGCCTTCAAGATGAATTGGGATTGCAAGAAAGAAGGAAGCAAGGGGGGTAGTGGTGAGGGCGAGTGGCAGCCCCAGCCCGGCTCACACATCGAGAGGAGATTATGCCCTGTGTCTTCCAGCACCTGAGGCCGTCTGAGCCACACTGTGTCCGCACACCTGACCTTGACTTCAGAATACTTTCAAAATCTGTGAATGATCTGTTAGGAAATGGTACATGTCCTGATGAAAAAGAGACACTTAATTATTAATAATAGTTAAAATTTACATTTTGTCCTTCAAAGTCATTTATGTCTAGGTTATAACCTTAATCAACATTTTTCTATGAAACTGTTACTCTGTGCTTTGGTATTCACATTAATTAATGTATACCGAGGTTACTATGAGATTACTCACAAGGCAGTGAAATGCTAGGCTTTGGGGACATGCATGTAGGAGACACTCCAGCGTGACATCTCAACGTTGACATCGCAATAGCCTGTTTTTAGATTTGTCTCCAGCGACTACGATCCCCAGTAGGTCAGGAAGCAGCAGACAGCATCTCTAGGACGCGCCAGCATCAGCGCTGGTTTTAGAGAGTGCAGGCCTGGGAGAGCCAGTTCCATAGAGCAGTGCACTAGCCAACAAGTAAAGGGTCTCTTACGGAAGCAAAGGGCTTAGATGTCCCTGCGAGCCCTTTGTCTATTTCCCTTCACGTGAAGGACTCAAGGAAAAGTCCTTAAGGCTTTTAAAAATTTTAAGCCAGGCTTTTTTCTTTATATAAAATGAATACTTAACCAAAAGTAAAACATGTTTCTCACAGTCATGATTGGCTTGATTAGTAAAATCTATAATAATAAATGCGTAATATGCTAATTAGACCAGACGACCTTCCGGACGAAGCCGGGGCTGTGAGGGAAGCCTGGGTCCCGGGTGCCTGCCAGTGGCCAGAGAGAAGCCTAGGTCCTGGGTGCCAGAGGGAAGCCGGTGCCGGCAGCTGGGGGAAGGAAGGCCTACTCTTGCACGAATGTCATGCATCGGGCCTCTAATCTCTATATATAAAAGCCTAAGCGACCTTTATGACTGGATGACCGGCCGGTAGCTGTGACACGCACTGACCACCAGGGGGGCAGATGCTCAATGCAGGAGCTGCCCCCTGGTGGTCAGTGTACTCCCATAGCTAACCTCGCGCTGTCCCTCCCCCCTGGCCAGCTGGCCAGCCCCAATCGATCAGCCCTGATCGGGACTGGGCGAGACAGCCCGGATTGTCCCCGATCGCCGGCCAGGCCAAGGGACCCCACCCGTGCACGAATTCCTGTACCGGGCCTCTAGTATTAATATAAAAGCACCGAACCCCTGGACCGAGTCATAGTGCTCACTGTCTGTTGATAATCTGCGCACCTGGTTTTCAGAAACAATGTTTTGCACACTCACGGTGTTGTTTGGTCTGAGCTTTATCTTAGACTATTTCTCAAGTTATTTTCTGCATGTTCATGCACTGGGTCCATCTGGGCATAGAAGTAAATGTGAGCAGTATGGCTGCATTTCTGCCTCGGGCTCCTCCCCCAGCAGCTGCAGAGCCGCTGACCTGCGTGCACGTGTCCCATCCCAGGGCTTCCTCAGTCCCCGTGCACGCAGAGGAGCCACCCAGCGCCTGCGGCAGCACTGGGACAGCTCTGAGTGCACGTCCCGTCAGGCGGGGTCCCCCCTCTGGGGTCATTTGCTTGCAGTGCCTTCTGAGAGTTCAGCTTATTTCAGAAAATCTCTAAATTGACGTGCTACCCAGCAGTGTTGCAGAGAATACATTTCAACACCAGCAGACCTGTCCTCGTGTTGTCTTCAATCAGGCACTCCACAAGAAAGAAGCCATCAGCCAAAGGGTGTCTGATGGCAGGACCCACAGTCAAATTCCACAGCAATTGCGCAACCACCATGGTGTGGCTTTGTTCTCTGAGAAGGTCACTGTCTCATTTCGTTGGTTTCTGTGAGCTTATCATGTAACACACGGGAAACAACCAAGAGTGCAGTAGGGACAGTCTTGTTTTCTTTAGCACAGAAAGTAAGGTATTTTATGATTCATGATTACACTGTTTAAGGTCAGAAATCACGCCAAGCCAAAGACCTACGCAAAAGCCCGATGCCACGGCCGTCTCCCTGTCACCTGCTTTGTCTCTTTACTCATCAAGGTCTCTTCAGAGTGTGAAGTGATCACATGGTCTTCAGTGGGTAAAGGATTCACTCTCTTGACACCTGTTGTCGCTTTTAGATCCCTCGAGAGCAGAAAAGAAAGAGAGCAAGTGTCCAACCCCAGGGTGCGATGGAACTGGCCACGTAACTGGGCTGTACCCGCATCACCGCAGCCTGTCCGGATGCCCGCACAAAGATAGGGTCCCTCCGGAAAGTAAGTCTGCCTCACCGACCCCGCACACACCGACGGCCCCTCTGTCATCTCTCTTGCCTCTGTCATTTCCATCTGTCCTGACAGGCAGCCCCTCCTGCAAGTGCACACAGGCCAGCAGGCTCTGGAGCTCGCCCTCCAGCGGGCAGCATTTCCTGTGTCCTTCCTGCGGGACTGGCCTAGGATGGAGCCGGCACCAGGCTTCCTCTGCCCCAGGCAGGCCTGGCCTCCAGGCCGCAGCTCACGCTGACCTGCTCCGCAGCCTCAGGCAGTCTCCTCACCAGCGCAGAGCTGAGTGCAGATGGTCCCACATCCCTTCCAGCTTGAAGCTGTGGGAGCCTTGAGGAAACCCCTTATCTGGACCCATTATGCGTAAATGTCCATCAATGTTTCTATTTGTATTTTACTGCATTTTATTCCAAAAGTCTGTTTCATGTCATAGTTGTCCCACCATTTCCACACAATAAAATCTCAAGTGAGGAGGTTACGCAGGTGGTTTTGATCCCACACATTGATTTTAATCAGTTAGGTTCTGAGAATATGCAATAAATTTTTAAAAACAACTAAGTTTTCTTTAGAACTGAACCAATGTACACATTTTTATTTTTCTCACAGCACATGAAGTATTCCAACTGTTTTGTTTTTTAATATATTTTTATTGATCTCAGAGAGGAAGGGAGAGGGAGAGAGAGAGAGAAACATCAATGATGAGAGAGAATCACTGATCGGCTGCCTCCTGCACACCTCATACTGGGGCTGGAGCCCACAGCCCGGGCATGTGCTCTGACTGGGAATCAGACTGTGACCTCCTGGTTCATAGGTTGACGCTGAACCACTGAGCCCCACCGGCTGGGCTAAAAACAATTAGAAGTGATTGCACAGGGAAATGGCACATTTTCAGAAACGACCTTTGAGTCTAAGATCCTGACTGTGAGTCTCAGGATCTTTCTCATTGTCTGAGACACAGTTTCTAGTGAGGAAAGTGGAGTCCATTGGCTGGAGATGGCACCAGACAACCAGCTGACTGTGTACAGGGACTTCTGAGGGTGGCCCCATTAAATGGCTGACTTTGGGGTACTTGAGGCCCATCTGGCAGAACCCGGAGAAGTTCCCAGGAGCTGAGGCTTAGGACAGGCTTCGCGGGGCATGTTCAGGGGAGATGTTTTAGAAGCTGTTGGGACTCAGTTTTCAGGCGGCTGCTGAAAATAATAAAGCCTGTTCCTGCACGTGCCCTGTGAGCAGACGAGAGCAGGAGTGGGGACCGCGCTGCCCGTGTGTTACATGAGCAGGGAGACAGCATGTGGCCGCAGCAGCTTCCCCCCAGCCGGGCCACCGCGCACGCAGCCCACACTCATCAGACCCCTCGGAGCGTGCAGCCCACAGGCAGTGCCAGCCGGTTTTTCAGATGAGGAAAACTCGGGCAAGTGCGTCACCTCCTTCCCAGTCAGCACAGGGCCTGGCGAGTGGAAGACACTCAGTACTTTCAGCCCAGCAAGAGCAGGTGCGCGCTCGCCCGGGGAAGATGCCTGAGCGAGATCTGGGTCCACACCCATCTGGATCCAAGACCTGGTCTGATCCGGCCTCGTCCTAGCCAGCCCTGCGACCTTGAGCACGGCACAAGCTCTCTGTACTTGGTTTTCCTCATCTGCAAAATGAAGCATTAGGACGAAGCCCTCGAGCCTTGAGAGAAACAGCCTCTTTCCGCCATTTCTCTGCAAGGCACACATTTCACCTTCGGAGGAGAAGACGGGTTTCTCCTCAGGGCTGACCAGCCTCCTGACTCCATATTCTCCCGGAAGAGTCTCAATGGAGCAGAAACCGGGGCCGTGTCCTGACAGCCGCCTATGAAGGCCACACCTGTCACGCCTGCGCCCGGCACGTGGGAGCAGCTCTGGCGCTGGCCCACTAATTCCTTCCAACATGGACTCGCATCATTCCTTAGAATACCGTGAAATGTAAACAGCCGCACTCCAGGTGGATTCCATACAGGAGTCTGTCGCCCCAGTTTGCAACACATTGTGTGAGGAACAGAGGCCGCCCCACTGAAAGAGACCCCGCTCTGTCCTCCAGGAGCCCCCACCTGGCTGAGACAGGGCATGCCCACAGGGCACATGTGGCCTCTAGGGACACAGGCTCCGCAGCAGCTGCGGACACGCCCCAGACACCAGGGTGAGGGCTTCCCCGGGGACCTGCAGGCTGCACTGCTGTCCCGCCTGTGACAGAGAGAACCACACGTCCTCTGAACGCTGCCGGAGCCGTCCACACAGGAGCCCGGCTGGAGGAGGCGGCAGAGGCACAGGAGGCTGGGCAGCTCGGGAAGCATCCCCGGGGCAGGCTGGCAGGGCCGGAAGAGGGCACATGGGAGAGGCAGACACTGAGGTGGAGGCCAGGGCTGGTGCCTCGGAGCGCGATCAGGTGGTGACGGCAGTGATAGGTGTCGGGAGCTGGGAAGTAGGGAGACAGTGGCCTGGGTTTGTTTTGTGAAACAGGGAGTGTGGCTGACGGGCCTGAGGCTGCCGGGAGGGAGGGCTGGAGGCTGGAGGAGGTCAGATGCGCAGCTGCTCTGGCTCTGTCCTCGGCGGCGCTGCAGGAACTGGAGGGGAGTGGCCCAGACGGGGGCTTGAAGCAGAGAGCAGAGGAGCCCCCGAGGGAGTGCAGGATGGAAACTCAGAGGAAGACGAGCCGAGGGCGAAAGGCAGGTGGAGGGGCCGCGGGGCCGAGAGGACAGTGTTGTGCGAAGGGGACACCTGGGAAAAGGAGAAGGACGTGAGGACGGCGGTGAAGAGCAGGAGAGATGTGGCCGAGGAGGAGAGGCAGGTGGTCCCTCTCGAGTGGGGTCTGTGGCCACTCAGCAGGAGACGCAGGTGCAGGCAGTTTGAGGTCTGAGCCTCGGACATGCATGAAGCTGTTTGCATCTCCAGGAGAGACTGTATGAGAACTGTCAGCACGGAAGGAAAACGTGTTGATTTGAGGGAAGCGGTGTCCTGGGAAGCGGTGTGTCGTTACAGCAGGATGGTCCGGAGAGGAGAGGAAGGAGTGACGGCGGGCGACCGTGCGGCAGAGCACGACCCAGAGGCAGGGAGAGGGCAGGTGGGTGCTGCCTCCTCCGAGCCGGCAGAGACCCAGGGAGTGGACCAGGTCCCCGGGAAGACAGGTCCCCCGAGTCGATCACTGCAGACTCGGCTGAGAACTGCAAAGGCAAACCCAGGTTGAAGGAACTGTCCAGAGTGAAGGATGCAAAGTGGCCTCAGGTGTAAGCTGGCGGTGTGGCACAGCACGGACGCTGCGCACGCTACGGGAGAGGGAGACTGTTCTGGAAGGAAGGTTTGTAGGAAGTAGTCATGGACTCGTTTGGGCAGACTCTGTTTTTAGGGGGCCTTCCATGCGCACCTGCCTTAGGCAGACCTCACTCCGAGGGACGCTCCCACAGGTTCCTGCCGTGTGTTCTCCGGGAAGGTAGCCGGGTGTGCTGGGCCAGCGACATGGGTCACATCTCTTGACTGCCCACCCTCACTTCTCACCCCCATCTACCTTCCCCATAGCCCAGAACAGTGGCCTGTCCACTGAGGAGCAAGGCTGTGCACACAGCCCGACCTGGCCACGGCGAGTAGCTGAGCGTGCCCCTGGCCGCTGGCTGCTCCCGGGCACCACAGCGGGCGACCGCGTCCCCTTGCTGGCCTCACGGCCCAGCAACGCAGCACTGACTATTCCAGCTCACTCCTTCGAAGAAGAATAAAGTGCTCAATCCCTAGGTGGAAAGCCACCATTTAATTCATTTCATTAAAAATAAGGTTTGGGGTTCCTGTCACCATGGCCGCCGTGCCCTCATGACACTGTGTCTGAGGCAGAGGCGTGTGTTGGAACCGTCTGGTCTGCGTGCTGCTGCCTGGCGATCGGGCTCAGTGCTTGTGGGGGGGGGGGGGGGGGGGCAGATGGGCCGCGCTGGGGACGTCCTCACATCCCGACCTCCAGCCCCACACGGTGCACCCCGCTCTGCATGCCCCTCAGATGAGCCTTCTCCCGCTTCCCACGTGTTTCCCTGACCATGCCCATCATGATGTCTGCAGGCCTGTCAGTCATACACGAGCCACTTTGTTAAAATGACTGCGTCCTCTTGTACCTGGACCATTGCTGTGTTTTAATGCCACGTGTTTTCTCTGCTCTCCCTGTCAAGTTCTTGCCATGCATGAGAATGTTCTCAAGTGTCCTACTCCGGGCTGCACAGGGCGCGGGCATGTAAATAGCAACAGGAACTCTCACCGAAGGTAAGCACAGCCCCTGCGCCCTGCCTGCAGGGGAGCCCCGGGAGCCCCTCTCTTCCCGCCCGACGCACCCTCATCCAGAGGATGGAGACTTGGTCCCATCGCGCTCAGAGTTTGATGCTCAGATCCCTCTGTCATAGAGGGGATTTTTTAATGGTCTCACTCTCCTTGTCGTGACGGGGTAACAGTCCCCCTGGGAGGTGCCATCCTTGCTGTGACCTCTGAGAGGGAGCCGTGAGCATGTGCAACAACTGGAAGAAACAGTACAGGCTCCTGGTGCCCGTCAGGAGGGACTGGGTCACACCCCTCAGACAGGGCGGGACTTGGAACCCAGGACGGAGTGGGCTGCCAGCTCTGCTGGACCCTGCCCGGGGGAGGGCAGCAGCAGCAGCAGCAGCCTTCCTGCCCACTGCTGTCTGCCCTGCTCACAGCCATGCTCTGCGCTGAGTGAAGTCCAGTTCTCCTTCCTCCCTTGTTCTTACCCCCACTGAGCTGCAGCCCTCCCGTCAGGGGCTCCTTGGCCGTAGGCAGAGCAGTTTCGTCCTCGCGTGCCTGCAGCCGTGTCCAGCTCCACATACCTGACGTACATCTTAGTCTAAATGCTGGGAGTCCCTGCAATGTTTGCTCTTCCCACTGGCCAATTTGGTCACTTGTGTTAAATTATAATAAGTCGGATCACATCCCTGCCACCCCCAGCCCTTGGTGTATGTCCTGGGCGTGTGCTGCAAAGGAGGCAGCAATGGGAGTAAGGGTCGTGCTGAGTGTGACTCGAAGCTGTGTTTACAGACCAGCTCCTCGGTCAGATCTCACACAACCCCACGTGCACAGAGGGAGGTCCACGGTGCCTGTGGTTCGTGGACTGTGCAGTCACACAGACAGCAGACACTGAGGTCTCAGGAAGGACAGGCTCCAGCACAAAAGAGCAAGTCTGGGTGGTCCCTGAGCATCCAGCTCCAGAGCCTCTTCCAGGGGGCCTTGGACTGTCCTGCTGTCCCCCCATCTCTCTTCCGGGTCACCAGCCATGCACTGTGGTCAGTGGTGCTCGGGGGTCGGCCCAGACCTCCGTCTCTGGTGCCAGCCAGAGAGCTGCCCTGCCTGGGCCACTAGACACAGCCTGCCCTGCGGCAGTCCCTCCTCCAGACACGGGGACCGTCCCCGAAGGCAGCCTGGGTCTAACGCTGACTGGCTTACACTCTTGAATGTCTTGGGCTGGCTGGCTGTCGTAAGAAAGCTTCATGTGCACTTCACACAGGCACACCAGCAGGCAGCACTGTCTGCTGGGGGCAAGGGAATACCCACTCTCCTGTTCCCACCATCAGGAGCGCCAGGCAGTTTGGGAGATCACCCCCCATTCCTGCTAGGATGTGGTTGTGCTGATCAGGGAGGGGGCGGTGGCTCAGTCGGGGGTGGTGTGTGGAGCCGTTGGGGAGACAGCTGATGCCTTTCTGTGCTTGCAGCCTCTCTGGATGCCCTATTGCTGCCGCGGAGAAGCTGGCAAAGGCCCAGGAAAAGCACCAGAGCTGCGACGTGTCCAAGTCCAGCCCGGCCTCCGACCGGGTGCTAAGGTACAGCTCCGAGGGTGCGGGTCCGCGGTCCGTGCAGGCAGCCCCCAGCCAGCTCAGGGCTGTGCAGGAGGCGATGCCATGCTCGCGGGCAGGCGGGAAGCTAGAGCGCTGTGCTGGGAGCGAGATGAAGCGCACCGCACCACACGGGCCTGTGCGGGCAGGAGGTGACACACTCCTGGGCTTTGGCGAGGAGCTCGATTCGGGTTTCTCCCTGGTAGCTCGCTGCTCTGAGGCTGGGTGGGATTCTCCCAGCTGCTGCTGCCAGAGAGGATCTTCCTACTAGGCTGCGAGGCCAGGCACCACCTGCAGGTGGCGGCAGTGTTTCCTTCCAGCACGTCCGTGATGGCAGCCCCTCGCCAGCGTGGAGGCGTCCTGAGTGGGAGCCTGGAGCTGCCCTCCCCCTGTCCTCAGACACCCAGTGCCGAGAGGGTGGACTGACCTGCCCCAAGACTTCATCCCTAGGTGATAAACCAGGAAAGTCCTCAGCATTATCAGGCTTAGCCCGCTGTGAGTCAAGCTTAGAAAAGAGGAGAGAGAGGAAGAAACCCACACTCCCACCACTCGGTATCAGCTCGCATGTCTGCCTGTGAGCACCATGCTGACAGCTGCAGGTCCTGCTGTTTAGTCCCCAGCTCGCCCCAGGCGAGAGTCAGTGTGTCCACAAGGCCGGAGCCGGGCTCTGTCTTGGAGCCAAGGAGGGTGACCCGCCTCACTGTGAGAAAGAGAAACAGCCCCTCACACTTTCATACACACTCACACTCACACACACACTCACACACAAGCACTCGCACACACATTCATACACACATGCTCGCACACACACTTGCACACACTCACACACATACCCCCACAACTCACACACACTCCCAAGTCTTGCCTCTGTTACATTGTCATCTTGGACAGATCATGTGGCCGCAGTCACCAGGCAGAGGACACGTCACCTTTGTGGTCTGTTGAGTATGGTTCCCAGTTCAGAGAGGATTCTGCCATAGCCCTTCAACTCAATAGGAAAGTTAAATCCTTTTTAAAAGTGGGAAATACTTAAATAAACAAAACTAAGAAAAACTATCTGTGGTCCTGACCTTCAGAGAGACCCCTCAGTCAGGCTTGGCATGTATTCTTCTAGACCAGTGGTTGGCAAACTGCGGCTCGTGAGCCACATGCGGCTCTTTGGCCCCTTGAGTGTGGTTCTTCCACAAAATACCATGTGCAGGCTCACACGTACAGTGCGATTGAAACTTCGTGGCCCATGTGCAGAAGTTGGTTTTTGGCTCTCAAAAGAAGTTTCAATCGTACTGTTGATATTTGGCTCTGTTGGCTAATGAGTTTGCCGACCACTGTTCTAGACCAGTGGTTCTCAACCTTTCTAATGCCGCGACCCTTTAATACAGTTCCTCATGTTGTGGTGACTCCCAACCATAAATTTATTTTTGTTGCTACTTCGTAACTGTAATTTTGCTACTGTTAATGAATCGTAATGTAAATATCTGTGTTTTCCGATGGTCTTAGGCTCTACAGCAGCGGTTCTCAACCTGTGTGTCACATAAGGAACTGTATTAAAGGGTCGCAGCATTAGAAAGATTGAGAACCACTGTTCTAGACTGTTCTGTGGTGGTGTTACAGTCTGATGTCCCCAGGGTACCTGCAACTCTGTCATCTCACAGAAAGTGAGGCTGACAACAAATAAGTGAGAGGCAACTGAGAGCCCCTGCCCACTCACTGTTAACACTGGCAGCACGGGAGCCCCCAAACCTTGGGCTCAGTCCATCTGAGAAGGGATGGCTCTACCAGGGGAGACTCTGAGGAAAGGCAGAAGGAGACGGAGGCAAGAGCTCAGCAAGAGCCCAGAGGGCCAGCAAGAATGTCACAGGGGAGTCCCTCAGCCCCGAGCCCGCACTGCCGCATGGAGCCCCAGGCAGCTGGAGAGAGACGAGGTGCGGCCGTGATTGCAAACATCACCTGTTCACACACACGCCTCCCTCTGACCTGAGCCTGAAACAGCAGCTTTTGTGCTGTTTCTGTTGCTCCTTCTTGGGTGGACACAGCGGGGAAGCACAGCAAGCAACAAAGCAAGGCCCAGTGCCAGCAGCTGTGCCCCTGCACACAGCGTTCCTTACAGCCGGGGTGCAGGGAGGAGGGGTGTTAGCACAGGAGAGGGCAGTGCAGCCAGGCCTCATCTCCAGCTCCGCGTCCCCCCGCCCCCCGGCCCCATGTGCACTGCAAGCGCTGGGTCCCAGCTCCAGGTGAGGCCGGTCCCTCTCCATCACCCATGACCTCCCACCGTGTCCACACACAGAGAGGCTCCCTCAGCAGGGAGGACAGAGACAGGAAGGAAGGGAAAGGAAAAGAATTTAAACCTACAGTCATTTGGCCGAAACCGGTGTGGCTCAGTGGATAGAGCGTCGGTCTGCGGACTGAAAGGTCCCAGGTTCGATTCCGGTCAAGGGCATGTACCTTGGTTGCGGGCACATCCCCGGTAGGGGGTGTGCAAGAGGCAGCTGGTCGATGTTTCTCTCTCATGGATGTTTCTAGCTCTCTATCCCTCTCCCTTCCTCTCTGTAAAAAATCAATTAAAAAATATAAAAAAATAAAAATAAAAAATAATAATGAAAATGGTAAATAAAGTAATAAACCTACAGTCATTTAAATAAGTCTTTAAATAAATTCCCAGCAGGAATTTAAGACTTGAGAGTAAGTATGGCCAGTCCTGTCCACATTTCTCCTCTCTCTGCTGGGCCCATCCCCCTCCATTCTCTCGCCCAGGATTGCCTGGCACTGAGGCCCCTGCCCAGGCTCCTCCTTCCCGGCCCGGCCCGTGGCCTTGCTCATTAGCAAATGAACAGACGCCCATCTGTCCCAGGCCACCAGTCTCCTGTGCTTCCCCAAGACGCGCCTCACCTTCCGACTTGGTTTTTTCTTTTCTGGGAATGTTTGTGCACACGCCCTGATCTTACCCTTAGGTGTTTACCCGTTTTGTAAAGCTAGCTCTAGCTTCTCCAGGAGATGGAGCCGAATCTCACAGCCAGAAGTGGCCTCCCTTCCCCAGAATCCCAGCAGCACTGGGCTCTTAAAATAGTATCTCTCTCTCTCTCTCTCTCTCACACACACACACACACACACGCGCGCACACACACACACACACACACAAATAATAGTGCAGCCCAGGGATCTTTGAGCCAAAGCTGGGGGCTTTAGTCATTTATGCAGCCACCCTCCACACTACCTGGCAAATGCCTCAGATCATGGGCATTCAGCTGATCGCTCCCTTGTCTTGTTGATTGACAAGTAAATAAGCTAAGTTCCTGAAAGCAAAGTGAGTGCCTTGGTGACTTGGTTAACATGGGAGTGGAGCAAAGGGAACAACTTTTCTGTCTTAATTTCCAAAAAGAGCTTAAACATTCCACTTATGAGATAGAGAACTAGCGGGACACACACACCACAAAATAGAATCTTAAGTAATGAAGAATAATTGAAGGCTCCTCCACGTAAATAACTTACTCTAAAATCTAGGGAAATGAATGGCTCCTAGGTAAAAATATGGAAACTGTAGGTTAATACTTGTCAAAATGTATTACTGCATGTTCCACTCTATCGTCCAGACGTACACATTTGTATCCAATTTCAGTCTGTGGCCCTCTGAGTACTTCTTTCCTGTCCTCCTCTTTCCAAGGGAATGCCTCCCTAGCTCCCTGCATTTGAGGGTGACTCTCGCTCTTTGCAGAAGAAACACTTGCAATTCTTCTGTCCTCACACCTGTCTCTTCACCAAGCCCACCAAGATTGAAAAAGAAAGAAAACAGGGAAAGTTACAGTTCCATTTTCGTCTTCTTGTTGCCAGAGTTGACAGGCGGCTAGCGTATGTGGTGCTGCATAATGACAGGAAAGTAGGACGTGGTTTCTGTGCCAGGTTCAAGGCCCGAGTGCCGCTGAGAAACTAGATGCTCTGGTGTTAGCGTGAGCCCGTCCCCCCACCCCCACCCCCCGCAGCCCCGACAAAGCCAGCTGTCGATTGTTTCTTGTTTGCTTACAGGCCAATGTGCTTTGTAAAGCAGCTCGAGATCCCTCACTACGGCTACAGAAACAACGTCCCCACGACCACGCCGCGCTCCAACCTGGCCAAAGAGCTGGAGAAATACTCCAAGACGTCGTTTGAGTACAACAGTTACGACAGCCACACGTACGGCAAGCGGGCCATAGCTCCCAAGGTGCAAACCAGGGACATATCCCCCAAAGGATATGATGGTAGGAGGTGCACACTCTTCTACATGAGAGTCACGCTTGCCTTGATGATGTTGTTGTTGTGTATACCCATTTCCTACCAGCCGGTCGCGCATGTGGTCACTTGCTGGGCACCAAAGAACAGCACGCCACCCCTGGGCTTCTCCCCTCCAAACCAGAGGCCCACGGTGGGGAGCGGGGCCTGCGGGGTGTGGACAGAGCCTCGGCTCCTCTGCCCCAGGCTGTCACTAACACCGTGTCCTCACCTCCTAAGCGTCCTTTAATAGGTGGCCCAACTCAGATAACTGGACAGCCAGTAGCAGCGGCCCCAAGTCCGTGGCTGTGTATGGAAGGTCTAATCCCCCACCCCGCCCCGTGTTCCCAACCCTGGGTGCACAGAGTCGTCTGGTGACTTAGAAGTCTGACGCTCAGGCGGCACCCACCCCTGCCAAACCAGAACCTCAGGTGTTCCCTGTGTGGTGGGACTTTAAAGTCACCGCGATTCTGCTGTGCGGCTGAGGGTGGACAGCCTCTGAGGGTGTCCCCGCCCCTCCAGCAGGCGTGGACCCTGCTCTGTTCTGCGCTGGGGAGCGGGCCTGGGAGAGCCACCTGGTGGGCCCGGCTTGGTCACGGGCGCACTCTGCCATCACGGCAGGAAAAGCACAGCTCCTGTCCACCTGCGGGCTCAGCGCCGCCCGAGTGTGACTGGGTCGCATTTGCCGTGGTTAGTGGTTGAACAGTGGAGGGCAAGACCACGAATCCTGGAGTTTACTTACTTATCTAACCACGACTCTACTTGACATTCCAGGACTCATGACTTAGTTGGCAACTTTTACTAACTGGCATGTGGGCTGCGCAGCTTGTGATGATTTATAAGTCTCTCCTGGCGCTCTCTAGCAAGGCAGGAGGCAGGCTCTAAGCATGTGCACGCTCCTCGGAGAGGCGGCATTGAAATCCCAGCACGCAGACCAGTTCAGCTGAGTGGGGGGGGGTTCTGAACCCTGATTCAATATGAGTAGCTACACCTTTTTCTAAGTGATGTTAGCCATTCTTTGACTTAATAACAATTAATTTGTATAGTGAATAGAATATTTCTCTGATGCATCAAATATTGATTATCTTTGCATGTATCAATTCTTAATATATAGGAACAAAGATATAAATGGGGGAAAGAAAATGGTTTACGATGTAATAGAAAATAAGTATTTTTGTTTATTTTGTAATAATTTGCCAATTTCAGGTTTTATTATTTTATTCATTTGATTGCAAATGATCAAAAGAAATTGAATTCACATAATTAAGGATTCTATTGATATCATTTCCAATTTTGAGTGATCTGATGAGCACTTTGACTCGTTCATTTTCACCCGCCTCTTTGTCGCTGCTGTTCTCATGGTCTGACTCCCTTGCCCCCACTGTCATGGCTGGGCTGGGCGAGGGTGTGGCCGGTGGAGCGCGTCTTGGGTTGCAGTGTCTTCGGAGGGTTAGGGGGCAAACCTGCCTGTCTGTTCTCAGCTCTTCCCTGAGGACCGTGTGCTGTTGGGCACGTTAGTGCTGTGTGTTCGTTCGCGGAGTCGAGTGGAGGCACCGTTTCTGCCCTGCTGCTGGGAAGACCAGGGCAGCTCTAAAGAGGGCACAAGCATGTTAGTCCCCGGCATTCTCGCCTGCCTAGAAAGGTTCCTGGTGTCAGGACCTTAGGCAGAGCCATGCTGTTCAGCCGACCAACAAGAAAACAAGAACAGAGTAAAAACTCCACTCTTAGGTCCTCAGTGAACTAAGAGAAGAGGAAGGACACTCTTTTAGCACTAAACACTTCCCGAGAGGAAAGTCAGTGACCCCGTCGCCTGACGGGCTTTTTACACGTGGAGGACGATGCCCGTAAGGATGAGGGCTGGGGCTGGGCCCGGGCCCGGTGGAGTGTGAGCTGAGAGGAGCCCTCCTGCTCCTGGGCATCGGGCAGTAGGGCCACAGGCGACTGGGCTCTGCACTCACCTCCAGGAGTGTCCCGAGACCGGCTGCAGCGCAGGGGACTCAGTCTGCTCCTGAGCTAGAGGGAAGTGAGCCTGTGGTGGGCGGGCCAGTGTCGGGAGCAGGAGCAGCGCGCAGACGCAGGTGCCCAGGACACAGGGCCTCCCGTCTGCCAGTCACCGGAGGTCCCACCTGCTGTGACCAAACACTCAGCACGTGGTGCAGCCTCCTCGTTCTTCCAGGCACCAGGCACGTCCTGGCGGCTCGCTGTCTCTATCCATCCGCCTGTCTGTCCGTCTATCCGTTCATAAGTCCATCCGCCATCTACCCGTCCTCTGGCTGGTGGGCACATCCTCAGGAGGCCATGCTTGTTTCCTTGGAAGCCCAGGATGGAGCACACTCGCCTGCCCCGACAAGCGTTGCACAGAAGCAGGGGGCCGTTTCCAGGCCAGGAGGCGCTCACCAGCAGAGCAGGCGCTAGGAAGGTCCTGGGGGAAGGTGTGGGCTTCGTTTCCATTCCACTTATTTTCAGTACAAACGTCTGCGGCTGCTCTTTTCCCTGCAAGCGCGGCTGACCGCCTGAGGAGGGCCTGCTCCGTGGGCTGTGGCCTGCGCACAGCTGCGTCACATGCAGGCGTGGCCCTGCAGTCACAGTGGCGTAGCTCTGTCACCCCATGTACGCTGGCACCTAGGACACGAACATGTCCTTCTCTGCTGGCCAGTTGGAAAGGGACTTGATTGAAAACCACTCTGTTGGCCAAAAGAAAATCCCACTTTTTATGGTGAATCAGGTACTGCCATCTGATTAGGAGGGGCTCCTGGCTGGGGCAAGGGCCAGAGCCACCTGGGAGAGGCACCCGCCACCCCACGCCCTTCGGCTCTGCGGTGCCCCCTCGTGTCAGCACAGTGTGGTCCCAGGTCACTGTCACTAGGGTTTTGTCAAAGTTGAACAGATAATTATTAGGAACGAAGGCCTTCATCACCTGATTTGAAGTATAGAGACTCTTATTTCATTGGCAGCAAAACAAAAGAAAAAGCCGACGGCATTTAGTGAAGGGATACGCCTGGCCGCCCGGCTGCTTCTCTCCCTCCCTCCCCCCCACCCCGCAGGGTGTGCGGTCCCAGCTGCCCCAGGCCCTCCCGGTGGAGCCCAGAGGAGCCCGGGTTTAAGCATTCGGTGAGGGGATGCCCTTTACCAGTGGCTGCAGTTTTTGCGTAGACACATGTTGTCCTGCTACTTTAGAAATTGAGTATCACTCATTTCTGAACGAAACTGCCATGTTTCTTATTTGTGTGGAGCACATGTTTTCCTGAGCCAGTGGCTAGCCCTCATCAGGAAGGAAAACACACCTTTATAAGTATTATTTTAGTTCTCCCAGAATTTTTCTAACAAATGCATGGATGACATAAAACCACAAACTTTCATTCCTGTGAGAGAATCTTGGGATGCGAGTTGGCATTGCCACCTCGATGTGCTTTAGGGCAGGTCCCTGGGTGGCCTCCTGGGACTGTGTCTCTGGGGTCCCTCTGGGCCCAGCCCCGAGCCCTGCTGCCCCCCTGTGCCCTGTGCTGCTGAGATAAGGCACATTCGCAGGGGACAGAGGGAGGAAGGCCAAGGGCCTGGCACTGGGTGTGAGGACTGGCTCTCGGCTGAGGCAGCGCGGGCAGGATGGAAGTGACCTGCCTGAGCTGCGCGTGCCTGGTGGGCCTGAGTGTGGAACTGGCCTCTGGTCCATGCGGGGAAGCTGGCCCTGGAGGTCGGCTGTGTGTGCAGTGGTCTGTGGCTTTGTCAGGGGTGGCTGCCCGCATCGCCCGTGGCCAGGTGGGAAGAGTGAACAGCGTCTGCGATGTCAGGACGGCACAGGCTTTGGTGCGAAGCCGAGAGTTACGGGAGCTCAGGTCTTTCTCCATTTGGATCTGAATGAGGCGTTTGGGGGCACCTTCATGGCGTTGCTCACGACCAAGCTTGTTGCCTCTGTGGGTTATTTTGTATTCCGTTCAGTTGTGTCTGCTTCTTCCCGCGGGGGAAGCTCTGAGCAGGGCTTCCTTGCACCTTTGGTACTGACCCACCAGTGACTGTTGGGGACAGCCGTGAGAGCAGGTCAGGCTGCTGTCACAGGGATGCGGGTGGGACCAGGAGCCGCAGCACAACTGGCCCCGTGCATGCACCCCATCACTGCGTCCCTCTGGACCTCGCGCCCACGCAGGGGCCCCTGAGCTCACTTGGGAAGAAGGCGCGAGACAGGGTGGCTCTCTGGTGGAGGGCTTAGGACACTGAGCGGCTCTGCCAGCACCTCCAGGTTCACCTCCCAGGAGCCTCATGGCCGGGCTCTAGGGAGAAGCCTGACCCTGGGGCTTTAACGCCCTGCAGTGATAATGGGCAGTGCTCGTAAACCCTCCAGCAGATGCCTCCGTCCACTGTGCTAGCGGGACGTTGGACACTCAGAGGCATGCTGTTCCCAGGAGCCTGTCTGGCTGGTGGTGAGCTGGCTGCTCAGAAAGATAACCTGTAAGGGACGCTCCGGGCCGGAGGCGAGGCCGTTCCTGTAAGGAGGGCGTGTCTGCACATCCCCGAGCGGTCATGGTCACTCTGCTGGTGCATTTACCTTGGGCTCACCCAAGTCCGCAGGGCGCACGCCCCCTCGGCTGTCACCCTTTCCCCCACGTGGCCCTTTGTGAGAATCACAGGGTGACTGTTCTTGAGGAAGGGGATGTTCAGCCACATTGTCTGGTCTGCACATCCAGCCTGAACACAAGTGTCCCGGGCGCAGGACAGTGAGCCCCACTGGCCACCGCAGCCCCTCCGGGTGGGAGCAGCCAGTCTCCAAAGGGCTGAGCAACCTGGGTCCCCCCACCCAGTCCAGTGAGCTGAGCAGCCTGGGTCCCCCCACCCAGTAAGCTGATGAGCAGTCCTGCCAGGGAGGCTGCCTCCTGGGCCTCAACCAGGAGGGGAGACACCCTGGTGACTGAGCCCAGCAGGTATGAGATGTAAGGCATGTGCCAGTGCCACTCATGGGAGGGCTGGCACTGTGTCCCCACAGTCCCAGCTGAGCTCAGTCAGTGGCGCGTGGGGTCCCAGGAGGCAGGCCAGGTGGCTCACTCCTCAAGAGTCAGCCCTTGGCCCCGCGCCTCCATGTGATGTGTGTCTACGCGCAGGGCTGGGGGTGCGGGTGGCAGGGCGCATGACCTGGCGGGTACCCGAGTCACCCTGCCCGTGTCTCCCCAGCGAAGCGGTACTGCAAGGATGCCAGCCCCAGCAGCAGCACCGCCAGCAGCTACGCGCCCAGCAGCAGCAGCAACCTGAGCTGTGGCGGCGGCAGCAGCGCCAGCAGCACCTGCAGCAAGAGCAGCTTCGACTACACGCATGACATGGAGGCAGCCCACATGGCAGCCACCGCCATCCTCAACCTGTCCACACGCTGCCGCGAGATGCCACAGAACCTGTCCACCAAGCCGCAAGACCTGTGCACCACACGGGTACGCACACCTGCCGGGCGGGCAGGCGGGCCCCGTCCACCCCCGAGGTCACCCTGGCCCCTCAGGACACAGGCAGAAGCTGAGACGTCGTCTCCCTGAGCGTCCCTTCTGGGTGACCGCCCAGCTCTGGGAGCAGCTCTCCCGGCACACGGTCAGGAAGGGGCCACGTGTCTGCGGTGCTGCATGCAAGGACTGTGTCCCTGTAAGATCCAGGCGCATTTCTGTAAACAAAGGGACCCGGACCCTGAAGACCCAGCATGCCTTGAACTTTCAAATACAAGGATGGCTGTCAACTAAGAGGCAGGCCTGTCCCCTGGCTGTGCTCCCAGCAGGTCACCCAGAACTAGGGAACAAGGAGAGTGCAAGCCCGGTTTCCCCAGGGGCTAGTCTTGCAGGTCAGCAGCTTGCATCAGCTCAGAAACCAGTCTCTGTGGTGGTTTCCATGACTCACCGCTGTGCCCGGATCAGGAGAGCTGGTCAGATGGCAGCCAGGGAACTGCCTGTCGAGCCACGAGGTGCTGGGGACGAGGTGGTGCTCTCTGAGGACCTGTGAGCAGGCGGGTGGGGTTGCCTCCTCGCTAAGGAACAGTCGAGCCTGGCCTGGAGCTGCTCGCGGGCACAGGCCTCACACCCAACAGCAGTTCTGAATGAGGGGAGTTTGTACGAAGGGAGAAAGGCCAGCAAGTTCATGTCCTACAAATGCATTTTCATTAGCATTTTTACTCCTAGATTTTGGAGAAGGACCAGGGCACGCAGTGTCCGTGGTGACCAAGGCTGCTAGATGGGAGGCAGCCACGGAGGAGGTTCTACAATGAACAAGGAAAAGACTGTCACCCTCATCTGTTTACTTTATTACAATTAAACTCAGACTAAGAGAATTGAATGCGGCATCCTGAAGGCGAAGGCAGGATAAAAGCTTGAAACCGGGAGGGCACTTGGACAAAGAGCTGAGGCAGAATAAAGCTCTGTAATTGATCCAGGGAGCAGCCAGGGTGGGGCCTTATTCCCGGCCCCTCCCTCTGCTGTGACGTCAGGGGCAGCTCCTCAGCTCAGGGCTGTGTCCCTCTCTTTGCTCTCGGTTGGGCATTCCTCCCTCTCCTGATTCCCTCCCTCTCCCCTTCACATGCCCTTCCTTCTCCCTCTGGAGGGCTGAGCTCTGAAGAATTCTTGATCTGTTTCAAAGCATCTTTTAAAAAGGGAGCTCACCCTGGCCCTCTTTGTTAGCCAGATGACTGCATTGCAGGGTTGCTGGACGCAGAGCAGCCGGGCCCAGTCACAGCCGCAGGCGTTCTGAGCAGCATGGAAGCCTCTGCCTCGTGGGCTTCGGGTTAGAAAGTGAATTCCCACCTTCCCCTCCCACCCTCCCACTCTTGTTTTCTCCCGCTCCGAGGCTTGAACTGTTCAGCAGCAGTGAAACCAAAGGAGAATGTTTTAAGTTTATATCGTTTTAATGATAAGTATGTATTCTATACACACTGTAATTCTGATCGCTTAATAGGTATTTGAAGTGGAATGGAATGGAAATTAGGCACGTGTTTGATTTTTCCAGAAGCAGAGATGTACTGGCAGAAAGGAAGATGTAGGTAGATAATAGGTGTGATCAATAGATGACAGACAAGGGTAGGTAGATAAGTGATAGACAAATAGATGATAGATAGGTACATAGATGGGGAGGATGGGTGTATGGATATACGGATAGACAAGAGAGAGGACGCAGGTGTGCATGCCTGGGAGCCTGGGCAGCAGGGAAGGATGGAGGGCCCACTTCAGCTCCCTCGCCTGGTGCGTATGTACGTGGGATGGTGAGCAGTTTCTCTTGTGCGTCTGTGCTGGCTGGAGGCGGGCTGCAGTCGGAGGGAGCCGCGCGGTGACCTGTCTTTCTGCCGACAGAACCCTGACATGGAGGTGGACGAGAACGGCACGCTGGACCTGAGCATGAACAAACAGAGGCCGCGGGAGGGCTGCTGCCCGATCCTGACCCCGCTGGAGCCCATGTCCCCGCAGCAGCAGGCCGTGATGAGCAGCCGGTGCTTCCCGCTGGGCGAGGGGGACTGCTGGGACCTGCCCGTGGACTATACCAAGATGAAGCCCCGAAGGGTCGATGAGGACGACTCCAAGGAGATCACTGTAGGTCCCTCCCGGAGCCCCGCCCTCAGCCCCAGCTGTGTCCTGGGAGGAGTGCGCTGCGCTCACCCCCTCACCGGGCGGAACTGCCTCCTCCCTCCTGGGACCTGTAGCTAGTGAGGCTCTAGGCACATGCTTTGTTGTGACCAACATGGATTTGGTAAAACAAACCACTGACTCTTCTAAGTGATGACTTTTGTATTCTGAACAGAGTGTTTTCTTACAAGCAGTTTCTCTGAGAAAATGTGTCAGCAGCATGCCAGCCACTTCTCGGGGTGACCCCTGCTGTCTAACCGCAGAGGCGCCTCCGTGCACGTTGCTCTGGAGCCAAGGGCAGGGTCTGCTCTCCGAGGACCTGGAGCTCAGAGCAGGCCCAGCCTTGAGGGCCATGTAGCTCCGTCACCTAAGCCTTTATCCATTGTTACCAAAACACCTCTGTCCAGAACCTGTGTTTAAAGTCGTTAACAATTTTCAAACTCAGCTTATTAAAATAGTTATAATATTCTTTAGACTGAAGAAAGAAATGAAGAAAAACTTGTTTTTACTGGCCTGACCTTTTTCTCTAGTGTTTAATCCTGAAAGTTAAAACATTTTCTCTGTTCACTGAAAAATGAACATTTTTTAATGCAGTGGGAAGACCACATCAAAGCAATAGCATCTTCTAGAAACAAGAAGGTGGAGAAAAAGGAAACATTGCTATTGAGGGAAAGGCGTCTTTCTATAAGGCCTTTCCCTCTCAAAGCCTCTTGTTCTTATTCTTCGATTGACTGAGCATGGTCACAGGGCAGAGTGGGGGCTGAATCCCAGAGCTGTCCTCCGCCTCAGTGTTAGGTCGTTAGGGCCACAGAGGCGTGGCAGTGGGAGCTCCAGACTTACTCTCATTAACATGAAGCCCCCAAGTGGGCAGGAGTATTGCATGGTGCACACTACCCGGCCAGAAGGGAAAGCGCCTCCTGTTCAGGAGAATGTCTGCTCAACAGTGCCACCTATAGGGGTATCTAGGTCATGACACTTGGACTCACTTCCTATAAAAAAGAAAATGCTGAGAAGGATTTAAAGCTGCCACCTCTGAGGTGGGGTTCCCTTGCCACCAGGCTGAGGGCCCAGGGAGAGGGAGGAGTCAGTGGTTACTGAAACCGCAGGCATGCTGAGATGGTAGGTGCATTGAGATGGAGCGGCCTGTGGAGCAGGCACCCCGCTCCCTCCCTGTGTAGGTGGGACGCTGGGTGAGGGTGTCCCTGTGGCCAGACCACTCCTGTCCCTCTTGTGCAGAAGGCCCTGCCAGTGACGAGCCCCCAGAATCCCAGACGTCTAGAGCAGAGGAGATATTAAGGGCCAGCCCCAAAGATAGACTGAGCACATTTCCGTTTGCATTTTCAGAGGGGAAAGAGGTATGGCGATGGTAAAGGTGAAGTCGGGAGGGGAAATGAGAGGCAGCGCCCGCGGGATGGCCTTTGTGCACTGAGTCGCCCTCGGGGTGGCTGACGCTGTGTTTCGCCTGCAGCCGGAGGACCTGGACCCCTTCCAGGATGCTCTGGAGGACAGAAGGTACCCGGGGGAGGTGACCATCCCGAGCCCCAAGCCCAAGTACCCGCCGTGCAAGGAGGGCAAGAAGGACCTGATAACGTAAGCCTGGCGCGGCTCCCTCCCCCGCCCCTCGCGGCTGCTGTAAGCCGGCCTGTGCGTGCCTTGCCGTGAGCATGCGACATCCGCAGCGTGTAGAGGTCCCCGCTGCCAGGGCAGCAGAGCGACCGCCACGTGGCCTCGCGTGTGTTCCCACGCTCTGGGCCGCGGAGCCGCCATCCTCATCCAACCGCGCATCCGCAGCTTCTCCAGGGCGCTAACCCCCTGCAGACATTGCAGCTAAACTGGAAACAATGAAACTTTTTACAAGTTTTTTAAACATACTTACTATTTTGGCTGTTTTTGTTTTTGTTTGGTGGCAGATGTCCAACACCCAGGTGTGATGGGAGTGGTCATGTGACTGGTAATTACGCCTCACATAGAAGGTGTGCCTTCATTTTCCTCATGGTGGATTCTGTCTTCTCGGTTTATTGTTTTCAGCTTACCTCAACAATGCTGTCCGCGCACCAGTCGCCTGTGTGCCGGCGTGCTCTATGTTGACCGGCACCGTGTGCTGATGGGGGGTTGTGCAGTGTGCTGTATGGGAAAATAAGCCCCTAAATTGGGAAAATTCTTCACATTTCAACCAGAGAGTGCAAATATTTTTATCTTTTTAAAAGTGATTTAACAGACCTGTTTTCTTAAATTTACATGCAGAGTTAATTATAAAAAGTCAACATACAGCACTTGCCCCATCGCTTTTCTGCATTAAACTTTAATTTCAATTTTGTGTGTGTTTGTTCGGAGCGCCAGCTGGTGGAGGCTACTCACGGACTCTCTGGCCTGTCTTACAGTCTGTCGGGCTGCCCGCTGGCTGACAAGAGCATCCGGAGCATGCTGGCCACCAGCTCGCAGGAACTCAAGTAAGACTGACGGGCATCGTCCTCCTTTAACAGCCTGCTCACTGAGCAGGAACAGGAAGGAGGTGTCGTCTGAAAAGAAACTGTCTTTCGAAGCCACGTGCACAGCCGCGCATGCCTGGGTCCTCGGGATTGTAGTCCCTTCCCGACAACTCCTGCTTCCCCCTCTGGTGTCCCTCCAGTGCTTTCATATCAGACCCTTTCTTCTTGACTTTTCCCGAGCACAGTGCGCTCTCTCCAGTGTGTGTGCACGGGGAAGGGCGGTTCTGCAGAGTTTCTCAGACTTTTAAGAAAAGATCGTAACTTAAAAGTCAAGAATGGGTGTTTTGAGGGTCAGTAGTTAATGTGATTATTGAACACTTGGACATTCCCCAGCACCGCGACAGGAAGCTACAGGGGTCAGCTAATCCCTCAGGTTCCCAGTGGTCAGGGTTCCCGACACTCAGGACAGCGATAGCGCACGGCTCACTGGTCTGTGTGCTCAGGCCTTCACACGCATCCCTCTAGCTGCTGCATCTCCGGCTCCTCTGTGTCTGTAATTTTTCTATATTTTAAACATAAATCTGGTCTCTGGCACTTATGCCTCCTTAAGTGCACACACGTGATGAGCCGTGTCCAGTTCCCGGCAGGCTGTGGGAGAGGTGGGCGCGGGGTCTAGGAAGGGCACCCCGCGACGGGGCTCTGGCTGGAGTGGCCGTGGGTGAGCGTGAGGAGAATGACAGTTCCCCAGCACGATGAGAACAAGGGCCGTGTTGCCATCAGGCCGCATTGCTTGGCTCCTCCTGGCTAGGAAATGGCTTTATGGCCCATTAGAGAAAACGCTGTCTGCAGACCTTGCGTGATTCCTTCCCAAGACCCGAGCCCACGCCCCATGCCGCTGCGCCGACCAGGCTGTCGGGTGCGGGCTCGGTTCACTCGTGTCCTTTCTTACAGGACCCCTGTCCAGGGCCCTAGTGCCGTAGACCACCTGCTCATGTTCAGTGACCTCCTGAACTAGCCCTCCCGCCACCAGGCTGTTGGAGTCTTCTTCATGGCGTGTAAACAGCAGAGGGCGCCCTCTTCCCAACAGCCATAAAGCCGTAGCATCCTCCATGGTGCCTCGTGGACAGATAGTGCTCAGAGCCTCCCAGTGGACAGGATTAGCAAGAACAGCTCAGCCTGCTGGGTTCCGGCATCTCTTTTCATAGCTTGCAACCATGCTTCTCTCCTGGCCAGGACGTGGCTCACTGCCCCTGGACCTTGGCCAGCGCCTCAGAAGGCACTTCCCTTTGACTCTGTAATGAGGACTCTGGGCAGAAGTCTGGCCCGGCTCCAGCCCCACGGGCCGGCTGTGACCGGAAAAGTGGCCTTCCCACAGCTCGCACCTAATGTCGCATCTAGTCTGGGTGTCTCGAGACCCCAGAGGCCAGAGTAGTTTTTCTGCAGGTCTGGTTAGCATTGGTTTGCATCCCTTGACTGTGAGCTTAGAAGTTTCTGTGGATCTGAAGCTCCAGGCCGCCTGCCTCCTCCTGTTTCATCTTGGAAGATGGCGTCCTCGCCATCGGCATCTTCGGAGGGAGGCGACTGTCCTTCCCTCGTCCGCTTCTTCCCGAGGGCCTCGCCATCCAGAGGGGCTGCCTTCTCCTCATCCGGCTGATCTGAAAGCCACACTCACTTCCAGACGTGTCTTTGTAACCAGTACCTCTCGTGTGAGTGACTTTCTGAGATGGTGTTTCTCGTGGGCCTCCAGTTAAATGTGCACAATAAAGTCTAATGCTGAAATAAGCAGGTCTCACTTGTCTTTGCCAGCTGCCCTAGGGTCCGTGGTTTCCTTTCTCCTTTGCATGGTGATTCTCCCGTCCACTGCTCTTCCCTGAGTCACAGGCTGCTGTCCATCCCGGAGATCACGCAGCTCCCCAAGAGAGGTCAGGCCTGGCTCTGGTCAGAGCTTCTTCTTCACACACATTCTCAAAGCTGCTTCCCTGGTGGAGAGCGTGACGGGCGCCGCCCCGTGGTGCAGTGGCCCCCACGTCTCATATGAGAAAGTGGGGCCCAGCTTCCTCCAGAGAACATCTCCATGTGCACCTGCTGAGATGGAATTTTCTGGAGATGTTCCTCTTGTCACTTCTGACACTGACTTTAAACTACTTGGCACTAACAGGACACTCTGGATCACGACTGACAACTTTTGCCAGATAAACTGGGTCTTGGGTCCTCAAACCTCTTAAACACCCCAAGATGACACCTAGCTCGGTGCTTACCCAGAGCCACACATTTGGAATTCTGGAAAAGAAGTCGATAGTGGCATGTCTGATTATGTACAACACGTGAACAGTGCACATCAGAATGTGGCGTGCACGTGAGGGCCATTGGCGTCGAGAGCCACTGCTCTCCGGCCCCTGGTCTGTCTGACAGAGGAAGCCCAGGCCAGTGGCTCAGGGAGGAGGGCACAGCCCAGGGAAGCGACTCCCAGGAGGCAGGCGAGGGTCACGCAGGCCAGGAATCCCCGAGGCTGGAGACCAGCCCCCCACACACTGGGGGTGCTGACGTGTGTTCCTCAAGCTGCCTCCCAGCTGTGAGATCCAACCCTGCAGTTCACCAGACCCCAGGCCCCCAAAAAAGCAGAAAACTGTTCCAAGTGGGGGACGGGGGTGGATGCGCTTAACGTGAGCTCTGATCTGAAGGAAGTTTCTTCTCTTAAAATTTCACCTGCTCAGATCACCAGAGAAAAACTTGCAGATCACACGGCATCACTGTCAGCCTCTTTCTAAAGAAACGTGCCCTCCCGCCAGCTCTCCCTCTTCCTTCCAGATGCACCATCACCTGCAGGTGTGGGCGAGACGCAGGGTCTCAGCCACCTTTCCCTCCGTGATCAGCTTGAGCCGAATCAGACCCGATTCCACCAGCTCTCACAGGGGCCTCCCGCTGCTTCATGCCTCGTGGCTCTTGTCTGAGGTGCAGCGCCCCGAGGCCGCACCGGGCAGCTGCTGGCAGGAAGGTCGCTTCGGTGGCTGCTGTTGGTCACTCCTCATGTTGGCCTTCGATTTAACCCGGTGGTGGGCTGTTGGGGTTCTGCCCTTTAGAAAGCTCTCTCCCGTGTCCCGTGCCTCCTGGGCATCTGTCCTCAGTGTTTTTAGCTTCGACACAGAGGAAGGTCAACCCCGTGTGCCGCAGACCTTTCTAAAATCCTGGTGACCTCTGTTTTAAAATGAACTTTAGAAATTAGAATTGTGAACGTAGGCCAAGCTATTACTTTCCTCTAAAGGCTACTTTCCCCGGGGCTTTTCCAGGCTTGTTCCTCAGCTGCACGTGCAGCACAGGCTGGGGGACGATGGTGGCAGGGATCTCATGGCTTCGCTCATCTCCGGCTCCTGTTGCTCCGGCGCAGGAGTCGCCGCTGTAGCTGTGCGCTGATCCTTGGACGCACTCCCCTCCTGTCGCCTTGCTTCACAGTTGACAGTAGTGAATCCACAGAACCTTGCCAATTACAACTGCCCCGACTTGAGTCCCATTTCTCTAACAGACGCGCCTTTCCTTGTCGGACGGGGCGTTGGCCTCGCCGTGCAGGTCGCTCCTTAACGGCAGAGGTTACTGTCGGTCTGGCCTCCACATTGAGTGGGGTGGGGGTGGCACTTGCTCTTCCACTTTAAACAGTCCCCCATGGACCCCTCGCTTCTGTTAGAAAAATCATTTTGTTCCACCACTGGCTCGCTAGCCTGGGAATGCCTGGTCCGTGTGGGACCGTCTGCAGGCATGAGTGTGTCTGCAGGTGAGAAGTGGGTGCTGGCCGCGGCTTCCTGGGTCCACCTCGCGCCATGCATGTGACCCGGGCCTCAGGCTGCCGAGAGGTGGAGCACATGGGAGCCACCCCAGACCCCACAGCCCCGCTGGTCATGACACAGGCCCTTGAAGGAGCCTCTGCGAAACCCCTGGGAAGGCCCAGGCTCGTGTCACAGATGTGGGAGCTGAGGCGCCTGGCTGGCGTGGCTCAGTGGTTGAGTGTCAGCCCAGGAACCAAGAGGTTGCCGGTTCAATTCCTGGTCAGGGCACATGCCCAGGTTGTGAGCTCCATCCCCAGTAGGGGGCGTGCAGGAGGCAGTCGATCGATGATTCTCTCTCATCATTGATGTTTCTCTCTCTCTCCCTCTCCCTTCCTCTTGCTCTAAAAATCAATAAAAACATGTTTTTTAAAGGAACAGGCTCAGGCAAGACCCACAGACAAGAGACAGTGACACCTTTTCTACATGTCACACTACCTCTTCAAAATCAGTAACACTTTAGGTGTGCTATTCCGCGGTGGAGAGGAGAGGTTTACAATTACCTGTGGCTCTAACCACATACATGCGCACACACACACACACAGGCACGCGCGCACACACACAGGCACATGCATGCACACAGGCACAGGAGCACAGGCACGCACACATGCAAGCATGCACACACACACACACACACACCACTTTTCTGTCCCTGCAGCGCTCAGCGTTAGGTCTCAGGCAGTGACCCCCAGGAGGTGAGCTGGCGTGGGGTCCGATGTGGCTGAGCTGCAGACAGGTCCTGTCTGTGAGTGACGCCTCCTCCACTACAGGCAGCATCTGTGCGTCTGCAGGTTCATAATGTGCATGGCAGGCAGCACTTTCTGAAACACCCTAGCAACACCGCCTGCTGCAGACCCACTTTGCTTGATCGTAGTAAGTAAAGGGCCAATTTAAAGGAAGTCCAACGTAGGACCTGGAGTTGGGAACAATGTAGTGAAACTTCCCAAGTAATGAGCTTGAGGACGACTGCAGTCACACAGACACCCACGGTGGACATGCAGGCAGGTAGCCACGCAGAGCTGCACCCCAGACGGTGGTCCCTGGGGCCCTGCTGGGGGGTTAACGAGGAAACCGCCTCTCTGTCGCTGCAGCAGACACTGCAGACACTGCAGGGTCAGCTCCTGTGTCCCTCCCGCCCCGCCCCGCCCTGCTGCAGGGGCTCCACGCTATTTTAACTGGATCCCAGCTGAGAACCTTCCTCCCTCTCCTCCTTCTCCTTCTAGTAGTTGAGTGGGAGTCCCCACCTTTACTGGGCGGAGCCCGTGGCCTGGGTGGACCTTGCGCCCTCCCACAGACCTGCTGGGCAGAGACAGGGTCCTGGGTGGAGCCGCTGCACTGACATGGGCCTTGACTTGTAAATTGGAGGTTTCATTCCAGTAAACACTTCACCAATTTACAGTTCCCTGGAGCAAAGTGAGTGAAATTGGAAACAAAGTAGATGTTCCCTTTGGGAAATGACTGACAGGGATTTTGGAGGCATTTTTCCTGGCAGTTTCAGGGCGAGAACCGTTCTCTCTGGGTTTCTTCCCTGATTGGAAAACGCAAGGACCGAAGGGCTGTGTGAGGGCCTGGGGGCCGGGCAGAAAGGCGGTGGCGAGGCCGGGAACATTGATTCCAGCGTGGCCGCAAGTCGTGTCCCGTCGGCGCTGCTGCGTGGCGGGTTTGCTGCAGAAAGGGTCTTTGTCTGGCATGGTGACCTCTGCTCAGTCGTCCACACCCCAGAGTCCAGGGCCCATGGGGCTGGCTGCTTCCCTGTCAGGATTAGGGCTGAGACTGCCAACCTTCACGCCGCGGAGAGCACTGTGATCGTGCAAGTAGGTGGCGGGCCCACGCGTCCCTGACGTTTCTAAGAACACACGTTCGTGCAGGTGCTTCCTGCGAATCAGAACCAAGTGTAACCGGCGTTGTGACGGGTCTGCTGCTGACCCACAGAACTCCCTGGGGGCCACCTGGGGGAGGCCCACCTCGCACCTACACACACACACACACCCCCGCCTCGCCCTCCCCCCCCAGCGCCCGCCCCCCCGGCCCCGCGAGCCGGAGCCGGAGCCGCAGCCACGTGGCTCCTGAGCTCCTGGGTGGGGCCCCTGTAGCTGAGGAACTGAATTTCCAATTATACTTCGTTTTATCAATTCACATTTAACAGGCATACGTATCGAGTCAGCACCTGTATCAGTCCCGCCTGGAGCCTCAGACCTCGTTCCTATTGTTCTTTATGCATTTGGCCACAGTCTGGTTTCCATTCAGGAATATTATTTCCACAGCTGGAAAGTGGATGGGTTTTTTAGCATCTGGTCTTCAATGCTTCTGTCACATTACTGAGCCACTGATAAAGAGTCCTTTTCTATCGACACAGACATATGTCCCTGTTTTATTTAATGCCCTTGTAGGCACACACTTGCAAGCCTAGTGCGTGGAAACGGCAAGATCCATTAGCGGAACGTCGCAGGTTATTTTCGAAGAATCAAATTGGTGGCTTTCAGACGCGCAGAATTCACATTTGGTCAAGCAGGGTCCCTCCTGGCGCTCAGGGAGCCTGGCTGAGAGTGGCGTGCACACTGGGGCTGCGCGTGGGGAGGCTGCTCTCCAGCAGCAGCGTGAACAGTCACCTTGCAGCTCGCTTCCTGTTAGCCACCCACAGCGGGCCCGCCGCTGCTCCCTGCACCGCCCGCGACTCGCCTCGGCGGCTTGTGTAGGCTCCCTTCCACCCCAGGGCCCAGACAGCAGCTGCTCTTCCCTGTCGCGCTCAGGGACGCTGACCGGGAGCCGACCACCCCGCCCGAGCCCAGCACAGATGTGTGAATGGCGACTCTCACCCACTGGGCTCCTGTCCTTGGTTTTGTTTCTCGGTAGCCAAGGACTGATCAGACTTTATTACACACTTTTTTAAATCCTCGCCTGAGGATGTGTTTTTGTTTATTTTAGGGAGAGAGGGAGAGAGAAACATCGATGTGGGAGAGAAATATCCATTGGTTGCCCTCCCTACACGCCCCGACCAGGGATTGAACCCACAACCTCAGTCTCTGAAGTGTCCCATGTACTGAGCATTGTGACTGTCCTCAGGTTTGTGCCCAGGCCAGGAACCACACCACAGCCTGTGGTGCACGGGGGACGCGCCCCCCGAGGAGCGGCCGGGGCGCTGCACACTGCGGCCTGTGGGGGTCAGCAGTGCAGTGCGGCGGCCCCCTCTTACCGAGGGAGGAACGTGCTCTGAGACCAGGCCGTTTTCCCGTGGCTTTTTAGAATGAAACCAGGAGAAGCTGGAAGTTGAGCAGTGGGAAAAGGAAAGTCACCCTGCCCTCTTCTCACTGAAGACACGTTGGTGTTGTGCGGATCAGAGTCCGCGGGAGAGCCTGAGGCAGGCCGTTGGCACGAGGGGCGCTGCCTGCTCTCAGTGGCTGCTTGTCTCTGTGGCCTCCATCCCGCCGAGCAGCCCGGCCTCGGCGTGTGGGGCGGCACACCTGCCGGGCCTCCCTGGGCGCTGGCGGTGGGTGAGGTACCTGTGCCCCGAGGCGGGGATGGCGTGGTCGTCATGCGTGCGGCCTCTGTAGGGGACCAGTGGTCAGGGCGTCCTGCAGCCAAGGTCTTACATGTTCCTTGTGATCTGCATGGAAGCCCCCGCCGTGGGGCCGCTGCTCTGGGCTTCGTACCTGGCAGCAGGGACCCGAGCCCCGCCACCGACAGACAGAGTGGGGGGGGGAAGGTTCTGGAACCTGAAACGGGCCCAGCCCCCAGGGGCTGCGAGGACCTGCCAGCACTGTGGGAGGACACGGAGACCAGGCAGTGAGGAGGCCGGGTCTCACCTGCCACAGGAGGGAAGCGCCACGCTTACAGGCGTGCAGACCATCTCACCTTGAAGCTTGAAGACACAGGCGTCCTAACGTGCACACTCAGTTCTTAAATCGCCACATGAGGTGTGCGTGTCTCAGCACAGAAGGGACGTGCTGCCACTCGGCCCTCGCCACAGCCCCAGGAGGGACTGCTCCCCCGAGCCGGCACAGGACGGCCCGCCCTCGCCACGCCTCATCCCTCCGCTGGACATGCATCTCACCCGCGGTCCCCTGGCGGCCTGGCCCTTCCTGCAGGGCCTGTCCGTGTCACACCGGCTGTTGCTCCCCTGTGCGGCCCTGGGACGTACCTGGGCCCCCCGCAGCACCCTGGGCGCGTTGCAGCTGGGAATGGGAGCGACTGGAGCGCGTTGTTTGCACAGCACGGCCTGGTGAGGAGCCGTGAATTCTGAAGGGAGGCGACGTCCCTGAACCAGGACCCTCCGGTTGCTGGGGGAATGCGGACACGGCAGCGTCACTGTCCGAGGAGAGAGCCGGCTGCCCTGAGCTGTCCCTGAGCCCGGCCAGACTCACAGCTGCCTTCGCATTTCATGGCCAGGGGAGCCGGGCCCGGCCTGTCAGCCAGCAGCCTCCAGAGCTCGACAATGGGAGCCAACCTGCACGCCGACCGTACCTCGCAGCCCACCTCGCTAGGAGGGAGCCCTGCCCTGTGCAGCTCAGGTCCTGAGGCTTGTGCGAAGGGGTCCCTGGTCTTCCCACACTTAACACTCGTCCCGGGAAGATGATCTTCCCAGCGCAGAGGAAATGGGTGCACCGTCGGGCACGTCCGGGCCCCGCCCTCTCCCCGTCCCCTCCTGTCCTGCTGGAGGCGTCCTGCTGCTCTTCGTCCCTACAACCAGCCAGGAGCTGCGAGCGCTCCCCTGACCCTAGCCCTTAGACCAGGGGCGGGGAACCTCTCTTCTGCCCGGGGCTGTTGGATATTTCTAACACCATTCATGGGCCGTACCAAGCTGCCAGCTTCAGAACCACCCTGCTGTATCTGGTCAAACATTTAGCGAACCCTAATGCCTTGGTAGGGCCTGACTAAATGACTTTGAGGGCCTTCTACAGCCCGCAGGCCAGACGTTCCCACCCCAGGTCTAGACCGGCCGAGCTCCGGGCCGTACGTTGCAGCCGGTCGGCGATTCGGCCACAGACCTCTGAGCACACGCTCTTCAGAGTTTGTTGACGGCCAAGGGAGTCTAGATCTCTCTGTTGGACTCTCTATTTTTGTTTCTTTTAAATTAAATGGGGGGTGTTCCCAGCATGGTTCCTGACTCAGCTGGGCTCCCACATGTGGGGCCAGGGCTCCCCCAGGGCCCACTGGAGCCGTGCGCGTCCCCTGCTCGATGTCTGGCACCCAGGACGGTGCCGGGCCCACACCAGGCAGGACTGCCCTTCAAGGTTTAACTGAGCCCTCAGTCATGCTGATGAACCCCGGCTTCAGCGGGGAGCCTGGTGGCTGGTTTGCAGCTCATGTCAGAATATCCCTGCGGCCTCAGCCACATCCTCTCCGTGCATGGAGGCGCCTTCCGCTTTCTCTTCCTTTCACGCAATGACAAGGATTTTTTCCATAAAAAAAAAAAAAATACTAGTCCCTGGCTTTTAATTCTCCACAATAGCCCATAGAGCCAGGTTTTGAGCTAAATAGGAATAATTTAAAGGTTTGCCTGTTATTTCATTGCCGGTATTTGAGATGTGTCTATTATTTGTTTGCTTTGGAGAATAATTTTTTAAATCTGGTCAGAATATTTCAATTGCTTTAATGTTAGGACTCCTCACGGACCTAAACGTGTTTAAAAATCTCCGGGTTTTAGAAATGTGACGTGAGAAAGGCTGAGTGTCGACGTGGGCCCCTTCCTGGGTGTGCCGGACGGCTGGGACCCACCTCTCCCAGCCAGGAGCCGGGCCTCCATCCAGGCCCGCTCTCGCCCTGCCTGGCCACCCTCCGCGGGGGACCTGCCACCCGCTCAGCCTCTCCAGTTCCAGTCCCCACAGTGGCCCCACCTGACAGTTTGTTATAAAGATTAAATGCGTTTGTGTTTGCCGAGTGCTGATTAGCGGCTGCGGAATCCGAGTGACCCCACGCAGGTCACTAAAAAGGTGATGGGAGCCTTTGTTAATGAAGACCGGGGCTGGCTGCGGGGCCAAGCAAGGGCTTCTGCAGAGGCGAGGCTGGGGGCTGGGCGGCAGGGAGGCCAGGAAGAGAGACCCTCGGTGCCTGGAATCTGAGCCAGCGCCAGCCACGGTGAGGAAGCCAGACGTCTGGGCTGGGGGAGCGCCAGCCTGCAAGGCCGCAATGCCCCGGGAAGGCGGCTCTGCTCCCGCTGTGTCCTCGCGTCCGACAGGGCGCAGTCCTAGCATCCTCGTGTCCACTTGCAAGTCAGGTTTAAAGTCTTCAAATAGAAACGCCCGTCACCCGTCAGGCTCACCCCGGTCCAGGCCGCTCACAGATCGCAGCCCCAATCCTGACGCACCCGTCGGCAGCGTGGCGTCCTCTCCTCTGTCCGCTCTTCCTTCCTGTCACACGACCTCGATGCTCACGGGGCTCTGCTGCCGTGGCCGCGGGGCCTGCGGAGGGAGTCGTCCTCTATTCGCGGGCGGGCGGCGAGTGTTGGGGAGCCCCCCCTCCTTCCCCTTTTACGCATCCAGGCAGCTCTCCTGGCCAGCGGCCCGCCCTCCGCCTGCTCTCAGTGACCCCTGACCCGCGTGTCTGGGTTTCCGCCTCGCCTCGCTCTGTGGTCAGTCCCTGAGCTTAAGGAAGCTGCCTAAGACGAGGGAGATCCGTTTAGACACAGCATTTCTTTCCGGCTCATCCAAACAGTGGCTTTTGGTGAGGCTGAATTACAGACCTCGGAGAGCGTCTGACAGACCCCGAAATCAAGGCTGCGCCTTCACAATAGACCACCCTGTACTCGGCACTTATCTGTGGGTTCCATCCAGGGTCTTCTTACGGCCCCTTCGCTCATCCGCTTGGGGAGACTGATGCGTGGAAATCCTGACTCTCTCAGCAGAGAGCTGGGGCGGCGGGTGGGCAGCAGGGGTGGCCTGGGAGCACCGGGCTGGCCACGGAAAGGGCTGCCCGAGGAGACGGACCATGCGACGCCTGCGTGGGGTCACTCAGACCCCACGGCCACTTCGTGCAGACGAGACGTCCCCTCAGGCTCCGTGACGGGGAGGACGTAGCAGTTCCCGTCTCTGATGGCCGTGGGCTCGGATCAATCCCGTGAACAAAACGCATCCATCGCATAGCAACCATGTGAAATGCCTCTTCCCACCTCCCCGCACAGCGGCTCCGCCCCCGCAGTGGGCGTGCCGGCCGCCTGTCCACCTGTGGGGACGCTGCGGCCTCACCTGCTCCCCCTGTGGGCTCGGCCCAGGCAGCAGAGAGGGCGCCGTGACAGAGGCCTGGTTCCCTGACTCGCAAGTGACCCGAGTCCCAGGGGAAGAGGAACGTGCGGAGTCAGCGTCCAGGCCAGGCACCGCGCGGGGAAGTGCGGGTGACCCCTCCCAGCTGACCGGGGTCGCGGGAGAAGCCGGGCCCAGCGCTCGCTCCGTCCCTCACGTGTGCAGAGCGGCTCTTCCCTGGTCAGTCGTGAGCCCTGTCCTCGGCTGTGGCGTGAGGCACGTGGCCATGTGTCGTGACCTGGAGAGTGTGCTGAGCTGACACGCTCAGCAGGGAGAGGCTGCTGATGGGCTGCAGCATCAGGACACCGGCCACCGCGTCCTCCTCCCAGGCCTCCTGTTGGGTGACAAGGCAGGGCAGTCCTGTGAGGGGCCACACAGACCGCAGGGCTCACCCTCTGTCACAGGCCCGCAGAGAGGGGGTTACGACAGCACGCGAGGCTGATCCATGTTTGGGACACGGACACAGAAACTACGGCCACGTGGTGCGTCCGTGACTCAGACTCTCCTGGTGGCCCCAGTGAGTCCTGGATGCAGGGCAGCCACTGGGCTCTCAGGGCTCTGAGCCTGGCCCACGAGGCTGGGAGGCCCGTGTGCCACGTCCTGGTTCTGGCTGTGCTGGCATCGGGTGAGAGGCTGGTGTGCTGAGCCCCACTCCCCGATGCCCAGACCAGGTTTCCATTTTCCCTGCGCACAGGTTGTCATGACAACTCCCTCCCTCGGCCGCCCTCCCCGTAGCAGGCTGCCTGTGGGCTGCGGGGGCCGCCCGGTGCCCCTCCTCCCACGGAGGCTCTGGCCCCAGGCTCCCCCCCCGCCCCTCCCCCCACCCGTCGCTGAGGAGACGTGAGAACAAGACCTTCCCGCCAGCCTCCTGGGCCCACCTTCCAGCGGCGGAGGTCTCTCCTCCTCCTCCTCCAGGAGCCGTTCCTGCTCCCTCCTGCAGCTCACGCAGAACCACTTTTCCTCAGAAGCACGTTCGGCGTTAGGCAGTGAGGTTCTACGAGAATGCTCCCAGACCCGAAATCAGATCTGACGTGCTCCGCATTAAAGATGGATGTAAATACTCACGTTCCCCCGCCAGTGCCGCGCTCCTGCTGCCGACGGCTCGGTGCGCAGGAGGGGAGGACGCCGTGTGGCGAAGGCCGGGCCCAGTGACCCGAGTCTGTCGTTAACGAGGGTGTCTACCTCCAGTCACGCGTGTGGCGCCCGGGCGCAGGCGGGAGTGGCCGACGAGCACCGCGCAGCCTCAGACCTGCTCTGGGAGAGCCAGCCCGGGCGCCACCCACCCTGTGGCCGGGGTCAGGGCCTCCTTTCCCACCGGCCATTCCCGGGCCTCCGGTTCCCCTCGTCTCCCTCTCAAAGCCCTGCCGCCTCCTGGCAGATGGGAAGGCCCTGGAGCACAGGACGCTGCCTCTGCTCCCGACTCGCCCGGAAACCCAGGCGGCCAGCCCCAGCCCCGAGGACCCCGCGCACAGAGGGCCCCCAGGACGCACACAGCGTGGGGCGGGCCTCGTGCAGTGTCCTCCTGTGGCCGCCCTGCGCTGACCCGTCTGCCCACGTCTGGCGAGGAGGACGCCCCTTTCTGCGGTCGCCCGCCGCCTCTCTCACAGCCTTTCTCGTCCGCCTTTGCCGTCCGCCGGGCGTCCGGGGTGCTCTCCTTCCTCCCGGCTAAGCCCCGTTGTCCCCACTGCCCCTCCTCCCTCCCGGGTGAGGGGACCGTCATACCACAGGCGGAGGTCCCTGCGTTTCACGGCCAGCACGGGGCTCCCCCGCTGCTGCGTCCCGTTTCCATCTGCTCCTGCCGCCAGGGCCCGGGCGCAGCCCTGTCCGCCATGCCCCCCCCCCCCCCCCACCCACAGCCTCAGGCTGACAGCTGGGTGCAGGTGTGGCTGAGCGTCCGTGCGTGTCATCTGTGAGGTGGGGGGAGGGTAGCAGAGGAGACTGTGTCTCCCTCCGGCCTCCCGCACCCCCTGATCATGCAGGCAGGTGGGCATCGTACTGCGTCTAGGACACCTGAGAATTTGGGGCCTAGTCTAGTCCTGTAGCGGCTCCTCCCCCTGCCCTCCCTTCCCACCCCTTCTCCTCCCTGTCTTTCTGCCCTCCCTTCCCCCTACCCCCTCCCTGCCCCCTGCCCTCCCTTCCTCCCCTCTCTCCTCCCTGCCCTCCCTTCCCCCCCCCTCTCCTCCCTGCCTTCCCTTCCTCCCCCCCCCCGTCCCCTTGCCCTCCCTTCCTCCCCCCTCCCTGTCCCCCTGCCCTCCCTTCCTCCCTCCTCCCCCTCCCTGTCCCCCTGCCCTCCCTTCTCCCCCTCTCTCCTCCCTGCCCTCCCTTCCCCCCCTCTCTCCTCCCTGCCCTCCCTTCCTCCCCCCCCCCGTCCCCTTGCCCTCCCTTCCTCCCCCCTCCCTGTCCCCCTGCCCTCCCTTCCTCCCCCCTCCCCCTCCCTGTCCCCCTGCCCTCCCTTCCTCCCCCTCCCCCCCTGCCCTCCCTCCCTCCCCTCCCTCCCTCCCCCCTCCCCTCCCTGCCTCTTGCCCTCCCAGTCACCTGCCGGCCTGAAGTGCCCCCTGGTCCCAGGCGTCTCCTCAGTGGAACAGACTGGGCTGACTTCAGGACCAGCCCACAGGTCAGCGCCTCCAAACCTCGGGGTCAGAGGTGCCCTGACCCGCCTCTGCTCTCTTGCCAGCCTGCTCACAAAGGAAATCGGGACAGCCCCTGGCTTGTAGGAACAGGGTCCTAAGAAATCTCATTTCACTTTCCTGACGCCCTCTCCTCGCTCCCCGTTTTGACCCGGCGAAGTCCGCGTGGGCCGTGAGGGAAGGCGTCTCCGCGGTTGCTCCTCGTGGGCACTGCATCCCCTCCCCTCCTGGCTGTCTCCTCGCCTGCAGCATGGCCAGTTTCTAACCTTTGCAGAACCGTCTGTGAAATCGTCTACAACGTGGTCGGGAAAACAAGATGTAAACCGGGGAACGCAGACTGTGGGAGGGAGGGAGGCTACGCTGGAACGCCTCTCACTGCTTTTACTTGAGAAGTTTTCTCTTCAGGGTGTGGGGGTGACATTGGTTCATAGGTCACAGAGGCTCTGAGTGCATTTCTGTGGTGCATCATGCATGTTGCGTGTGCCCGCCCACAGGCTAGCCTCCTTGCGTCGCCATCTTTTACCCTCTTCTACCTGCTCCCGCCACCGGCAGCCACCACATCCTCCGTGTCTGCGAGTTCATCTGTTTGCTGTCTGGTTTGTCCATCTGTGGCTTTCTGTTTGAATCCCACATGTGAGGGAAATCTGTGGTTCTTTCCTTTTCCTCTGACTTCCTCACGGAGCACGTGCTCTCTCATCTCGCCATCCGCGTGGTTGCCAGTCGAGGTGTTCATCCTTTCTGACGGCCGAGCAGCAGTCGCTGTGTGCCCGTGCCACGTCTCCTGTGTCCAGCCAGCGTCCCCGGACACGTGGGTGGTCCCGGGCCTGGCTGCCGTGATAATGTTGCAGTGAGAGGTTGAAAGAGAAGAAAACAAACTGGAAAAAATAATATTTTAAAACCAGGTACTTAGGACCGAGAGGCTAGGGCAGAGACAGATTTGGGGGCACAGGAAGAGAGAACATGCAGTGTGGCCCAAAGTGTGAGAAATCTGAGAAAATTCCAGGGTCGCACGGGTTGCAAATGAGGCGCGGAGTCTTGTAATTTCCCCTGATGAGAATTTTAAAACTCTTTCTCGCCCAACTGGCCTGGCTCAGGGGCTGAGCGCCGACCTATGAACCAGGAGGTCACAGTTCGATTCCCATCAGGACACAGGCCGGGTTGTGGGCTCGATCCCCAGTGGGGGCGTGCAGGAGGCAGCTGATCCATGATTCTCTCTCATCATTGATGTTTCTATCTCTCCCTCTCCCTTCCTCTCTGAAATCAATAAAAATGTATTAGAAATACTTTGTGAGACATAATAGAGCTTCAAAAAGTGACAGACCCACAAACAGGAAGGAGAAAAAGCACTGACAATAGGAACAAACTTCAGCGAATGGAGCTCCAGGCCCTGGGGCCTGCTCTCCTGTCCCGGGCCCGGCCTCCCCTGCTGCTCGCTCGCATCCACAGCGCTAGAGAGCCACCTGCCTCCCAGTCCCATAGCCCTCGTCTCCATGTAACTCAACGCTACTCTAAAGCCGTCTGTGGACAGGGATGGGACCCTGGCACTGAGCCCCGTAGCTCTCAGAGCCTCACCCTCACGGCCCTGAGACGCAGGGCAGGCGCACTGGGACCGACAGTGTCCGCAGCCGTCAGAGCAGAGCTTGCCGGGTGGACTGGGTGCCTCCCAACCCCCGCCACCCCTTTCTGTCTGCCCTTCGGAGCTCGGCCTTGCACGGCTGCCTGTGAGCAGGGCCGCGTGGCCGCAGAGGGGCCGTGGGGTGGGCGGACCTCCCGGCTCGGCCCCCAGTGCAGTCCAGTTGGTTCCTGGTGTTGAGAAAACTGGCATTGTCCAGCCAGCCCCTTCCGCCCCTCCCCCATCCCACCCTGTCTGCCCCCCCGCCCCCCGCCCGCTAGCTGGGCTACTCGCCCTGCCACAGCCCCCACGAGTCTTTAACCCCGTTTCTCACATACAATGTCACCCACTGCCCAGAGCTCAGCTCACTCAGCCCCAGGTGAGTACCTCCCCCCACCCCCCCACCCCCCCACCCCCGCCCTGCCTGTCCCAGCATCCCAGCGTCCCAGCACGGGTGGGTCTCGCATGCCGAACCTGAGAGCTGGGGGAATGCCCGCAGGCCCCGAGTGAGTGTCAGTCCCCGGGACCGGCGGTCAGGGGTGGTGTCGTTGCCGAGCGGCTGCACAGTCACCTTCTGTGTTTTTTCTTGCATGGGTCCTCGAGTCACTTCCAATTGGCCTGCGGCTCCCAGCTCTGTTAGCGCCCCTGCTGCCGGACTGCATGTGCTCCGCAGCAGTTTCCCAGGACACCCCGTAAATGCGGGACGCAGCATGCGCTAGGTACGTGTGGCCCCGCACCCGGACGCCGTTCAGGGGCCCGAGTCAGGCTCCCCGTCCACCCCCGACCCCCCGGCAGCCAGGCTGCAGGCCCACACAGGTGCCGTGGAGGCTGAGAAACGGGGCTGCATGAGCATGAACAGCGCCCCCCAAACAGCCAGCCCACCCCGGGGGTCCCGGCAGCGCGGGCGGAGCAGGCCGGACTCCGTCTGGGCTCCCTTTGAGGCCAGAGACCGAGAGCCCCGGTCGCCCGGCCTGACACCCGCCAGGGCAGCGCCGCCCCCAGGGCACCTGGGGCCCCAGTGGGGGGCGGGCAGAGGGGCTTCACCTGGGACATGGGAGAGCTGAGCCGATGCTGACCCAAGCCTCCACGTCAAAATCTGCACCTCCCGGCAGCGCCCTGCTCACCAGGCTGAGCGATGGGCACGCCCTCCGGGGACTTGGCAGACCGTGCGGCTGCCCTGGCTCGCCCCGCACGGCGCGCTGGGACCCGTGCGGACCGCAAGGCCCCTTGGCCCACCCGATGCCCCTCTGCACCTGCTGCCCCGCCACAGCCCCGTCGGCCCCCCAATCCACAGCTCTGAGTTTCTCCCGCGACGTCCCTTCCGCTCTAGCAACCTGAGCCTGACCTCGTGCACATGCCACCGGAACCGCCACGCAGCGTTCTGACTGAGGCTGAAGGTCCTTTCCGTCCTTTCTCAGTGTCATTCCCAAAGGGAGCACTCAGAACCCGAAGAGAAAGGTGGGCTCTGTCCACGCGCTACACAACCCGAGAGCAGTCTTCCCCGGCTCTGCCGGGCACGGTGCTGTCCGTGTGGGTGTGTGGTTTTCAGAACCGCGGGCACCACAGTCCACGAGGTGCAGCGCCCCCCCCCCCCCCCCCCGAGGCTCGGGCAGGAGGAGGTGGGAGGGACACGGAGCACACAGGCTGGAAAGTGCGTTTCAAAGGAGGAAGTGCCCGTGTCTCCCAGGTCTCATCTTCCTTGAGTTTCGGGGAAAATGTGTAAGAAACTGGGTGCTCTGAAGTGACCTGCTTTCTCGGGGGGGGGGGGGGGGGGGGGGGGCTGTGGAGGTGCAGCGTGAAAATCGCTGTGTATTATCTTTCCATTTAAAATGCAGGTGTCCCCCAAGAAGGTGTACACACACTGAGTAATTATAAAGGCAGTTTTTAATTAAAATACATATTACTTTCAAAATTGAGCTCTCAGCTGTTCGAGTGTGTATAGGTTTTTTGGGACCCCCTGTGTTTTTATTTTTTACCTCGCTGTGTTTAATTTTTTTCTCTTTTTTTTCTTTTTTTTTAAATATATTTTATTGATTTTACAGAGAGGAAGGAAGAGGGATAGAGAGTTAAAAACATCGATGAGAGAGAAACATCCATCAGCTGCCTCCTGCACGCCCCCTACTGGGGATGTGCCCGCAACCAAGGTGCATGCCCTTGACCGGAATCGAACCTGGGACCCTTCAGTCCACAGGCCGACGCTCTATCCACTGAGCCAAACCCGTCAGGGCTTAATTTTTTTCTTAATTATGTGACAAAAATATCAAAATAAAGAAATACATTTCTAGAGTTACATCTCTTTAGGCAAAAAAAAAAAAAAAAAGCTTTCAAATTGAACTTCTTATATAAATTGGGCAAAGGCTTTTATATATGAAGCCTGAGTCATTCCAATTCACTGATGGATTTTTCTACCATCGACAAATTTTACATTTTTGTGATTTGAAACAAGGGCAGTAAGAAAAAAAAGTGAGACTTTTTCGTATTTTGTGTTTTACTTACTAAGTTCCCTCGCTAGAGTGGCCGTGGGAGAAAGGAACAGAAAGACTGAAAGGGTTCTCTGAAATGCCTCAAGGAGCGTGTATGTCGTCCTCCAAATGTCTAGGGCCTGCTTTCCCGTGGGTCCCGGCCCTGGGCTCGGGCAGGGCAGGGGCGCGGTTGGTTGTCCCCGCGGGGCCTGGTCAGCGGGCGGGCGGCTGCCTGGGCCAGCCAGACCCCGCAGGCCCAGGGCAGTGCTCTTGGCCTCTGTGTGCGAGACTCGCCATTTCCCTCCATGTTCCTGACCTCCCACTAAACCGCTGGTTCTCAAGTCCTCACATTGACCTTGGCGGCAGGGGGCTGACCCACCTGGAGGAGGCCCTGGGATGTCCTTTCTCGTGGATCACGAAGTGGCGATGCGACTTCCGTGGGGGTCACCCTGTGTCGAGGCTGTGGCTTGTGGTGGAGAAACGGCACAAGTGTAGGCTACAGGGCTCGCTGAAGGGCAGACGGGCGGCGAGCCGCCCTTGTCAGGGGCACGGTGTGCAGCGCGGGGGCAGGGCTTCATGGCGGTGCAGCCCAGGGCGTAGGTAGTGAGTTATTCTCTGACAGTGAGGCGTGCACGTCACGACCTCCGCGTCAGGCGACCAGTGACGGTCCTCGATGGGCCGAGTGGAGCCCGTGTGTTGGTGGCCAATGCGTAGAGGAAGCGCTCCGTGAGCACGAGGCACTCAGAGGCGTGGCCCGGGCCCCGGCGTCTCGGACCTGCCGCAGCCACAGCAGGGCTGGCTCGGGACGTGAGAACTCCAAGCTGGAGTGGCCGGACCTGCTTTTTAGACTTGGCCCAGACACGGCAAAACTTAAACACATTTGGAGCTTTTGTATAGTGACTTTCCATCACCATTCTTAAACGTCTGTAAAAGACCAGTGGTTCCGGCCGGATGATAACACACGGTCCCCAGAATTCCTTTCCTTCCGCCTTACTGGACCCCGGGCAGCTGCAGCATCACGTAGCAGGCGTGGTTACCCGCGAGGGCCAGGATAGATGCTCAGAGGACACGTGCTCTCTCGGTGGCTTTACCGACAGAACCTGCAGAGTGGGAGCGACGGAACGGGAAGCGGTGCTTCATTTCACACGCCCTCGTACATCGGGGCTTAAAATAGACTCGGGGCCATTGTTGTGGCAACGCCCGGCAGCGAGGATGGCGCTGAGTGGCGGGCCCTTCCTGGGGCCCCCGACACTCCAATGGGAGAACCTGTGCCTGGAAGTTTCCATAGAAACCCAGTCAGTTCAGCCTCCTCTGCCATTTCAAATCCAAGCCGAGCGGCGCGTGCTGCTGCCACGTTTTGTCTTCGGGGATTCGGATCCCGCAGGGGCTCCCTCCTGGAGGGGACGCGCTGGGCTGGGTGACGTGAAGGGGTTTCTGCTCGTGGCTTCTCCGTTGTCAGGGCCCCGGGGCTGGCCCCACCTGAGGACCCAAGACCCCTTTTGTTGGATGAACAATGGCCGAGGGAAGGAAACAGAATTTTGAATGTTGACATTTCTTAGCTAGGAAATCACATGTAGCTCTGAGTTTCAAAAGCCTCCAGTCTTGAACAGTAACACACAGGTGGACAGGCAGGGCTGTTAGAAAAAAGGAGTTTGGGGAAACCACTCCGTCCCGCCTGGCGTGGCCCAGCACCACCGGAAGAGGCTGTGTTGGGGAGGAGGGGGGAGGGACCCCTGCGTCCTGGGTGCTGCTGGCACCCCTCCTCCCCCCTCTGCACTGAGGTCAGACTGGGGCCAGCCCGGTGAGGAGGATGAGTCCTGGCCATTGGCAGTCCCCTCCCCCCCCCCTCATCCTCTCCCCACCCCACTCCCCCCCACACACACACACACACACCCCGCAGCCCCGCAGCCAGCAGGGGGCAGGCCAGCTGCCTAACTGGAGACCCCAGAGATAGAAACAGGCCTTCTCAGAAAGCAAGGCCTCTTTCTAGGAATGAAAGCTCCAAAAATGAGCCAAATCAGTGTTTTGTTTTTATGGTGTTTATAAAGGACATTTTAAATGCCTCTGTTTTAAATCACACGATGCATTTGTAAATGGCTTAATCACATAGAAACTACTTTGAAAATCCTTTTATAATTAGTAAAATCTGATTTTCATTTGTATGATTTTGGTTGTAATGCCTCACTTTAAACTTGAACAGAATAATGTCGCCTTCCTCCTGCCCCCATAGAAAATGGCATTTGAAACAATGTATACTCGTGTTGAAACAAATACATTTTAAGTAAATTTTCACTGAGTTCTTAAATTAGGAAAAATTTAGGATTTTTTCTTTTTTTTAAGCAAAAAGCAAGGCCAAGTGTGTGTCACTGGCCGGTAGGAAGGTTCCTGCTTCCTGGTCCGTTTTCCAGATGGAAACCCCTGAGGACCAGCTCCTGGCAGACGACCTCGTGCTGCATGTCCCCCCCCCCCCCCCGCCCCCGGGGGCTCTGGGCTGGCCGCCCCCTGAGGCTCCATGGACAGCACGCGGTCCGGTCATTCCAGCCATCCCTCAGGCAGCCATCACTTAGCCTGGACGGGAGGCCTGGTGACCGGGCAGAAGCAGCTGTCACCTGAACAGCAGTCGAGGCAACAATCAGACCTCGGCTGTTTCCACCCCTGATTCTGCTCTAACCCTCATTGCTCCTCACGCTCCTGCGTTAGAGATCACAACCCCCGCGCACCAGCGACTTCTCCACGCCCTCCACTCGGTCGCTCTGTAATTCTCCGACAGCACAAGCTATAGCTTAAGCTTGAACCTCTAGGACAATATGGCAGCTGCCACTTTCTACACCCTCAGGCCTAGCTGTGTGTTTCCTCTCTCGGGGCTGAAGGAGAATTTGAGTTTCTAAGAACCAAAAATGGTTGATACATCCAGCTGGCGAAAGGTGACATTGAACACCGTCCAGGCTCACGTATCTCCCCTCCCCTCCCCACGCTCGTCTGACCGGGAGGGCGTCCGTCTGTGAGCAGGTCCCTGCACTGGTCTCAGCACCCCGTGTCCAGGGAGGCGCTCTGAGTGGGAGGCACAACCAGAGCTCTTAGGAGCAGTTAGCGTCTGCTCAGTATTTAAACTCTGTGACTTTTGTCCTCAGTGTTCACATTTCTGGCAGGTGAGGCAGCTGAGAGAGGAGCTGTCTGCTCCTGAGAGGGCATGTTGAGGAGGGCTTGGGAGCAGAATAGCTAGAACGTTCAGCCGTGCTCTCCCCGTTAGCGCCAGGCAGTGTGGTAGAGAAGAGGCCGGCGCTGGCTAGGAGGTGAGGCAGAGGCAGGAGGTGCCGGGGCCGATCAGGGGAGGCGGATGCTCCCTGAGTCAGCTAAGGTCACCAGGACTAAGGTAAATCACACCTGCCCCCGGTCTGACAGGTGGGTCTCACCCCAGGGCCGGGGCCAGGTGCTGCCGCACTGGCTTCCGGGTGGACCAGTTAGTCCGGAGCGTGGAGCGCCGCGCCCTGGGCCTGGCGGTTTAGACCCCTGGGCACACGGGTCCGAGGGAGGGGCGGTACCAGCCTGCGGTGCCCACGTGCAGCGGCGCCAGGGACGGGGCGGCCGGGTCCCGGAGGGGACAGGCTGCAGGGACTGAATCCCAGGCAGGTGCTGGGCATCGGGACCCCGGAGGGTGGCGCTGGGCTGGGAGGAAGAGGCGGCCCCAGTTGGTGTCTGCGGTGGTGGGGGAGCCAGGTCCGTGCAGCCGGAGCCTGCGCTGCATGCCCTCCTCACGCAGGAGCGTAAGCATTAAAGGGAGTTCGCTTTCTGGAGAAGTAAGAAAGCTAATTGTCCAGGGCATTTCATTCCTTTCCAGTAAACTGCCCTGTGTGTGTGTTTACTCACAGGTGCCCCACCCCTGGCTGCGACGGCTCCGGGCACATCACCGGCAACTACGCTTCCCACCGAAGGTACGTGGGTGCTGCGCTCCCCTGAGACCGCCCCTTCGTGTCCCCCTCCTGCCGGGTCTGCTGGGCCGGCACCCGCTGACCCCGCTGGTAAAGGGTCACCCAGAGCAGCGGTGCCCTGAGGGGTCACCCAGACAGCACCTCCCCTGGGGCAGACCCAGCCCCTGGCAGGGCTCCCTCTGCAGCTGGCTCCGCCCCCGGCAGCTCTAAAGGCAGGGGTAGCGGTCACGCGTGCCCTTAACTGAGAGAAGATCCAGAACAGTCCCTGCGGCGCAGGCTCTCTGCCACCCTCACCGTTCAGATTTGAGCCGCAGGCGGCACAGTCCTGTGAGCCGGGCCTCAGCGCTGACCCCACGGGAAGGCTGAAGCGCACACGTCACGCTCTGTCACTCCAGAGAAAGCACCCACACGTGGCGCAGAGCGCCGTCCGAGGAGCAACCGCGGTCTGAGCGAGCCGACACGCGGGCCACATCGATGAGCGTCCGCCAGGCCCGGCCTGTGCTGGGGGCGGACCAAAAGCACCTTTGGTACGGCGTCTGCGCGGGGTGGGCCTCGCCCTGCGGTCCATGCAAGCATCTCCTACCGTGTTCGGGGGGACGAGCCAGCGCCAGGAGGACAAGGTCTTTCTGAACAGAGGCGTCAGCGGAGGACAGCAGGGCCCAACTGAACAATGGGCCGCAGGGGGCCCTGAGCGGCCACTCGCCACAGCTCAGCAGGACGGGGCAGCCTGGCAGCGAGCCTTCTACGCGAGGGCCCCTCCCCCAAGCGGAGAGTCAGGGCGCCGCCCCCCGCCCTCTGGAGGAAGGGTGTTTGCACAGAGCCGCGGAGCTGGTCGGCGGATCAGAGGTCCAGTCCTGTGGCCACCCAGTGACCCACCAGGGGATGCTCGCTGGCTGGCTGGCACGGCTTGTTTCCGCGCCAGGTCCTACTACCACCCCTGGGCTCCTGGGGCCCACCTGGCGCGGCCCCCATCGTGGGCTGGAGAATTCATTGCTGCGGGAGCCACTGCAGGTGCCGAGCAGAGGCTGCGGTGACAGCCAGTGATGCCCACGATGTCACCAGTGCTGCGGCCCTGCCACGGGCCAGCACCAGGACGAGTCTCCTTGCGCTGAGCGGGTTTACCAGGCGTCTTGACGGGGAGCCTCAGGGTTACCTCCAGAAAGCGTAGCCAGAGTAAGGTCATTGGTTTAGAGCAGTGGTCGGCAAACTCATCAGTCAACAGAGCCAAATATCAACAGTACAACGTTTGAAATTTCTTCTGAGAGCCAAATTTTTTAAACGCCACTTCTTCAACATAGACTCGCCCAGGCCGTGGTATTTTGTGGAAGAGCCACACTCAAGGGGCCAAAGAGCCGCATGTGGCTCGAGAGCCGCAGTTTGCCGACCACGGGTTTAGAGCAAACACAGTGAAACTGGACTTAAAACTCCAGTTAAATGTAAAGAGTCAAGCAGGCGAGTTGCTGCAGCAGCAGCACCCCAATTCCACGCGCTTTGAGGACCAGGAGGGCCCGGGTGCTGGAGCCGTGGTCCAGGCGCTTGGAGGGGCTGCAGTGAACCTGGTGCGAGTCCTGGCGAGCTCGTGGTGCGGACCACTCGGTCTCCAGGACAAGTAGCCCAAGGAAGCGGAGCCGGGTGGCTTTCCTCACGGAGAAGGTGGGTGAGAGGCGGAGGCACCGAAGCACACGGCAGCGGGAAGGGCGACAGCCAGGAGGACAGGGCAGGTGCCGGCCAGCGAGGGCGGACACGCCGGCCCGTGGGAGAGGCTCTGGGGCAGCTGCACGGGAGGCAGGAAGGGCCACGGCCTCAGATTCCCGGCGGGACAGACGCCCCTGGCAGGACCGGTTAATTCTGTTCAAGTCACTGCTGGAGGGTCCCCTGTGGCCCTGCGGGTCCGCAGAGGAGGGGGAGGGGTGAGCGGCAGAGTCTCCTCACGTCCCTTTGGACCCACTGACGAAGGAGATCACGCTGTTTGGACCGGATGGGCAGCCGCATCCCGAGAGCCAGCTCCTCCGGAGCCTGAGGGACACTGAGCCCACGGCCGCCCAGAGGCAGGGCTCCCCCCCCCCCCAGCTCCGCACAGCTCCCACCGCTGGGGCGCGGGGCGTGAAGCCCACCTCACGCAAACCAGAGCGGCTTCGCGGGTTTAATGTTGGACCCTGAAGAAGGAATCACAGACAGACCCGAGTTGGGAGTGAAGGTCTGAGGTCACCGAGCGCCGTCTCTGCCCACACCCGGCGGACCTCCTGGCTCCTTCACCTGCGGCTGACACGGGCCTCTCGCCCTGAGTGTCCGCGAGGAAGCCAGGCTCACCGGAGAGAAGGGCCTGTCCTGGCGCCCCCTCCGCGTCCGCCTCCGAGCCGCTGCCCAGCGCGAAACGGCAGATGGTCTCCAGCTGCTGGTTCTGCAGGGATGCTCCGTGCTGGGTTGGCTGTGAGCAGCGGGTTTTCATTTCCACGTTTTAAGCAAAAAACAAGCGTTTTTAAATGTTGACCAATGCTTAGTTTTGCTTTCCTGGGGGTTCTGGTGCTCTGCTGGTGGTAGGAAAGTTCTCCGTTTCCATCAGCATGGAAATCAGCAAGAAGTAAGTCATCCAGACAGACCACCAGCCTGCGCGTTGGAATGCCGCCCGCCCGTGAGACACGGCCCCGCGTGCGGACCTGGGGCAGTCAGTGGACGGAACGGCGCTGGCGCCAGGCCAGGCCCCCTGCAGGAGGGATGCTTTGAGAGCACAGAGGGGCTGCCCCGGGAGGACCCAGATTTTGTTTTCATGCGGGAAGCAGGGCTCTGGGAGAACCCAGTCCCGGAGCCGAGGCTGGTGCGGGCGGCGTGCTGACCCCGTGCTTCTCCTCAGCCTTTCAGGGTGCCCGAGGGCCAAGAAGAGCGGCATCCGGATAGCGCAGAGCAAGGAGGACAAGGAAGACCAGGAGCCCATCAGGTGTGCGTGCGGGTGGGGCGCGGCCTACCGGGCACGTGGGGAGCGAGTGAGAGCTGGTGGGGAGGACATGCTTTTTGATGTCCATCAACTGCAGGGTCAGATCATTTAACTCCAAACCAAATCGGATGTCTACATTGTAGTTGATGTGCTTTGCAAATACCCATCAGTTCAATGTTCTGAGTAACTAAAGCCCGAAACGCCCCTCTTCCCCCGGGCAAAGCGCAGTCTGTGTCCGGGAAAGGCGGGTTCGTGAAAGCAGAGGCAGGTATGGAACACAGTGTCAGGGTGAGCACTGCGCTGGCACCTGGCTCAGGAAACCATGTGGCTACACCCACTCTCAGCGGGACGGAGCCTCCTGGCATGGGGGGCCGGAGCCGAGCGTCCGCCCTCCCGCTCACCCAGGCCTTCGCCCCGAACCGGCGCCCAGTGAGCCTGGGCCTCAAACATCCATATGATAAGCCTGGCGCTGTCTCCCTGAGATTATAACCTCACTCAGTGTCTTTGCAAAAATTATTATCAAAATTAAAATTAATTAAAATAAAAATTATTAAAATGTATCAAAATAAATAGGCAATGCAAATTGTATAGAATGTAACTTTACTGTTTTAAGAAAAAATGCAGGCCAAACCCACAGCCTGGGGCCTGTGAGGAGCCGTGAGCTCGCTCCGGTGTCTGCGGCCCGGCCGCGTGCCGGCCCTTTGCTGTCGCCTTGTGAGAAGTTCCAGCGGCAGCACCGCCCATGGCTTTTCCATGTATTACCCAGATGTCCCCGTGGCGTGCTCTGTGCTGACACTGTCCCAAGGGCCTCAGTTAAACCCTCTCTCCTGCTTCCGGAGAACATGGCCAAACAAACGTGTTCTAGCTCCTGAGAGAACACGAGTTTAGGCAATAGCCTTTTGGAAAATAACCCCGCAGCTTCCCACTGACTTGACATATTTCCTCCACAAAAGCCGTGGTTCTGCCCAACGGTGGAATCTCGTCAGCAGACACCGGCCCTGGACAGACAGGTTTCTGCGAAGGTGAAACACACCATCACCCCGCTCGGTGGTGCTTCACCCGCTCGGTGGTGCTCCCAGCTAACTTTCCCGTCTGTGTCGTGCCTGATCGAGGAGTAGAGGGAGGTTATTTTGAGTTGCTGTAGAGGCCACCAGCTATGTGAGGCCAGGCAGGAAAGCGTGTCTCCTCTGTCTGCTCTCAGGTGCCCCGTTCCCGGGTGTGACGGCCAGGGCCACATCACGGGGAAGTACGCCTCCCACCGCAGCGCCTCCGGCTGCCCCCTGGCGGCCAAGAGGCAAAAGGACGGGTACCTCAATGGCTCCCAGTTCTCCTGGAAGTCGGTCAAGACGGAGGGCATGTCCTGTCCCACTCCCGGATGCGATGGCTCTGGGC